>NC_057387.1:58601937-58925386 GCF_019320065.1 Cervus canadensis
TTTTTTTTTTTTTTTTTTTTTTTTTTTTTTTTTTGTATTGTCTATGTCTGGCTTTGGTATCAGGGTGATGGTGGCCTCGTAGAATGCATTTCAAGGTGTTCCTTCCTCTGCAATTTTTTGAAAGAGTTTTAGAAAGATAGGCATTAACTCTTCTCTAAACATTTGATAGAATTCTCCTGTGAAGCCATCTGGTCCTGGGCTTTTGTTTTGGGGGAGATTTTTGATCACAGCTTCAATTTCAGTGCTTGTAATTGGGTTGTTCATAATTTCTATTTCTTCTTGGTCAGTCTTGGAAGATTGAACTTTTCTAAGAATCTGTCCATTTCTTCCAGGTTATCCATTTTATTGCCATATAGTTGTTTATTATAGTCTCTTATAATCCTTTGTATTTGTGCATTATCTGTTGTAACCTCTCCTTTTACATTTCTAATTTTGTTGATTTGATTCTTCTCTCTTTTTTTTCATGATGAGTCTGTCTAAAGGTTTGTCAACCTTGTTTATCTTCTCAAAGAACCAGCTTTTATTGTTATTAATCTTTACTATTGTTTCTTTCATTTCTTTTTTATTTATTTATGCTTGGATCTTTATGGTATCTTTCCTTCTACTAATTTTGGGGGGGTTTGTTCTTCTTTTTCCTGTTGTTTTAAGTGTAAAGTTAGATTGTCTATTCAATGTTTTTCTTGTTTCTTGAGGTAGGATTGTATTGCTATAAACTTACCTCTTTGACCCGCTTTTGCTGCATTCCATAGGTTCTGAGTTGTCATGTTTTCATTGTCATTTGCTTCTAGAAATGTTCTGATTTCCCTTTTCATTTCTTCAGTAACCTGTTTGTTATTTAGGAACTTCTTTAATCTCCACGTGTTTGTGTTTCTTACAGGTTTGTTTTGTTTTTTCTTCCCCCCTTGTACTTGATATCTATCTCATAGCTTTGTGGTCAGAGAAGATGTGTGATACGATTTCAACTTTCTTAAATTTACTGAGGTTTGATTTGTGAGCCAAGATGTGGTCTATCCTGGAGAATGTCCCATGTGCACTTGAGAAGAAGGAGTATTCTTCTGCATTTGGATGGAATGTCCTAAAGATATCATGAGATCCATTTCAACTAATGTATCAGTTAAGACTTGTGCTTCCTTATTAATTATCTGTTTTGATGATCTGTCTATTGGTGTGAGTGGGATGTTAAAGTCTTCTACTCTTATTGTGTTACTGTCAGTTTCTTCTTTTATGTCTGTTAGTGTTTGTCTTATGCATGGAGGCATAGGACAATTGAACCCAACATTGTTCCTATGTTGGGTGCATGGATATTTACAATTGTTTTGTCTTCCTCTTGGACTGATCCCTTGATCATTATGTTGTGTCCTTTTTTGTCTCTTGTAATCTTCTTTATTTAAGGTCTATTTTGTCTGACATGAGGATTGCTACGCCAGCTTTCTTTTGCTTCCCATTTCCATGGAATATATTTTTCCATCCTCTCTTCAGTCTATATGTGTCTTGAGGTCTGAAGTGGGTTTCTTGTAGACAGCATATATGTGGGTCTTACTTTTGTATACATTCAGCCAGTGTGTGTCTTTTGGTTGGAGCATTTAACCCATTTACATTTAAAGTAATTATTGATCTATATGTTCCTAGACATTTTCTTAATTGTTTGGGGTTGGTTTTGTAACTATTTTTCTCTTGTATTTCTTGATTATATAAGTCCCTTTAATATTTGTTGTAAAGCTGGATTGGTGGTACTGAATTCTAACTTTTGCTTGTTGAAAAGCTTTTCATTTCTCCATCAATTTTGAATGAGATCCTTGCCAGGTACAGTAATCTTGGTTGTAGATTTTCCCTTTCAGTACTTTAAATATATCCTGCCATTTCCTTCTGGCTTGTAGAGTTTCTGCTGGATGATCAGCTGTTAAGCATATGGGGTTTCGCTTCTATGTTACTTGTTGCTTCTTCCTGGCTCTTTTAATGTTCTTTGTGTTTAGTCATTGTTAGTTTGATTAGTATGTGTCTTGGTGTGTTTCTCCTTGGGTTTATCCTCGTTGGGACTTTTTGTGCCTCTTGGAGTTGATTAACTATTTCTTTTCCATGTTGAGGACATTTTCAACTATAATCTCTTCAAAAACTTTTTCATATGCTTTATTTTTCGCTTCTTCTTCTTCTGCTGCTGCTGCTGCTGCCGTTAAGTTGCTTCAGTCATGTCTGACTCTGTGTGACCCCATTCTGGGACCCCTATAATTCAATGTTGGTGCATTTGTTATTGTCCCAGAAGTCTCTGAAAGTATCCTCAATTCTTTTCTTTAATTTTACTTTGTTCTGCTCTTCAGAAGTTATTTCCACCATTTTATCTTCCAGTTCACTGATTTGTTTTGCTTGAGATATTCTGCTATTGATACCTTCTACAGTATTTTTAACTTCAGTAATTGTGTTTGTCTCTGTATGTTTATTGTCTAATTCTTCTAGGTCTTTGTTAAATGATTCTTACATTTTCTCCATTTTTTTTTCAAGGCTTTAAATAATCTTTACTATCATTATTCTGAATTCTTTTTTAGGTAGTTTGCCTATTTCCTCATTTATTTGGACTTCTGTGTTTGTAATTTGTTCCTTCATTTGTGTCATATTTCTCTGCCTTTTCTTTTTTTTTTTTTTTTTAATATCATGTTTGAAGTTTCCTTTTCCCAGGCTTCAAGGTTGAATTCTTTCTTCCTTTTGGTTTCTTCCCTCTAAGTTTGGTCCAGTGGTTTGTGTAAGCTTCTTATAGGATGAGATTTGTTCTGAGTTTTTGTTTGTTTGTTTCTTCTCTGCTGAGCAAGGCTGAGTGAGGTGGCAGTCCAGTCTGCTGATGATTGGGTTTGTATTTTTGCTTTGTTTGTTGTTAGATGAGGTGTCCTGCACAGGGTGCTACTGGTGGTTTGGTGAGGCCAGGTCTTGTATTCAAGTGGTTTCCTTTGTGTGAGTTCTCACTTTTTGATACTCCCCAGGGTTAGTTTTCTGGTAGTCTAGGGTCTTGAAGCCAGTTTTCCCACTCTGAAGGCTCAGGGCTTGATCTCTGGTTTGTTGCTGTCTCCTTGAAACCTGAGCTCAGCAGCAGCAGTAGCAGCAGCAGGAAGTGGCAGCTCAGGCTTGAGGGCCTCTAGGCTGCAAGCCCTGTCCTGAGGCAGGGCATCAAGGTGGCCGTGAGGCCCCTGATATGGCCTCTCCAGGCAGATTCTTCACTAGCTGAGCCACAAGGGAAGCCTAAGAATGCTGGTGTTGGTAGCCTATCCCTTCTCCAGTGGATCTTCCTGACCCAGGAATTGAACTAGGGTCTCCTATATTGCAAGTGGATTCTTTACCAATTGAGCTATCAGGGAAGCCCCAAACTGGGTTATTTCTGTATAAGTTATTCTAACCTTCACTATTATTTTTGCTGAATACTTTACAATGGACATTTCACATTTCTTTTACTTTTTTGAAATGTCCATAGTAAACTATTTAGCATAAATATTAATGAAGGTTAGAATTTTGAGGAAGAGGAGGATAACACTCTACAGGTAATGAGATGGATGGATGGCATCATCGACTCAATGAGCATGAGTTTGATAAACTCCAGGAAATAGTGAAGGACAGGGAAGCCTGGTGTGCTGTAGTCCATGGGGTTGCGAAGAGTTGGCCACAACTGAGCAACTGAACAACAGTGTCAAGATAGTCCTAATTTGTGAACTGTGGGCTAAATTAACTGATTGGATGAATAAGTCTAATCATATAGAACAACATGGTGTGAAAATATCAACTTCTTATTAGACATCTGGAATATATTAATTGCATAGAAAATGTTTTTTCCATCAAAACTTTAATTCACCTGTAAGTATATTTATTTATCTAGTCACCCTTTTTTTGTGTGCCAAACTCTGAGGATCTAAAGTTAAGATATAACATGACTAAAACTAGCACATATGTTAATATGAAAAATAATTTCTTTAACCATTTCTCCACATTTGAATTAACATTTCTTATTACTGAAATTGAAGAAATTATATACCATAATAATTAATAGTGAAGTCTTCAGTACTAGACAAACCTGTTTTTGAAATCTTAGCCCTGACATTTACTGCCTACAGGAGATTAGAAAACTTATTTAACCTTTCTTAGGTCTAAACTACAAAGTAGGGTAGTAACATAGCTACCTCAAGAGCTGCTCTCTGGTTAAAAAACATAAACTATGTAAATTTCCAAGAACCTGATAACTATCTGAAAGTATTGGTTATGAAAATTCCTATTATATTTAGTGAATGTCATATGTTTTGAAATGAAAGCTAAAATAAATACCAAAAAATTACAGATAGAATTATTGCAGGGGGACAGGGGAGTGTTGGCAAGCAGTGAATAAACTGAATAATTAGTCCCCAGCCACTAGTTTCACTATAATTACAAAATTCTTGGTGCCAATTTTAAAAGACTAATCCTCAAGAAATACCTAGGTAGTAACAGAGGAGATAGTGGAAATGGAAATGCAACTAAACTTTCCCAAATGTTTCACACTCCTTTGGCCTTCTCCATTATCTTAAATAGCTCTTCCTGTTGTGATCATTAAATGAAAGTACCAGGATGCTGAGACTTTCAAAAAAATTACTGCCAAGTACAGTATAGAATTTGAACTCTTCTAGGAAAAAGGTGGTACTGGCATTCAAAATCACTTGTGATCCCTGAAAGAAAGCACATGTTTTATTGAAAGTAGCAGAGGTCTTTGGCTAATTGTTACCTAGGTGCAATGCAAGTGTAATCCATGTCTGCTCACACTGTATCAAACTGAGAAGTGGAGTAAATTCACAAAAGCAGTGGCACAATGACATTTTTAGGCTTAGCTCTCATCGACAGCATTGTGCAAACCTCAAATTCCAGCTCAGCCTCAAATTTCATCTAACTAATTGAGGAATTCCACTGGGACTATGTCATGGTTACTGCTGGATAGTCTTCTTATTTGATACATAGCAGACTTCTGCTTCCCACGCCTGGCACTATAACTGAACTATCAGATCACCTATAAGTTCTGGCTCTGTATTATGCATATACAGTCTTGATATGATATTGGGGCTGTTGATATTGATATTGGGACCAAGCAGGGAAGCTATTGTCCTCTTCCCTTGGCTAGACTCATAAGTTCTGATTTCCTGGTTGTCACACCAGGATAAACTGATTTGGATTAGACCACTGTGGCTGTCTCCAATTGCTTGCTGCTGCTGCAGATTATTCAGTTCTAGGATGCTAATGTCACCTCTTTGAACAAAGGGCAATGTCCTGCATCCAAATTTGTGTTACATTTTCCTCTTTTCCATAACATGCAAGGCATTTGTGCTTCTTTTAAACAACCACAGGGTTCTGGTGGAATTTTTTAAAATTTTTTCTTCAGTTTATATTACTTTAGAAATATGTTGACAAGTTTTCCCTGAACCATGAGGGTGGAGATGGGACTTCAAGGGAATCCAACAAAGCAGAGGATGCATAAGACCAGAAAGGAATGAAAAAGAAAACAAACAAAACAAATGGGATAATGAAAGGAGGAACAGAAGGAAAAAAGAAGAGATTAAGGGAAGACTTTCAGCATTTCTATCAGTAATCCCCAAGTCTTTTATTAAATTTGTTGATTCTTGTAAAAAATTAAAAAGCTTTGACATATTGGACTTATTTTAAAGCACTAAAGTTCTATATTAAGGTTAACGTGGGATGAAATTGGTCCCAGGAGCCAGGAGAAACTTTTTTTTTTCCAAGGGCTTCAGAAATCTTAGGAAGTTTTAGGTTTATTCTAAATGATGGAGCTTGAATTTTTAAAGTAAAACTATCTAGATCTCCAGGGAAAAGGAATTGTCACAGATAATAAGAATTAGATATTTTTGTTACCTCTTCTTGCCAAGATTAGAGAAGTAGCCTGGAATGGGGAGTAGAGAAGGTTTTCTCCAAAGACACTTCACAACAAAGGAAATCCCTCTCCTTAACTTATCAGTGATTATACTTGAGGCAAACCATTGCTTTCTGACTCTTTTCTCCTTTATGTTGAGTCCTTACCATGACAGTTCAGTTCAGTTCAGTCGTGTCTGACTCTGCGACCCCATGAATCGCAGCACGCCAGGCCTCCCTGTCCATCACCAACTCCCGGAGTTTACTCAAACTCATGCCCATCGAGTCGGTGATACCATCCAGCCATCTCATCCTCTGTCATCCCCTTCTCCTCCTGCCCCCAATCCTTCCCAGCATCAGGGTCTTTTCCAATGAGTCAACTCTTCGCATCAGGTGGCCAAAGTATTGGAGTTTCAGCTTCAGCATCAGTCCTTCCAATGAACACCCAGGACTGATCTCCTTCAGGATGGACTGGTTGGATCTCCTTGCAGTCCAAGGGACTCTCCAGAGTCTTCTCCAACACCACAGTTCAAAAGCATCAATTTTTTGGTGCTCGGCTTTCTTCACAGTCCAACACTCACATCCATACATGATCACTGGAAAAACCATAGCCTTGACTAGACAGACCTTTGTTGGCAAAGTAATGTCTCTGCTTTTTAATATGCTAACTAGGTTGGTCATAACTTTTCTTCCAAGGAGTAAGCATCTTTTAATTTCATGGCTACAGTCACCACCTGCAGTGATTTTGGAGCCCAGAAAAATAAAGTCAACCACTGTTTCCACTGTCTCCCCATCTATTTCCCATGAAGTGATGGGACCAGATGTCATGATCTTAGTTTTCTGAGTGTTGGGCTTTAAGCCAACGTTTTCACTCTCCTCTTTCACTTTCATCAAGAGGCTTTTTAGTTCCTCTTCACTTTCTGCCATAAGGGTGGTGTCATCTGCATATCTGAGGTTATTGATATTTCTCCGGGCAATCTTGATTCCAGCTTGTGCTTCCTCCAGCCCAGCGTTTCTCATGATGTACTCTGCATATAAGTTAAATAAGCAGGGTGACAATATACAGCCTTGACGTACTCCTTTTCCTATTTTGAACCAGTATGCTGTTCCACATCCAGTTCTAACTGTGGCTTCCTGATCTGCATACAGGTTTCTCAAGAGGCAGGTCAGGTGGTCTGGCATTCCCATCTCTTTCAGAATTTTCCACAGTTTGTTGTGATCCACACAGTCGAAGTCTTTGGCATAGTCAATAAAGCAGAAATAGATGTTTTTCTGGAACTCTCTTGCTTTATTGATGATGCAGCGGATATTGGCAATTTGATCTCTGGTTCCTCTGCCTTTTCTAAAACCAGCTTGAACATCTGGAAGTTCTCGGTTCACATATGGCTGAAGCCTGGCTTGGAGAATTTTGAGCATTTCTTTACTAGCGTGTGAGATGAGTGCAATTTTGTGATAGTTTGAGCATTCTTCAGGATTGCCTTTCTTAGGGATTGGAAAGAAAACTGACCTTTTCCAGTCCTGTGGCCACTGCTGAGTTTTCCAAATTTGCTGGCATATTGAGTGCAGCACTTTCACAGCATCATATTTCAGGATTTGAAATAGCTCAACTGGAATTCCATCACATCCACTAGCTTTGTTCATAGTGATGCTTTCTAATGTCCACTTGACTTCACATTCCAGGATGTCTGGCTCTAGATGAGTCATCACATCATTGTGATCATTTGGGTCATGAAGATCTTTTTTGTACAGTTCTTCTGTGTATTCTTGCCACCTCTTCTTAATATCTTCTGCTTCTGTTAGGTCCATACCATTTCTGTCCTTTATTGAGCCCATTTTTGCATGAAATGTTCCCTTGGTATCTCCAATTTTCTTGAAGAGATCTCTAGTCTTTCCCATTCTGTTGTTTTCCTCTATTTCTTTGCATTGATCGCTGAGGAAGGCTTCCTTATCTCTTCTGGCTATTCTTTGGAACTCTGCATTCAAATGGGAATATCTTTCCTTTTCTCCTTTGCTTTTTGCTTCTCTTCATTTCACAGCTATTTGTAAGGCCTCCTCAGGCAGCCATTTTGCCTTTTTGCATTTCTTTTCCATGGGGATGGTCTTGATCCCTGTCTCCTGTACAATATCATGAACCTCCGTCCATAGTTCATCAGGCTCTCTGTCTATCGGATCTAGTCCCTTAAATCTATTTCTCACTTCCACTGTATAGTCATAAGGGATTTGATTTAGGTCATACCTGAATGGTCTAGTGGTTTTCCCTACTTTCTTCAATTTCACTCTGAATTTGGCAATAAGGAGTTCATGGTCTGAGCCACAGTCAGCTCCTGGTCTTGTTTTTGCTGCCTGTATAGAGCTTCTCCATCTTTGACTGCAAAGATTATAATCAATCTGATTTTGGCATTGACCATCTGGTGATGTCCATGTGTAGAGTCTTCTCTTGTGTTGTTGGAAGAGGGTGTTTGCTATGACCAGTGCGTTCTCTTGGCAAAACTCTATTAGCCTTTGCCCTGCTTCATTCTGTACTCCAAGGCCAAATTTGCCTGTTACTCCAGGTGTTTCTTGACTTCCTACTCTTGCATTCCAGTCCCCTATAATGAAAAGGACATCCTTTTTGGGTGTTAGTTCTAGAAGGTGTTGTAGGTCTTCATAGAACCATTCAACTTCAGCTTCTTCAGTGTTACTGGTTGGGGCATAGGCTTGGATTACTGTGATATTGAATGGTTTGCCTTTGTAAAGAACAGAGATCATTCTGTCGTTTTTGAGATTGCATCCAAGTACTGCATTTCGGACTCTTTTGTTGACTATGATGGCTACTCCATTTCTTCTAAGAGATTCCTGCCCACAATAGTAGATATAATGGTCATCTGAGTTAAATTCACCCATTCCAGTCCATTTTAGTTCGCTGCTTCCTAGAATGTCGACATTCACTCTTGCCACCTCCTGTTTGACCACTTCCAATTTGCCTTTTTCATGGACCTAGCATTCCAGATTCCTATGCAATATTGCTCTTTACAGCATCAGACCTTTCTTCTATCACCGGTAACATCCACAACTGGGTATTGTTTTTGCTTTGGCTCCATCCCTTCATTCTTCCTGGAGTTATTTCTCCACTGATCTCCAGTAGCATATTGGGCACCTACTGACCTGTGGAGTTCCTGTTTCAGTATCCTATCATTTTGCCTTCTCAGACTGTTCACGGGATTCTCAAGGCAAGAATACTAAAGTGGTTTGCTATTCCCTTCTCCAGTGGACCACATTCTGTCAGACCTCTCCACCATGACCTGACCAATAAACTGTAAATGTGAAATCAAGTTGTCCTGCTGGTGTTCTCTGTTTATTTCATTTTTGCCTGCCACTATTCCCCTCAAGATTGAGGAATATCAAAGAAAAGGGGGACTGAAACCAAGTAAGATTCTTCAGGGCCCTCCTGGGTAAAAGCCCCTCCATGTCTCGCATTTTTGTTTCTAGAAAGTTTCCATCTTCTAGGTTTTCTGACAGTTCCAAAGAGCAGATTCAATGAGTTAATTATTAGAAAAGTGGAAAATGCAGAAACAAAGGCATATGACTCCTACTTTCTCCTGAAGGAATGTAGATAACAATCTGAATCATATTTTTGAGTTGTTCTTGCAGAAACTAAGATCCCCACCAGGTAGATAATGGTCAATACATGCTGAGCACAAGAAAATAGACCCCAGATTGGTTGGAACCAGGAGGTTGATGATTAAGAGTCCAGAAACATCAATATATTACCTCTCAATCAACCAATCAGAAGAATGGCCACAAGCTGGTCATGTACCCTGCAACCCTCACTCCTAATACTGTCTTTAAAAACCTTTGCCTGAAAGCCATTGGTGACTTTAAGTCTTTGGGCATTAGCTCTCCATTCTCTTTGATTGGAGACCCGAAATAAATGATATTCTTTCTTTCATCAAAACTTGGTGTCAGTAGATTGGCTTTGTAGTGAATCAGGCAGTCAGACCTGAGTTGTTATTGCTCGGTAGCTCAGTCGTGTCAGACTCTTTGTGACTCCATGCACTGCAGCATGCCAAGATTCCCTGTCCTATACCATCTCCCAGAGTTTGCTCAAACTCATGTCCATTGAGTCAGTGATGCCATCCAACCAATTTGTCCTTTGTCGTCTTTTTCTCCCCCTGCCTTCTATCTTTCCCAGCATCAGAGTCTTCTCCAATGAATTGGCTCTTCACATCAGGTGGCCAAACTATTGGAGCTTCAGTTTCAACATCAGTCCTTCCAATAAATATTCAGGATTGGTTTCCTTTAGGATTAACCGGTTGGATCTCCATGCAGCCCAAGGGACTCTCAAGAGTCTTCTCAAACACCACAGCTAAAAAACATCAGTTCTTTGGTGCTCAACCTTCTTATGGTCCAACTCTCACACCCATACATGACTGCTTGAAAAGCCATAGCTTTGGCTAGACAGATTTGTCAGAAAGTTATGTCTCTGCTTTTTAATATGCTGTCTAAGTGTGTCAGCTTTTCTTTCAAGGACCAAGCATCTTTTAATTTCATGAATTTCATGGGTGCAGTCATTGTCCACAGAAATTTTGGAACCCAAGAAAATAAAGTCTTTCACTGTTTCCATTCTTCCCCCCTCTATATTCCATGAAGAGATGGGACCAAATGTCACAATCTTCATATTTTGAATCTTGAGTTTTAAGTCAGCTTTTCACTCTCCTCTTTCACCTTCATCAAGAAGTACTTTAGTTGTTCTTCGCTTTCTGCCACAAGGGTGGTGTCATCTGTGTATCTGAGGTTATTGATATTGTGCCTGGAAATCTTGATTCCAGCTTGTGATACATCCAGCTTGGCGTTTTGCATGACGTACTCTCAGATGAGTTAAATAAACTGGGTGATAATATACAGCCTTGACATACTCCTTTTCCAATTTTGAACAAGTCTGTTGATCCATGTTTAGTTCTAACTGTTGCTTCTTGACCTGCATACAGGTTTTTCAGGAGGCAGGTAAGGTGGTCTGGTTTTCCCATCTCTTGAAGAATTTTCCACAGCTTGTTGTGATCCACACAGTCAAAGGCTTTAGCAAGGTCAATGAAGCAGAAGTAGATGCTTTCCTGGAATTCCCTTGCTTTTTCTATGATCCAATGGATGTTGGCAATTTTTTCCTCTGGTTCCGCTACCTTTTCCAAATCCACCGTGAACACCTGGAAGTTCTCAGTTCACATTATGTTGAAGCTTAGCTTGGAGGACTTTGAGAATGACCTTGCTAGCATGTGAAATGAGTGCAATTATTTGGCAGTTTCAGCATTCTTTGGCATTGCCTTTCTTTGGGATTGATGTGAAAACTGATCTTTTCCAGTCCCATGGCCACCTGCTGAATTTTCCAAATTTGCTGGCACACTGAGTGTAGCACTTTAACAGCATCATCATTTAAGATTTGAAATAGCTCAGCTGGAATTCTATCACCTCCATTAGCTTTTTTTCATAGTGATGCTTTCTGAGGTCCATTTGAATTCATACTCCAGAATGTCTGGCTCTAGGTGAATGATCACACCATCGTGGTTATCTGGGTCATTAAAATCTTTTTTTGCATAGTTCTTCTGTGTATTCTTGTCACCTCTTCTCAATATCTTCTGCTTCTGTTAGGTCCATACCACTTCTGTCCTTTATTGAGCCTATCCTTGCATGAAATGTTCCCTTGCTATCTCTAATTTTCTTGAAGAGGTCTCTAGTCTTTCCCATTTTTTCCCCCTTTATTTCTTTGCATTATTCACTTAGAATGCTTTCTTATCTCTCCTCGCTATGTTTTGGAACTCTGTATTCAGATGAGTATATTGTTCCTATTCTCCCTTGCCTTTCATTTCTCATCTTTCCTCAGCTATTTCTAAGGCCTTCTCAGACAACCATTTTGCCTTTTTGCATTTCTTTTTATTGGGGAAGGTTTTGATCACCGCTTCCTGTACAATGTTACAAATTTGCATCCATAGTTCTTCAAGCACTCTATCAGAGCTAACTCCTTGATTCTATTTGTCACTCCCACTGTATAATCGTAAGGGATTTGATTTAGGTCATACCTAAATGATCTAGTGGTTTTCCCTATGTTCTTCAGTTTAAGTCTGAATTTTGCAGTAAGGAATTCATGATCTGAGCCACAGTCAGCTCCTGGTCTTGTTTTTGCTGACTGTATAGGGTTTCTCCATGTTTGGCAGCAAAGAATATAACCAATCTGATTTTGGTGTTGATCATCTGGTGATGTCCATGTGTAGAGTCATCTCTCCTGTTGTTGGAAGAGGGTGTTTGCTATGACCAGAGTGTTCTCTTGGCAAAATCTGTTAGCTTTTGCCCTGCTTCATTTCATATCCCAAGGCCAAATTTGCCGTTTACTCCAGATTTCTCTTGACCTCCTACTTTTGCATTCCAGTCCACTATGACATCTTTTTGGGGTGTTAGTTGTAGAAGATCTTGTAGGTCTTTATAGAGCTGTTCAACTTCATCTTATTCAGCATTAAATTTGGGGCATAGACTTGGATTACTGTGATCTTGAATGGTTTGCCTTGGTAATAAACCAAGGGGATTCCTTCGTTTTTGAGATTGCACTAAAGTACTGCATTTGGGACTCTTTTTTGACTATGAGAGTTACTCCATTTCTTCTTAGGGATTCTTGCCCACAGTAGTAGATATAATGGTCATCTGAATTAAATTTGCCCATTCCCATCCACTGATCTCTAAAATGTCGATGTTCACTCTTTCTGGCCACTCCCAATTTACTTTGATTCATGTACCTAGTATTCCAGCTTCGTATGCAATATTGTTCTTTACAACATTGGACTTTACTTTCACCACCACAACTGTGTGTTGTTTCCTTTTTGGCTTAGCCTTTTCATTCCTTCTTGAGCTATTTCTCTGCTCTTTTCCAGTAGTATATTGGACAACTACTGGCCTGGGGAGTTCATCTTTCAGTGTCATATCTTTTTGCCTTTTCACACTGTTCATGTGGTTCTCAAGGCAAGAATGCTGAAGTAGTTTGTTATTTTCTTCTCCAGATCTGGTTACTCCTCAGTAATAAGTGAAAGAGGGTTTATAGTTTGTAGTACATGAGCATGGGAAATGTTACTCTTTGGTCAAATTTCAAAACCGTATATGATTCATTTGAATGAAAAGTGACCTATACTGAGAAAAAGTAGTCTCCAAAAATTAAATAATCCATAAACTTCTTTGTAAAATAGTAATTCAAATAGATTGGGATTTATCTCTTGTTTAATTATTATTTGTAAAGTGAATGGGAGAGTTAATTATTATCTTCATTATACAGATTAAAAGTGAAGTTCAAGGTCTTTAATTATGACATACTCTCATTTATTGTAAAATCTAATAAAATACTTCAGTGGTAAATATATTGGTGTGAACATCAGAAAACTTGGTTGGGTTCTAGTCCTTACCCTTTATTTGTTAGCTTTTAGGTTGGAGATAAATTATATGTTTTCCTAAGTTACAAATGATCTTTATTATCAGAAATAATATTATTTATTTTTCTAATAATATAAGGCTATTGTAAGGATTAAATGAGATAATGTATTCCAAAAAAAAAAAAAAAAACCTTTTTAGTTGGGAATGTCTCCACAAGTGTAATATTTAAAACTTTTTATCTAAAATTATTTTCCATAAACAAAACTTAGAGCCCTCAAGAATAGAGAATATTAATATGCTCACATGGACAGTTGGCAAAATACACACTTTCTTGATCTTATTTAGATCCTAACTTCATTTGAACAGCAGTAGGGGTTATATCAGTTTCTTAGATGAATTCAAGGATTTTTCTATAAAATGTAGTCAATTGAATTAGTTCCTCCAAAGGATATTAATGTGTGAAGTACTCTATTAAAGAATTTCTCTTTGATCCAATTCCTTTGAAGCTATTACAAAAGTACCAGATCTTAGCAGCCATTAGACAATATCAGATTAATCCACGGCCTTTCCTATCAGGTATGTAAACATTATTAAACATTAACTGGTCTTTGAGGTTAACATGGTATCCTATGACAACTCCATTGTCTCAATTTACTTTTCACAATAAATGAGATAAAATTTGACTGGAAGAGGCCAGGCATTTATAATCTCTCTGTTTTCTTTCAGCTCTAGGGAGATAAAGAGCAAAACTATTAAATGCTTGGTCACTCACAATAAGTGCTAGTTTCAGTAATATTCAGCAATGATTATTACTTGTCAAAGTAAGCTTTGAAAATATATAGTCTTTATGCTCTAAACATACCTGTACATATTAAATGGATGAAAAATGTTTACTGAAGAGTTGTATCAGATTTTAAAATGTTTATGTTTCAGCTATCTTAAACCATATGTTTTAAAATACTGAACTCAAGATTAGCTTCCAAAAGAGGTTTCATTCTTTAAAACAACAACAGCAGAAACAACAACAACAACTGAGTATTTCCACTTAAATACACTAAACAACATTCATGTAGCATTTCCCTGGAGGCTCAGTAG
Organism: Cervus canadensis; assembly: GCF_019320065.1. NCBI lineage: Eukaryota > Metazoa > Chordata > Mammalia > Artiodactyla > Cervidae > Cervus > Cervus canadensis. Next base: position 58,616,278 of record NC_057387.1, read on the forward strand.
TAAAGAATCCACCTGCCAGTGCAGAAGATATGGGTTTGATCTCTGATCCAGGAAGATTACACATGCTGCAGGGCAACTAAGCCTGGGTGCCACAACTATTGAGCCTGTGCTCGAGAGCCCTGGAGCTGCACCTTGGGAGCCCACATGCCACAACTGAAGCCTGCAAGCCCTGGAGTTCATGCTCCACAACTAGAGAGTAACCCCACTTGCTGCAACTAGAGAAAAACTTACCCAGCAATGAAGACCCAGCACAGCCAAAAATAAATAAATAAAAAATTAAAGAAAGAAAACCTTCATGTTACTACAAACTCCACTTATTTAAAGTGACACTCAATAATCTCCCCTCAATGACAAAACCCACTACAATATTGTAAAGTAATTAGCTTCCAACTAATAAAAATAAATGAAAAAAAATTAAAAAATAAATTACAGCTCTGAAATGCAATGTTTTTGTGACTGTCACTATCTTGAGAATGGTCTACAAAGTCTGAACTCACCTATGATCAACCACTTTATTTCACAACACCTAGCTAAATGCCAATTTTATTAATTCCTGATCAATCTGCTTCTCATATGTATCCTCTCTCTTTCTGTGACTACTGTTACCTCCCCAAGACTAACTTTTCACAATCCTATCTACATTGCTAACGACTTATTTTCAACAATATTACTTCAGTTCACTCACTCAGTCATGTCTGACTCTTTGCAACTCCATGGACTGCAGCATGCCAGGCTTCCCAGTCCATCACCAACTCCCAGGGCCTGCTCAAACTCATGTCTATCGAGTCAGTGATGCCATCCAACCATCTCATCCGTTGTTGTCTCCTTCTCTTCCTGCCTTCAGTCTTTCACAGTATCAGGGTCTTTTCCAATATTCACATCAGGTGGCCAAAGTATTGGAACTTCAGCTTCAGCATCAGTCCTTCCAATGAATATTCATTACTGATCTCCTTTAGGATGGACTGGTTGGTTCTCCTTGCAGTCCAAGGGACTCTCAAGAGTCTTCTCCAACACCACAAGTCAAAAGCATCAATTCTTTGGCACTCAGCTTTCTTTATAGTTCAACTCTCACATCCATAAATGACTGCTGGAAAAACCATAGGCTTGACTAGACAGACCTTTGTTGGCAAAGTAATGTCTCTGCCTTTTAATATGCTGTCTAGGTTGGTTATAGCTTTTCTTCCAAGGAACAAGCGTCTTTTAATTTCGTGGCTGCAGTCACCATCTGCAGTGATTTTGGAGCCCAAAAAAATAAAGTCTGCCACTGTTTCCATTATTTCCCCATCTATTTGCCGTGAAGTGATGGGACTGGATGCCATGATCTTAGTTTTCTGAATGTTGAGTTTCAAGCCAACTTTTTCCACTCTCCTCTTTACTTTCATCAAGAGGCTTTTTACTTCCTCTTCATTTTCTGCCGTAAGGGTGGTGTCATCTCTGTATCAAAGGTTATTGATATTTCTCCTGGAAATCTTGATTCCAGTTTGTGCTTCATCCAGTCTAGCATTTCTCATGATGTATTCTGCATATTAGTTAAATAAGCACAGTGACAATATAGAGCCTTAACATACTCCTTTCCCAATTTGGAACCAGTCTTTTGTTCCACGTCCTTTTCTAACTGTTGCTTTTTGGCCTGCATATAGATTTCTCAGGAGGAAAGAAAGGTGCTCTGGTATTCTCATCTCCTGAAGAATATTTAATTTTTTTTGTGTGTGTGATCTACATAGTCAAAGGCTTTGGCATAATCAATAAAACAGAAGTAGATGTTTTTATGGAACTCTTTATTTCTATGATCCAACTGATGTTGGCAATTTGATCTCTGGTTCCTCTGTCTTTTCTAAATCCAGATTGAACATCTGGAAGTTCATAATTTATACACTGTTGAAGCCTGACTTGAAAAATTTTGAGCATTACTTTTCTAGAATGTGAGATGAGTGCAATTGTGTGATAGTTTGGCATTGCCCTTCTTTGGGATTAGAATGAAAACTGACCTTTTGCAGTCCTTTGGCTACTGCTGAGTTTTCCAGATCTGCTGGTATATCAACAATATCAGTAATGCCAGTAACAGGCATTACATGAGTACAAATGTAAAAGTATCAAGTCTTACACGTGGTTACATCATCAGTTCCCAGTATTAACTTTGCTTTAAGTATTCAGTTGTTTGGTCTCCATATAGCTTGCAAAAGTATAATAAAGTTTATTTAGACAGATACTTGAATTATCAGTAATGAATGGGATCAATAATTGTATTTTGTAATTGACTGTTTTGAATCATTATTATCTCTCTCCTGGATTACGATTAGAAAAATCAAACAAAACAAAACAACCCCTTACTGGTTTTCCTGCTTCTGGGATCAACTGGCAACACATCATTAAGGGTGACCTTGTTAAAACATGAGTGATATACATATGTATTTGCTTGCTCTGTTAGCTGAAAGGGCTCAGTATAATGAAATCTCCATGACCACACCCAAAGATCAGATCTTGGTTTCTCCAGTAAAAGAACTAGGGTTCTTTAGAAGTGGCTGACTCTAAAGTTAGAACAAGGAACATGCAAGATGAGCTTAGAGCATCTTGAACTACTATATTATAAGAAAGCATTTACACACATGCACATTTACAAAATGATGGGGTTGTGTCAGGAGGACACAGGAATGAACTCAGAGTTCTCGATGGCAAAGCTGGAATAATTTGAAGAACAAAAGAAACGATGTAGTATTGGATTATAACCCAAAGAATAGAAAGAAAGAAACAACTAATATCTTGTGCATGATATTTCCAAATGATTTATACAGATAATCTGCCCTCACAGAGCACAGCACTCTAACCTTTAAGGGTCACCTGCAGATAATGTCTTCCTTTCAAAGAAAAGAGGGATGAAAATGAAAGAATAACTTAATGGTGATGAAACCTGACAAATGTATCTTTGGTCAGTGATCAAAATCAACATCATTGGGTGATAAATCAGGTTGACAGTATGTGTCTTTGATATTATATAATACAATATGATATATGATGAAAATTGTACTTACTTCTGTGGTCTTTCATCAAAAATCTTACAAGCTCTGCCTAACTGTGGGATTAACATAACACAAATCCAAATGGAAAGACAATCTATATGATAACTGATCAATACTCCCCCAAACAGAGTCATCAAAAAAAAAGGAAAGCCTAAGAAGCATTCCCAGTCTAGAGGGCCTCAGAAGATGTAATGATTAAGTGTGTTGCATCAAAAAGACAAGAGATAACAAATGCTGACATGAATGTGGAAGAAAAGGAACACTTGTACACTGTTGGTAGTATTGTAGATTGGTACAGACACTGTGGAAAACTGCATGAAGAATCCTTAAAAAAAGGCGGCGGGAAAGGATAAATCTTCAGACAAAAAAGTGCAAACAAAAGGGAAAAGAGGAGCAAAGGGAAAACAGGCGGAAGTGGCCAACCAAGAGACTAAAGAAGACTTGCCTGCAGAAAATGGAGAGACTAAAAATGAGGAGAGCCCAGCCTCTGATGAAGCAGAAGAGAAAGAAGCCAAGTCTGATTAATAACCACACACTCAGTCCTGTCAGTGGTCCCTGTTTCCCTTCTTGTACAATCCAGAGGAATATTTTTATCAACTATTTTGTAAATGCAAGTTTTTTAGTAGCTCTAGAAACATTTTTAAAAAGGAGGGAATCCCACCTCATCCCATTTTTTAAGTGTAAATGCTTTTTTTTAAGAGGTGAAATCATTTGCTGGTTGTTTATTTTTTGGTACAACCAGAAAATAGTGGGATATTGGATATGGGAGGCTTTGATTGTCTTGGGTGTCAGCTTAACATTCCATAGATGGGGGGTAGCTTTTATATCCTATAATACAAAAGCATACTAAATGGCAGTTTGGAGTCAGTTGTGCATTTAATGTCTTGAACACTTTAAATTACTTCTCTTCCCATTTTGTTTTGGTAGAATTATTTCCTACAGCAAACCACTTTTTGATCTTGGCTCTCCTGGTCAGAATTTTGTGCACTATACTATAACATCTTTGGTCGTGGTAGTCCAGTTTTCCTAGTAACTTGGTTAATGTGCTCTGAACGATTGACAGTTTGGGTATGTAGTGTATATGATATTAAATTGTGAATCAGTGGGACTTATGATGTAACAACATATCAATATTTGAAGATATTGGTACTTGATATCCTGTTAAGGAAAGTTGCTCCAAATTTTAAGCTGGAAAGTCACTGGAATAACTGTTAAGAATCACAACTACATGATATTTTAGATTTCTGGTACGTATGTGAAGAATTGTGTACAAATTGAAATGTCTGTGTAGTGATCCTCAAAACAACCAATAAAATCTCAGTTATAAAAGAATTCCTTGAAATGCAAAAAAAAAAAAAAAATTAAAAATAGAACTAGTATATGACCCAGCAATTATATTTATGGGAATGTATGCAAAACAAAAAACACTAACTCAAAAAGAGTCCCGCACTTCCCTCTTCATAGCCACATTATTTACAAGAGTCAAGGAGGAAGACAACCTAAGTGTCCACTGATGGATGAATGAACAAAGAACTTGGGGCACACACATATACACAGTGGTATATTGCTTGGAGGAAGATAGTCAAAAGGTACAAATTTCTAGTTATAAGATAAATAAGTATTAGGGATATATTATACATGATGACTATAGCTAATGCTGTAGTACAATATACAGGAAAGTTGTTAAGAAAATAAGTCATAAGAGTTCTCATCTGAAGCAGATTTTTTGCCATTTTTCTTTCTTTTTTTTTTAGTTTTATCCATATGATAAGATTGTTGTTATTTGAACTTACTGTGGTAATCATTTTACATATCTGTAAATCAAACTATCAGGATGTACACCTAAAATGTACACAGTGTTGAATGTCAATTATTTATTAATAAAACTGAGGAAAAATCAGCTTAGAGGTGAAGGAAACCTCAGGAGATCATTTTGTATCATTTTCCTGTTGGTTTTTTGGCACTATTAGTATCTCCTTTGGAACTAAAGAGTAAGAGAACATGAGAGGAAAATAAATTAAAAACTTATATTTTGCCTTTGTTATATAGCTTTACTATTATTTGATTTCAGAATACCTGTTATAATTCTTTCAATGCAGAAATAAAAAATAAAGATATTTTTATTAATGCCATCCTTTGCCTGTAAGAAAATAATGTTAAATATAATATGATCCTCTAGATAGAATCTTAGAAGAGGAAAAATGCGTTAGTAAAAAGCCTGAAAAAATAAATAAAATACAGACTTTGATAATTATGAATCAATACTAATTCATTAGTTGTAACAAAATGTAAGATTTTGACAGTAGGTAAAACCATCACTTCATGGGAAATAGATGGGGAAACAATGGAAACACTGTCAGAATTTTTCTGGTCTCCAAAATCACTGCAGATGATGATTGCAGCCATGAAATTAAAAGACACTTACTCCTTGGAAGGAAAGTTATGACCAACCTAGATAGCATATTAAAAAGCAGAGACATTACTTTGCCAACAAAGGTCCATCTAGTCAAGGCTATGGTTTTTCCAGTGGTCATGTATGGATGTGAGAGTTGGACTGTGAAGAAAGCTGAGTGCTGAAGAATTGATGCTTTTGAACTGTGGTGTTGGAGAAGACTCTTGAGAGTCCCTTGGACTGCAAGAAGATCCAACCAGTCCATCCTAAAGGAGATCAGTCCTGGGTGTTCATTGGAAGGACTGATGCTGAAGCTGAAGCTCCAATACTTTGGCCACCTGATGTGAAGAGTTGACTCATTGGAAAAGATCCTGATGCTGGGTGGGATTGGGGGCAGGAGGAGAAGGGGGAGACAGAGGATGAAATGGCTGGATGGCATCACTGACTCGGTGGACATGAGTTTGAGTAAACTGAGGGAGTTTGTGATGGACAGGGAGGCCTGGCCTGCTGCGATTCAAAGAATCAGACACGACTGAGTGACTGAACTGAACTGAACTGAAAACCAGATGTGAGGTGTGTGCACACTCTCTGTAGTCACAGTATTTCTGTAGATCTAAAGCTATTTTAAAATTAAAATTTTATTCAAAAATATGTGAGATCACATAAGCACAAGCTAAAGACATTGTTAAAGACATTCTCATTGTTTCATAAGGTAAATTTTCATTCATTCTTCTGGTTCTCTAGCATATTGTGAGTAAGAAATATGATTGCAGTGGTTTTGACACCAACCAAGGAATGTGAATATTGTCATAGTACAAACACAGAGAGATACAAATTTCAATAGACAAAAAAAGATAAACATAAGTCTAAAAATTTTAATTATTTTGGTTACATACACATTCTTAAAACTAGAAAATGGGTCAATCTCACTGAATCACGTTTATCAATGACTGTATTGCTGTCATTAGTCTAAACATATATATTTATTGAGCACTCCTTGTGATCAAGCCTTCATGCTAAATACTGAGGCACACTAGACGCAGGCATCATTAAAAAGTTTGATACTACACTCCAATAAAAATTGAAACAAAAGAAGCTTGCTGCTCTAGAAAAATCTAAAACAATTTTTGTAACCCTGACTTGACCCATAAGACTTTAGAAGGTCTAGAAAATCATGAGTTATACATCAAAATTTTACTCTGCTTGGAGGTTTAGTCACCTTTATCAATAAGTGGTGTCTTCCTTAACCATTTGTTTCAGACTCACTCATTCTTTCAGCATAAACAATGAAATTAGGCAAATGAGATACAATGCCCCATTGTATTTTCATAGCATGGTCAAAATTCTGACTCAGCTTATCAGAGTTACTCCTCTAGTCCAAAAAATGGTGGGTTCTGAAGAGCATAGAATGGCAATAAAGAAAGTAATAAAGAATGACTTTATGTAGACAATTTCATGGTAGCATGTGTGAGGGCTAAATTGCTTCAATCATGATCGACTTTTTGTGACCTCTGAAGGATTAAGGTCATGCAAAATTTCCCAACTAGAAGCCTGTAAGTCATTTTCTTTTGAAGAAAGCAAAAATTTTTGTTATTCTGCTTGATCTACTATGTTGCCAAGATTATCATCATAATCACTGTCATCAATAATAGTCACTGACCACATTTTATATTCTATACACAGAACAACAGAACTAGACATAATGGGTAGATAGCAGGGGCAAAAATACCTCTCTATCCCTTTTGTGTCTTTTCATAATAGATACTATAACATATCTAATTTTTTAAATTAAGATAATAAGTTTGAAAATGTTGCATTCAATGGGAGGATATTAGAATCTTCCACTCAGATATTTTTATTCTCTATAAGCAGAGAAAATAACTACTTTATGAAGTTAGAAATGATGTGTACAAATTGTTCCATAAAAGGCTTCCTTATAGCTGACTGTAATCCAATAATAACTACAACTTACTGAAAATTTTCAGCGTGTTAGGTATCATCCTAAGCACTTTACATACATTTATTGTAAAATTTAAAAGTCCTTGGAAGTGTAAACAATCTGAATATGAGGAAACTGAGGCACAAAAATATTAAATTACTTTCCTGAAGTTAGCTTGGAGGTGAGCATATGAACCTAAGCATTTCGGTTCCAGAGCCCATACTTTTAAACATTTGCTATATTATGGTTCACTTCAGTTGAGTTCAGTTGCTCAGTTGTGTCCAACTCTGCCACCCCAGGGACTGCAGCATGCCAGGCCTCCCTGTCCATCACCAACTTCCAGAGTTTACTCAAACTCATGTCCATTGAGTCGATGATGCCATCCAAACATCCCATTCTCTGTTGTCCCCTTCTCCTCAGGCCTTCAATCTTTCCCAGCATCACGGTCTTTTCAAATGAGTCAGCTCTTAGGATCAGGTAGCCAAAGTATTGGAATTTCAGCTTCAACATCAGTCCTTCCAATGAATATTCAGGACTAATTCCTTTGGGATGGACTGGTTGGATCTCCTTGCAGTCCAAGGGACTCTCTAGAGTCTTCTCCAGTACTACAATTCAAAAAGCTTCAATTCTTTGGTGCTCAGTTTTCTTTATAGTCCAACTGTCACATCCATACATGACTACTGGAAAAACTATAGCCTTGACTAGACGGACCTTTGTTGGAAAAGTAATGTCTCTGCTTTTGAATATGCTGTCTAGGTTGGTCATAACTTTCTTTCCAAGGAGTATCTTTTTATTTCATGGCTGCAGTCACCATCTGCAGTAATTTTGGAGCCCCTCCCACCCCTGCCACTGTTTCCACTGCTTCTCCATCTATTTGCCATGAAGTGATGGGACTGGATGCCATGATCTTAGTTTTCTGAATATTGAGCTTTAAGCCATTTTTTTCACTCTCCTCTTTCATTTTCATCAAGAGGCCTTTTAGTTTTTCTTTGCTTTCTGCAATAAGAATGGTGTCATCTGCATATCTAAGGTTATTAATATTTCTCCCAGCAATCTTGACTCCAGCTTGTGCTTCATCCAGCTCAGCATTTTCCATGATGTACTCTGCATATAACTTAAATAAGCACGGTGACAATATACAGCCTTGACTTACTCCTTTTCCTATTTGGAACCAGTCTGTTGTTCCAAGTCCAGTTCTAACTGTTGCTTCCTGATCTGCATACAGGTTTCTCAAGTGGCAAATCAGGTGGTCTGGCATTCCCAACTCTTTCAGAATTTTCCACAGTTTATTGTGATCCACAGAGACAAAGGCTTTGGCATAGTCAATAAAGCAGAAATAGATGTTTTTCTGGAACTCTTTTGCTTTTATGATATCCAGCAGATGTTGGCAATTTGATCTCTGATTCCTCTGCCTTTTTTAAAACCAGCTTTAACATCTGGAAGTTCATGGTTCATGTATTGTTGAAGTCTGGCTTGGAGAATTTTGAGCATTACTTTACTAGTGTATGAGGTGAGTGCAATTGTTCGGTAGTTTTAGCATTCTCTGGCATTGCCTTTCTTTGGATTTGGAATGAAAACTGACCTTTCCTGGTCCTGTGGCCACTGCTGAGTTTTCCAAATTTGCTGGCATATTGAGTGCAGCACTTTCACAGCATCATCTTTTAGAATTTGAAATAGCTCAACTGGAATTCCATCACCTCCACTAGCTTGGTTCTAAGGACCACTTGACTTCACATTCCAGTATGTCTGGCTCTAGGTGAGTGATCACACCATCATGATTATCTGGGCGGTGAAGATGTTTTTTGCATCGCTCTGTGTATTCTTACCACCTCTTCTTAATATCTTCTTCTTCTGTTATGTCCATACCATTTCTGTCCTTTATTGAGCCCATCTTTGCATGAAATGTTCCCTTGGTATCTCTAATTTTCTTGAAGAGATCTCGTCTTTCCCATTCTACTGTTTTCCTCTATTTCTTTGCACTGATCACTGAGGAAGGCTTTCCTATTTCTCCTTGCTCTTCTTTGTAACTTTGCATTCAAATGGGTATATCTTTCCTTTTCTCCTTTGTTCTTTTTTTCTCTTCTTTTCACAGTTATTTGTAAGGTCCCCTCAGACAGCCATTTTGCTTTTTTGAATTTCTTTTTCTTGGGATGGTCTTGCTCCCTGTCTCCTGTACAATGTCACAAACCTCCAACCACAGTTCATCAGGCTCTCTGTCTTTAGATCTAGTCCCTTAAATCTGTTTCTCACTTCCACTGTATAATCATAAGGGATTTGATTTAGGTCATACCTGAATGGTGTAGTGGTTTTCCCTACTTTCTTCAGTTTAAGTCTGAAAGTGGCAATAAGGAGTTCATGATCTGAGCCACAGTCAATTCCCGGTCTTGTTTTTGCTGACTGTATAGAGTTTCTCCAACTTTGGCTGCTAAGGATTTAATCAGTCTGATTTTGGTGTTGACCAACTGGTATTGTCCATGTGTAGAGCCTTCTCTTGTGTTGTTGGAAGAGGGTGTTTGCTATGACCAGTGCATTCTCTTGGTAAAACTCTATTAGCTTTTGCCCTGCTTCATTCCGTACTCCAAGGTGAAATTTGCCTGTTACTCCAGGTGTTTCTTGACTTCCTACCTTTGCATTCCAGTCGCCTATAATTAAAAGCACATCTTTTTGGGGCATTAATTCTAGAATGTCTTGTAGGTCTTCACAGAACCATTCAAATTTAGCTTCTTCAGCATTACTAGTTGGGACATAGACTTGGATTACTGTGATATTAAACAGTTTGCCTTGGAAATGAACAGAGATCATTCTGCATTTTTTAGACTGCATCCAAGTACCTCATTTCGGACTCTCTTGTTGACTTTGATGGCTACTCCATTTCTTCTAAGGGATTCTTGCCCACCATAGTAGATATAATGGTCATCTGAGCTAAATCCACTCATTCCATTCCATTTTAGTTTGCTGATTCCTAAAATGTCGATGTTCACTCTTGCCATCTCCTGTTTGATCAGTTCCAATTTACCTTGATTCATGGACCTAACATTCTAGGTTGCTAAGCAATGTTGCTCTTTACAACATCGGGCCTTGCTTCCATTACCAGTAACATCCACAACTGGGTGTTGGTTTTGCTTTGGCTCCATCTCTTCATTCTTTCTGGAGTTATTTATCCACTGATCTCCATTAGCATGTTGGGCACCTACCGACCGGAGGGAATTCACCTTTCAGTGTATTTGCAATAGCCTGAATAGTTAAAGGAAGGAAGAACCCTCTTTGATATTCTTTCTGGTGTCCATTATGCACATTACCAGTGTATTTTGCATTGTTCAAAGTGAACCTTTGATTTTCATCTTCTTTGACATGGCATAGCACAGACATGGGCTTTGGACTCAAAAAGACTCAGGATTAAATCCTGGCTTTTCTACCCACTAGCTGAATAACGTGTGCACAGTACATAACTTTCTAAAGCTCATTTGAAAAGCAAATATAATATCTATTTATCAGAATTTTTAGAAGCTTAAATAAATAGTGTATATCATAGAACATTGAAAACTGAAAAGCAAATACAAATATTATTTTCATCACCTTCAGGGCTCTCTACCTTTGGCGTCAAATTCATCTTGTGTCTTAGTATTCCCCTTGACAATCTGGACTTGCAGCCAAACATGCATAGCTTTATACTACATGGAAGACTTTGTTTATGGTCTTGATTTCTTCGAAATTAGAAGAGAAGCTCTGACACTAGGGACCCACTGTGCACATTTCCACATGCACTTCTCACACTTCTCAGGAATCATAATCTGATCATGTGAACTCATCCACACTATAGAGTTTGAGGGGCTTCCCTGGTAGCTCAGACAGTAAAGAATCTGTCTGCCATTCAGGAGACCAGGGTTCTATCCCTGGCTCAGGAAGATCCCCTGCAGAAGGGAATGGCAACCCACTCCAGCATTCTTGCCTGAAGAACTCCATGGAAAGAGGAGCCTGGTGGACTACAGTCCATGGGATTGCAAAGAGTTTGACGTAACTGAGCAACTAACACTTTCACTTTTCACTTTCACTTTTCACTTTCACAGAGGTTGTATTCTGACAGGAGCCTTACTTATCATCCAGGGAGTTCACAGGAGTCTTAAACACAATTGACATACTGTTTATATGAAAATAGCAGGCAAGAATTGAAGATGAATAATGAGAGAAACAAAGACAGTCAAATGGCCAACCAAGAAGTAAATAATATCAAAAATATTTATAGCTAGTATTGCATATTGTATATGCTAGTATGGCAATAATTGAAAATTGTTGTTTTATAACTGAAACTCAGACTATGTTCTCAATAAAATAGCAAAAACAAAACCTCTCTGAAAAAAAAAAGAAAGATAATTATAAGATAACACAATGAAAGGATAAATGAGAAGGAAATTAGCTGAATGCAAGAAATGATACAAGGAAAGTAACCATTCCCTGGTAATATTACATATAGTACACCACAAAAAAACAAATGCAATTCTAACATTCCTGAAGAAATGCAAAATTAGTCTGGTCTTTCTGTTTGGCAATATTGCCACACAGATTTTAATTGTGACTATCTAGTTACACATTGATTCAACTTCTGATCTTTTGTCCTAATATGATACTATTTAGAGATATGTAAAATGATTTCTTGACATGTTCATTTAAAATACTAGAATTTTTTTCTTTTTGCAAAAAATGGATCCATACCTAATACTCTATAGCCTATTTTGCTTTCTCTGCAGAAAATATGAATAAATGTAACTGTGCTTTGTTGTTTTTGTTTAGTCACTAAGTTACGTCTGACTCCTTTGAGACCCCATGGGCTGTGTAGCCCACCAGGCTTTTCTAACCATAGGATTTCCCAGCAAGAATACTGGAGTGGGTTGCCGTTTATTTCTCCAGGGGATTTTCCTGACCCAAGGATTGAACCCATGTCTCCAGCTTGCCAAGTGGATTCTTTGCCACTTAGTCACCAAGGAAGCACATAACTATGCTTATATATATTCTAAACGAGCATTAAACAAAGTGTAGAGTGGTATACATCAAATACTGATCATAGGACACTTGGAGACTATAAGAAGGATAATTTGGTAGGAGAAAAGGGAGGAACTGGGGAAACGTCTGGCTGTTTCTTAGCACGTATTTGTTGCCAGACATTTTTCAAAAATGATGTATTGCTTTTGTAGCTTGAAAGGAGAAAAAAAATCAATGAAGTATTTTCAAAAATTTTATTTAAAAGAACAAAAATTTGGAAACTATCTGTAGCAGCTAAGGTACAAGTAGCTGCCTGACATATGACCTCCCAAATTGTAGTGAATTATAACAAGTTATTTCTTGTCCAGGTTCACTGAGGATGTCTGCTGGGCATCCTTCCATGTGGTGAAGCAGACCCTGTTCTTTCCATCATGTGTCACTGCCATACTTTATGTCTTGGAATCCTTTGTTCTCTGTAGACAGAAAATGAAGAAAGACAGAGTAGAAAGAAGGGAAGGGGAAGGAGTTTATTAAAGAGTAGCTCTATAAATATGTATGTCATTTCCATCCAATTCTGCTTTTACACAAAAGAATCACATGGCCTCACCAAGATGCAGAGGAATGCTGGGAAATGCAACCACTTCCCAGCAGTTACTCAACATCAAAGGAGGGGAGAGCAGCCTTGGTAGACAGCTTCTCTGCCATTCTGTTTAAATGCCTAAAGCATGCTTTGGCTAAAAATATTTATAATAAATACATTAATGTTGGGTCATAGAAAATGTGTAGTCACATGAGAAGATATTTACTATTCTGTAAAATTTATAACATGATACTATAATCCCATTTTAGTTAAAAAAATGAATGCATATTTGAAAAGAGACAAATTTTATACACACACACACACACACACAGACATGGTATTCATTCCTGATTTCTCCTTTTGGAAATCTTTTTAAAAGTGGAATTAAAAGGTAAAAATATACTTTTATCATATTGTACTACTTTGTCTTTGTCTTATAATAAACACAATTCATTGCATGGTAAATGTTTGAGAAATAAAACATAGCATGAAGAAGAAGAGAAATTATCTGTACTCCCAATCAGAGGATATGTACCAAAATGTTAATGGTTATTAACTGAGTGTAGATGGTATGAGTGATTTGTATTTTCTTCCATGTGCTTTTAAATATATTCTAAAATTTCTGCAGTGGCTTATGTTACTGTTATTATCAGGAAAATTGAATACTAACTAAAAAAATTCCATTTGGCCTTTCAGTAATTTTTCAGAAGTTACTTTCTCCAGGAGATGTTAACTGAATAATTCAGTTGAAATTAAAAGTTCTTTTCTCTTATTGAAGCTAAATAAAGAGCCTCAGGATACAGATTCCAAGTCAATTCCACACTGGAGTGGTTTTCTTTGGGTGACTGCTCTGCACAGGGATCCAGTGTATGGATAACAGGAGATCCAAGACCGTGGCTCAAACTAAGACACCCAGCACTTCTTCCTAAGGGATTGCTCTGACACTGAATAATTGTTCCAAACTTGAGAAAATTGTTTAACCTCTCTATGCCTGTTTTATTATCTAAGGCAAAATAAAAATTACAATGGTATAAATTTCATCAATCTACAGGTAGAATTACATGAGTTAATACATGCTAAGCATGTAGAAAAGGATAGGCAGGTAGTTAACAAGCACTAGATATTAGCTAGCTGTTGTTATTGTTTTTACTGTTATATTAAACACAGATAAATTTTATTGAATCTTATTTTGCAGTTATATTTTCATATATATTTTTATTCTTACTTTATTATACAGTCTTCAAAGTAAAAATCATGGCTTATGCCCATTTATAGCTTTTATAGTATTTTGTACACAATTTTACACAAGGCTTATCAAGTAAGCCTTCAACAAAATATTAACTGAATTTATCAGTAAATGTATGAATAAGATGCAAATACCTCAATCTCAGGGGTATTACAGGAAGAAACTTAAATATAGATATTTATTTCAGAAATCTGCTCTAGAAAGCACTGTCAAAGGGGACTTTATCAGTGAAAGTCAGAAAAGAAAGGAGAAACTCAAACAGTATGGGAAATAGGGAGAAGGAGCAGTCACACTTCTTTAAGTATTACAGTTCTTGGAAGGGGGACAAGGACACTCAGAGTCACAAAAAGGGAACGTATAGGGGACTTCTCTGATATGGTGTCTGTGAGTAACATGGAAACATCAATTTGTATAATTATTAACATCATCTTTTTTTTTTCTTTTCCATTAACAAGAATAGTATGGAATGATTTCAGATTTAGAGAAGTTAAAAAATTGTCCAGGCCCACACAATAAGAAAGCTGCCAAATAGGTTCAACCCAAGTCCATCTAACCCCATGTCTGTGTCTTATTTCATAAATAACTGGTAATAGCAAGTTTACCCTAAGGTAGGTTACAAACACACTAGTTTGATAATAGTGAATCTGTTTTTTGTTTATTTATTATTCTGTTCAACAATTTTTTGTTTATTTTACTTAATTATGCTTTGCAAAATGGATTAAGTGCTTTAAATCTGTTATAAATACGTCTCTTTCTCGAATATAAACAAGGCTGCTTTGTTATTTCCCAGGGATTTCCCTGGGTCCGGTCCAAAGGCCCAAAGTTTCCAAGAGTGTGTCGCTTTTCTCACTGAGCTACTTCACAACTCATGTCTCATGTCCACAGAGGGGAAGGGCCTGGTCCAGAGTGCTTGAAAAGTCACAATCTCCAAACAGAGAGGCGGCACAGTGCCAAAATCTTCTTATTTGTTTAGCTTTAACAAATAGTATCCCAAACCAATCTACACTTGAATCCTTCAGCTTGTCACTGAATAATTCATAGTTATTTAATTTTGGCCCCTATCAAAAGATTTACAATGCATAATCTTTTAAACACAGAGATTGTAAGTATGTCACAGGGCTTATTTAAAGCTTCACTGTTCTGTTTAGTTCATTTAACTTTGCCAATGAAAAGATCCACAAAAATTGATGTATATCCAACTTGAGATTAGACAATACACGTAAATAAAGAATGACATCTGATATCACCAAATGTCTTGCTTACTATGCTTGGTATTTGGAACTCAGAAATGTCTAAACAAATTTTATAAAATCAGTTTCAGAGTGGTGAAGAAAGACAGCCTTGCTTTTCTACTCTAGACTCCTGAATACTAAACTTTGAGCTAGTGGAATGTTTATTCTAGACATCAATGTAGCAATATTACTGTTCTACAAAGATGTATATTTATATGAATTGACAGTACTTTGTGATATATGAGAAAAGCAAATCTCTCAGGATTTAGACAACCCTAAAATCAGCTATAACTGAACAAAAGTAGAGTGAGCAATTCCTAAAGCCCTCATCTGTTGCACACATACAGACTGTCAAAGGTAGAGCCAACAGCACTCAAGTTCTCATTTGGTCTTACAGAGGAGATTCCTCCATCTTATATGTGTGCTTTCAGTATAAAAGTGATATCTTTGACAGAGATGGCAGTATAAATGCTAAGGTTTTCTTTCTAAAATTCAAAATTTTTATACGAAGAAAAAAGACAAGAGCTATGACTTTTCCTGTTGAATAAATTGCAAATATATATATAAAACTCAGATATAACTAAAAGCAAAAAGTATTTTCTCTACTTAATGGCTCTCAATGAGATGAACATTGAAAAGTTCTTATCCTGTAGCAATAAGCAGACCATTATCGATTTTTTTTTTTAATCTTAAAGCAAGATTTTTGTCATGACTTCTTGACTTAAGAAAGAGAGAGATGGGAATACCAGACTACCATATCTGCCTCTTGAGAAATCTGTATGCAGGTCAAGAAGAAACAGTTAGAACTGGACATAGGACAACAGACTGGTTCCAAATCGGTAAAGGAGTATGTCAAGGCTGTATATAGTCACCCTGCTTATTTAACTTATATGCAGAGTACATCATGAGAAATGCTGGACTGGATGAAGCAGAAGCTGGAATCAAGATTGCCGGGAGAAATATCAATAACCTCAGATATGCCAATGACACCACCCTTATGGCAGAAAGTGAAGAAGAAAGAGGAGAGTGAAAAAGTTGGCTTGAAACTCAGTATTCAGAAAACCAAGATCATAGCATCAGGTCCCATCACTTCATGGCAAATAGATGGGGAAATGATGGAAACAGTGACAGACTTTATTTTGGGGGTGCTCCAAAATCACTGCAGATGGTGACTGCAGCCATGAAATTAAAAGATGCTTGCTCCTTGGAAGAAAAGTTATCACCAACCTAGACAGCATATTAAAAAACAGAGACATTACTTCGCCAACAAAGGTCCACCTAGTCAAAGCTGTGGTTTTTCCAATAGTCATGTATGGATGTGAGAGTAGGACTATAAAGAAAGCTGAGCACCAAAGAAAGGATACTTTTGAACTGTGGTGTTGGAGAAGACTCTTAAGAGTCCCTTGGACTGCAAGGAGATCCAACCAGTCCATCCTAAAGGAAATGAGTCCTGAATATTCATTGGGACGACTGATGCTAAAGCTGTAACTCCAATACTTTGGCCACCTGATGTGAAGAACTGACTCATTTGAAAAGACCCTGATGCTGGGAAAGGTTGAAGGTGGGGGGAGAAGGAGACGACAGAGCATGAGATGGTTGGATGGCTTCACTGACTCGGTGGACATGAGTTTGAGCAGACTCTGGGAGTTGGTGATGGACAGGGAAGCCTGGCGTGCTGCAGTCCATGGGGTTGCAAAGAGTTGGACATGACTGAGTGACTGAACTGAAATGAGCTCCTTAAGGAAAAAGAGAATCTAAATCATCTCAGCTTTTGGAGCATGCTGTATAAAATATTAGACTGCTTTGTCTAAAGACAGCAGGAGTCTACCTTCCCTGTGAGCACATTTGTAAACACATGTTTCTAATCCATATAGGTTCTAGTGTCTTTTTTTTAAAGTAAAGATTGGTCAAACAAACCAACAAAATGCATTTTCTTCCTGAAGAATATGCACAAAAATGTCAAAAAAGCAAGCCCTTAAGTTACAACAGCCCCCAGGCAAATGTAAGTTCACGCTGGGTTTAGGATACTATCATAAATACCACACCACAGGAAATCACTAACACTAGACATGGCCAAGCCAGTTGTGTCTTTCCAGAATTTAAGGCATAAATGCCTTGATGAACTCACACAGTACCTGAAAATTTCCCAATATACAGTCATTCACTAAAGCAAATTGTGTTTCATATAAAGATTTTCTTGTGTTTGATCACAGAGAATTATAAATTATTTTGAAATTTTAAGGGGTTTGAGCATCAGATAAATGATGGTAACTGGGCAGCTATCAAGACAGGAGAGCAGCATTAATTTTTTTTTTTTTTTTTTTTTTGCCTTTTGGAGGAGTGGACAAATGTCACTACTAGAGTTGGGTAACATCAGATGCAATCTCAAATGTTAAGGATGTTGCTTTATGTGCTCAAATGTAGGCATGAAAATGGACAATAGAGATAAGGAAATATCAAGTAAGCAATCCAGTCCACATACACACCCCAACAGGGAAAAATTGCTTCCCAAAATAAACCTTCTAATATTTTAGTACTGTTGACTTTTGTATGTCCCTGGTGATTAAGCTTCTATCACTCACTTTTCCTGTAAGACTATTCTTGTAACCTAACATTTTCCTATGTCAGGAAGTGCCTTAAATTTCCCTTTCTCTGTTTCAACCTACAATCCCAGTACTCCATGGGATATTAGGAGAATAATGAAGCAGTTGTAAATCATCTAAATATTTCAAGTGTATGCTACCTGCAGTTCTAGAAATAAAAATTAACCTCTTCTTTTTAATTTAAAGGTGTTTTGTATTTTGTCTCATTACACATTATACAAGGGGAATTTAGTAAGGCGATGAAATCTTATAAAGCAGGGACTATGACTAGTGTAATTTCAATTAATGTGTCATATATTTTTAATTTGGGCTACCATATCAATCCTTTTTTTCCTTGATTGTTTTGCTATTCTGCTCTGCATAGTTTTCATTTTAGCCACTCATCTGGAACAAAGGACATCTCATAAGTGATACATTTCAAATAGTTTTAGAAAATACTTTCATTTGCCTTACTTTATATTCAGTGCAAAGCAACTCTATCATTGAGACTTTGAGGCTTCTTTCTTTGATTTTTATTCTTTGGTCATTATACTTGGTCTTCTCATATAAGTTAAAGGACATTCTAAAAGAAGGAAATGTTCAGGTGTGTTGAGATCCACAATTTACTTAGAAGTTCATGTCTTTCTCAACCACTCAGTCGCCCTCACTATTCATCTCCTTCATCATCTCTCGTGTAGAATTCTCTTAATTTTGTCCCTTGAATAAGAAATATTTTTCTATACAGAAATTAGGAAACCTCTCAGCAGTGTATATCAGCACTTGTGTTCCAAATTACAAATGAATGTGTGCCTTATAGTGGGATTTTGTGCTTTTCAAGAATATATGCT
Source organism: Cervus canadensis (assembly GCF_019320065.1). Classification (NCBI taxonomy): domain Eukaryota; kingdom Metazoa; phylum Chordata; class Mammalia; order Artiodactyla; family Cervidae; genus Cervus; species Cervus canadensis. The sequence continues at coordinate 58,635,091 of NC_057387.1, forward strand.
CCAACATGGGCAAAAATAGCATTTGATATTTTGCTAGCTTCTTATGCAAGTAGTGTTTTGATATTAAGTTTGGGTTTACTTTTTTCCTAGATCAATGTTAATTTACTCAGTCCCTTTATGGATACATTAAAGAGAATTTGAACAAATCCTTACAACCTGTCTGATTTCTTTGTGTCCTCTATGATTCTACAGGAAAGCTATTTCATTTCATTTTTGATTCAACATAGTGCAAATAATATTAAAAATATATGCCAAAATATAATTTGAAATAAAATGAAATTTTGTTTATCTTAAAACAAGTTGTAAAATAAATGTGTCATATTAAAGATGACAATTAAGGGCAGAGACTAGTACTAGAATATAATGTTGGGCTTTGGTGATGATACATTGTATATTTTGTGCATGAGTGCTAAGTCACTTCAGTCGTGTCCAATTCTTTGTGACCCTATTGACTGTAGCCCACCAGGGTCCTCTGTCCATAGCAATTCTCCAGGCAAGACACTGGTGTGGGTTGCTGTTCCCTCCTCCAGGGAATCTTCCTGACCCAGGCTTTGAACCAGAGTCTCTTAAATATCTTGCATTGACAGGCATGTTCTTGACCACCAGAGCCACCTGGGAAGCCCCACTGTACATTTTATACTTTTATACTGTAACAATTTCATCAGTTGAATTAAAAGAACAATTGAAAATTCAGACTATGTCTTTATAACTTAAGTCATTTTAGTAGTGATTAATTAAGATTTTGTGAATAAGCATTATAGAAGACAGTTGAAAATCTACCATTCTACATCACCTCTTTTTTTAAATTTCAAAAGCCATAAGGTTAATATAATGCAAAAGTCTTGGATTCCTGTCAAAATGACCATTGAAGGTTTTATTATTATATAAATGGCCAGCATTTATTTAGGCAACAGATGATACAGGTTTTACAAGTATACTATCAAATGTGAAACAGATTGCCAGCCCAGGTTGGCTGCATGAAATAAGTGCTCAGGGCTGGTGCACTGGGAAGACCCAGAGGGATGGGGTGGGGAGGGAGGCAGGAGGGGGGATCGGGATGGGGAACACATGTAAATCCATGGCTGATTCATGTCAAAGTATGGCAAAAACCACTACAATATTGTAAAGTAATTAGCCTTCAACTAATAAAAATAAATGAAAAAATTTTTTTAAAATAATTAATTAATTAAAAAAATAATATGATGTATAGTAATTGAACATGTGTACTTACTTTTTCTTCTCTCATGCGTGTGCACTCAGTTGCTTCAGTCATGTCCAACTCTTTGCAACCCTATAGACTATAGCCTGCCAGGATCCTCTGTCCTCCAACTCTCCAGGAAAGAATAGTGTGGGTTGTTATGCCCTCCTCCAGGGGATCTTTCCAACCCAGGGATCAATCCCATGTCTTCTATGTCTCCTGCACTGCTGGCAGATACTTTATCACTGAGCCACCGGGTAGCCAGGGAAGAATAATATTAAACACAAATCCAGCATTTACTCTCTTCATAACAGATTAATAAATAGACTGACTTTAAAGTATGCATCTTATATCTATTCATATAAAGTATTTTTTGATATACACATTCAAAAACTCTTTAAAAAATTAAAGCTAGCAATTTCTTATGTTATTTTTTCCTAATTTTTAAATTAATTACATATTTTGTTTTGAATTAGTAAACATTAAATTGAGAGAAAAATTAAGATTATAGATTTAAAAATTACATTTTCTTATTCATCAGTTGAAATATATTAACAGGAGAGTTGCTTGATACATTTATTTTTCATTAAAAGAAATCATGTCATGAAAATGCTGAAAAGTAAATTAAATCTTTCTTAGATTTTTTGGTTATATTTTAATTAAATTAAGCAGTTCTTGTATTTGAGTAAGAATTTCTATATAATATCTACTGATTAGAATTAATTGCAGAAATTAGAACTAGTACATAGAGCTAAATTTTAATTTTCAAAAGAAAAAACTGTAACTCTCATAAAAATATAAAATGAATACATGTGAAATATTTTATTAAACTAGTTAATGAGGAAATCAATTAGCTATTATAATTGGTTCAAAGGGGAATTTGTAGAAGACCCACACACTTTTTATATGTATATACATCTTACATGTATGCATTATACATTGTATCCGGCTTCCCTGGTGGCTCAGAAGGTAAAGAATCAGCCTGCAGTGCAGGAGATGTAGGTTCGATCCCTGGGTTGGGAAGATCCCCTGGAGGAGGTCATAGCAACCCACTCCAGTATTCTTGCCTGGAGAATCCCATGGACAGAGGAGCCCGACGGGCTACAGTCCATGGGGTTGCAGAGTCAGACATGACTGAGTCAATAAGAACACACATATATTACATTACAATACATTACATTACATTACATTATATTATAGGTCAGAAATGATGAATTTTTTATGAAATATAGAGTTCAATAAACTTTTCAGTAAAATACTAAATAACAAATATGTTATGCTTTGCAGGTACATTTAGTTTTGATCACATGTTCTTATTCTTTTCTTTCTATGTGTGTGTATGTGTGTGTGTGTTTTAACAACTCATTAGAATTTTAAATGAAAAAAATTCTTATCCCACAGGCCATTTTAAAAGCAGGCCATAACCTAGAATTGGCTAGCAGGCCATAGCAGTAGTAGATGAGCACTACTATAAAGCAACGACATGTAATATTTGAACGGTTCCCTCTTATAGGGAAGAAATCATTTCTCTCTATGTCACATATTATTTATTTGTATTTCTATGAATAAAAATAATTTGCTCTATTGGGCTTTTTCTATAATTTAACATCTACCCCTACAGAGTATAAGGTAGTCTAGTCAAGAGAAATACCATAGGTACTTACATCTACAGAAACAGAAGAACCCCAAGGGGTCAGCAGACAATAACGAGCATGCCACTGAAAGGATGTCCTGGAATATCTTCTGCCCATTTCAAAGCATTTAACCATATTTTTCTAAAGCACTGCCATTAGATCATAGCTAAGTGTAAAAGCTTACATAAACCTGGGTTCAAATCTCTGAAATTCTTTTTCTGTAGTATTTGATTCTGTAGAAGCAATTTACTTTCTCTGAATCCTGGTATATTTATCTACCTGGATGATGTTACTGACATTCTATTGGCAGTTTTAATGTTAAGTGAGGCAATATATAAAATAATCTTTTAACCTCTATATAAAATAAATGTTTTGTCTTCTTTCTCCCTGCCACCATCTTTACATTTCCTTCCTGAAGGCTCAACATCTCAAAGCCAACAACAAAAAGAGTTTTTGTATTATAATTCAAAGCTGGAATCTTTTAAGCAGCCCCGGTCATTATTTCTCTCATTATATAAGAGAAGGTATATAAATTTTATCTTTTCTAAATTTAGTCTAGTTATTAATCTCTGTGTGTCTCTGTGAGGTGAAAAACTGCTTGTGAAAAACAGCTTTGCCACAGTTTCCAACACAGAGTTCCTAAAACTCTTGTGATTTCCTAAATGATAGGAACATTAGGAGTAACTTTTGTTATGATATTTGTATTTGACCCAGTCATTGGCACAAGGATCCTAAACATTTGCAGATTTCTAAGTCACAAGAGCACCTTGTGTTCTAATGAGATGACTCTGAGTGAGCTTCTGGATGACTCCTTGACAGAGACTGATCACCAGAAAGACCAAGGTATAATTAGCTTGAAATTTTCAGCCCTGTTCTCCCTCTCACTTCTCCAGAGACAGGAGAGGAGCTGAAATGGAGTCAGTAATTTATAATCCCTACATGTAATCCCAATAGGGGGGGCTATGGAGAGCTTCTGGGTTGACAGGCTCATTGAGGTACTGGCAGAATGGCATGCCCAGAGAAAGCATGGAAGCCCTGCCTCCGCCTACCTCACCCTCTGCATCTCTTCTACCTCATGTTCATCTGTATTCTTTATTATATTGTTTAATAAACTGCTAAATGGAAGTTTTCCATGAGCCACCCTAGCAAATAAATTAAACCTGAAGAGCCAGTAGTGGGAAGCTATGATTTGTACCAAATTGGATGGAAGTTGTGGGTAACCTGGGTTTTCAACTGAAATCTAAAGTAGCTAAGACATAGAGTGGTGCAGTCTTGTGGAACTGATCCTTTAACCTATAGATCCAAAACTATCTCCAGTTAGATAGTAATAAAATTGAGTTAAATTATAGGACACTCAGCTGGCATTACCTGTTGTGGGGGGAAATCTCCACATATTTAATGGCAGAGGTATCAGAAGTAAAGTGTTCTATGGGAGAAGTAAAGGAGACTCAGCGAAGAAGCACAGTTGAGAAGAAATGAGTTTTCCCTCACAAGAGAAGGAAAAATCTGAGTTTTTTTCTTTTACAGTCTCAATTTCTCCATCTGTTAAATGGTAATAATTTATGTTTAAATAGTAATAAATGGTAATATTTATGGTTAAATGGTAATAAATGTTTAAATGGTAAAAATTTATTATCAGTTTTGTAATGAATAAACCATTTTATAAGTAATAAATACTTGACAGATGCAAAATAATATTCCTTAATAAAGCAAAAGAAAGCTTGTCTTTTTCTCTAGCTTAGCTTAGAAATCTCTTTTCTGTGAATTTAGCATCACATTGTTTGGGTCCATGATGGGGATAGAAAGAGGTGAATAGGGAAGGAGTAGTGGGATAAGCAGTGTTTGGGAGAAGAAAAAACAATCACACACACACTTATATAAAATGCCAAATATCACATAGTAAGCATTCAGTATTCGACATACCTTGACACATTGCCTTTGACACCCATTGGAAGACTTAAATATTTACAAACATTTATTAAAATAAAATGGCCCTCATTGCCCAATTTTAACCAAGACAAGTTATTTTCATCAGCAATTTTAGCCAGTAAATGGCCCAATCAAATGGGAAGTCCTGTATATTGAATCACACTAGTGCCTGGGTTTTAGCTTTCACTCTAGATGCATCCTTAGTAACTATATTCCATTGCTAAAGCTACTAACGACATGAAATTTTATATTTGAATTGTAAAAGCTCATAGAAAATTTAACTGGCCTACCTCATAAGAAGGTAATTGACAGTGGCAGGTAGCAGATATTTCAGGGTTAAAAGTATATTCTGACATCCTGATATGGAGGGAAAAGATTAAGAACATTTAGATGGGAGAAATGATATGCTTGGTAGAAAACTCCATAAATTCTTTTCTGTGCTTACTGGAATGAGTTTTAAATCATTTTATATGTGGCTATCAATTCATCTTTTTAAAACGAAGAACTTCCCATTGAGTTCCTTAATTTTTTTTCTCAAACATCATATCAATAATTATAATTAATGGTTGTTCAGGAAATTTAGTTGATAATTTAAGTCCGGACTGATTCAAATATTCAAAGAATAATAGTTTTATTTGGTTAATCTAGCCAAACAATCAAGTCAAGGTAAAATTTTAAAAAAATAAATAAATCTTTAAATTTAGTCCAAAAGATTATTTGATGTTTGATTTTAAAGATATATGTAATTAACTAATTCACTGGCTAATTTTGGTGGGTTTGTAGAGAGATTTGCTTTTTCTCAGTTCAGGTCAGTCGCTCAGTTGTGTCTGACTCTTTGCTACCCCATGAACTGCAGCATGCCAGGCCTCCCTGCCCATCACCAACTCCCGGAGTCTACCCAAACTCATGTCCAGTGAGTCAGTGATGCCATCTAACCGTCTTATCCTCTGCAGTCCCCTTTTCCTCCTGCCTTCAATCTTTCCCAACATCAGGGTCTTTTCAAATGAGTCAGCTCATTTCGCATCAGGTGGCCAAAGTATTGGAGTTTCAGCTTCAACATCAGTCCTCCCAATGAACGCCCAGGACTGCTTTTTCTACTTAACACAAAATTATATTTTGCTATTTATTTAAACCACTTTGCTTTTATTCTGAAACAGCTACAAATTCATCCTTAATCTTCATATTATATTTTCATGAACTTCAAAGAAATTATGGTAGTATTCAGACTTTTCTGATTCAGGTATATAAAAGGCAATTCTTTTTATTTATTTTCAGAAGGCATTTGATTCTAGTGCTTGAATCAAGCTTATTATTCTTATTTACAAATATTTAACTGTCCTTTTTTTTCCTTAACTCCAAACTGCCAGAACAAGAGTAAGTGGGTCAAATTTTAAATTTAGTATTAATACCATAAACTCATCAACATGAAATTATCTCATTATAAGATCATTATTAATTCAGTTTCCTTCATCATCCAAAAAACCAGAGAGAGAGCGCGCAAGTGGTGTTGTATGTGCCACTTCATCAAGGCTACTTGTGATTGGCTTCTTGTTTTCTATACTTGAAAAACTGACTACATCACAGATACCATAATTAACCTGAGTGTAATATAATGTATGCTAAAACCAAAGGTAAAAACAACATTGTACTCAGAGTTAAGTGTAAATAAAACTGGTTGTAAAAACATGTTAAAAAATATAAATTCCCTTTAATTACTTATCTATCTAGGGATTCCACGTTTATTTTAGCTATTCCTTGAACTGAGAAATTTCCCTGGTGAGATTTACCTCACTAGGTTCTGAATACAGTCTAAAATTTTACAAAAGAATTTCCTATCCTTTGATGTATAACTTCCAATCTTTGTGCCAACTTTGTGTACAACTGTTTTCTAAAACCTTTAACACAGATTTAATACAGCCTGTGAAAACATTTATTAAGCATTTGCTTTATACAAAACATAGTGTGCTAGATCCAAATGAAAGCTAAAAGTCCAGTATGCTAACATATGATGGTCTATGAATCACTTTTAGTTTCCAACATTTGCAGCACATGTCAATGGCAGCTGTTTCCAGGGTTTTGCAATTCCTGCCAAGTGTTAAGGATTGATCTTTTCTGAAACTGTTTGGTTTTGGGGTATCCCGAAAGGCACTGAGATTATGAGAGGCCAGCATGTACATGTGAAGTTGGCTCTGAGTAAAGGCCCTACTGGTTTGAATTTAGGGCATAGCAATAGAGATAAATTAAGGTAGATGAACTAAGTAACCATAAGGTTGAAAAAAAAGCTCCCTAGGAAAATTAGGTTACTTGCAGATTTTACTTGATAGTTGCTTCAATTAAATATAAATTATTTATCACTTTTTTAAATTCACCTCTATTACTAAACCACTTCTAAGACCATCTTGAATTTTCATAGGTAAAGTCTATAAGCATTCTGCAATGATGTAGATTTATTCATATCAATTGGAAAACTCTTTGAAAACTAAATAAAAAGAACTAGCAAGTGAGTTGTATGGCTTTATAACTGTTAGCATTGCAATGGCATGGTTTGCTTACTAAAAGTATACTACAGTGATTAAAATATTTAAATTCTCTACTGTCAATTCTTAAAAGTATATCCTTACTGATGTAGATTCTTTTTAAAAAGTTCTCAATAAGTATAAAACAGTGGCCAATCCGCAGTAAAGAAGACTTCTTGCAATTTCCCCACAGGAAAAACACAGTGCCCAACCTTCGACCATTTCACATCTGTATTCTGAGGGATTCACCCTCTTAATTATGTGAAAAGAAATCAGGGACCTCTGTGAGAATTTGCATACCTACTCACTGGACATGCAGCCAGCCATGCATATTAAAATTACTTTCTTTTCCCTGGACATCATTATCATAAAGACAAAAGACATATAGTCACTACTTTCTACAATCATCATTTGTTGAATTCACCCCTTAAAAAGAGAAAACTGTTATACATATTTCCCTAGAGAGAGATAATACAATCAGAAATTGAGAAATGCTTAATGACATAGTCTAACATGTTCTGAATGCTGTAGATACAGACCTCTTAGATTCCTGCTCTTAAAACATTTCCCTTTGTAGACTGAAGGCATCCAAAAGTAGGAGCTACATTTCATTGTGCTGTTGTGCAAATCTTTAAGCATTCATCTTTGATTACAGAAGTTGATGTGTGGGTGGTTAGGGGAAACTAGGTTCTGAGAAATGAGAGCTCTTGTGCTTCATAGAGTGTCTAGTTCCCCATGGACATGCTGGTGCATTATTTAGATTTTCCAGTCTGTCTCTGCAGGTGCTAGTGCTTAGCTCTAGGCAGTGCAGATAAAGCTAGCAAGTGAAGGGAAGTCAGGTTTCACAGACTGACCACTTCTCTGGAGGAACCAGATCATGCCATCCATGGAAACATTGAAACAACTACTGAACCATTTCTATTTGGTATTTTAACACTGGACTTTTACTACTTGGATGAATCTGAAGAAAATTAATTTTTCTGGTCAGACAAAATCTTTGGGGGATTTTTCAATCTTCGTGTATTGAAAACTAAGCTTTACAATGTCAAACAGACATTTTTTATGCTACCAAGTATATTTACTTAAGTCAATACTTCTTAAATTCAGCTCTAGAAATATCTTTCATAAATGTTTCCTGAGTCAGATTTTCTCTACATACCAACTCTCGTCGGATGGCACAATTAATTAATTAGCCAAAAAGTAGCTATTTACCACCTGCTAAAATCTATACCTCATGACTCCTGCTTTCAGAGAATTTCAGTTCTTGGTAAAGGCAAGATGATGACTAAGAATGTGATGATTTTTATAGAACCAACTTGAAAAAATAATCTTGTATAAATCTATTTTACTTTTACTTAAATAGTATGATAGATGACCACAGTTTTAATTAACACTCAAGGCCTTTCAGACTTACCAAGAAATTATATCTATCTTAACTGTGTATATTAGTCAAGATTCTCTAGCAAATGAAACCAATGGGCTGGATGTGTGATGAACTTCTAGTTTGAAAATGAAACTCAGAAACTGAGAACGAGAGCCCATGGAGTAAGTTGCAGTCTGAGTGTCAGCATGCTGGAGACCCAAAATGGCCCATGTTTCAGTTTAAGTCCAATAGAAGGAAAAGACCAATGTCCCAGATGAAGGCAGTCAGGCGAGAGGAATTAAGTCCCTCTAACAGGTGAGATAACGAGACTTAGGTTCTCTTCAGACCTTTAACTGATTATATCAGGACCACCTACAGAAGGAAGAGCAAACTGCTTTATTCAGCCTATGATTTACATTAATCTCATTCTATAACTAACCTTCAAAAGTCCACCTCTTTTGTCAACTTGGCATCCATACACATCTCCTTAAACCACACTCAATCTTCAAATAAAGCCAGTGACAAGGATAGAATTCCATCTAATTTGATAAACCTACTATGTGTAGAACCAAAAATGCACTAACATCTCCAGGAGGTAAAGTCCTTGAGTGATGCTTACTCTTCTCTATGATCTCTAATAACTTAAATATTAATATACTTTAAATTAATAATTGTTAATGCCATAATATAAACTTTTTGCATCTTATGGTACATGATAAAGGAATAAGACAGGGAAGAAAACAAAGTTATTTGCTAATCACATGCATGAACATACTTATAACAAAATAAGCAGAAAATACCCATGACAATTACAGCTCTCATTCTGTATCACAGTTGCATGATTATGATTGGCTTTTACAAGTGCCTTCTTCTACTGCCCATTGTACATTCCCTCTGCTTTCAGCAAACACCTCAGCTAGTTATGTTCCTTTACCAGATATGGTGACCCAAACTTTATTTCTGATAGGTCTGGGCCACTAGCGGTCCTCCCTGTATTGGGTTGTTATAGTTTTCTATTGACCTTAATCAGAGTGCAAGGTAATATTCTAAGACACACTAAGGGATCTTTTGTATTCCAGACATATTCTTCCTTACTTATACTGTGTAGCAGTAGCCTAATTTCCCCTTGGTAGTCTGAGTGAATCACCCAGCCATCACAGTAATTCCCTTCTTTGGCTATTGATTCAGAATCATGAGGAATCTAAAGTGGCATAAAATGATGTTGTATTTTTGTCAAATGCTCTTTCTACAATGACTGAATTATATGATTTTTATCTTTCATTATATTAATGGAGGGTGTTATATTTATTCATTTGTGTATGTTGAACCATTCTTATATACCAGGAATAAATCCCACTTGTTTGGTCATAATATATGAATTTTTAAAGTGCTCTTGAATTTATTTTACTAATATTTCATTCAGGATTTTTGCATCTCTGTTCATCAGGAATATTGGCCTACAGTTTTTTCTTATAGTATCCTTATTTGACTTTGATGTCAGGGTAAAATGAGTAAATGAGGGTAAAATGTAAAATGAGTTTGGGAGTGTTCCTTTCTCTTCAGATATGAAAGAGTTTGAGATGGGTAGGTAAAAATTATTCTTTAAATATTTGGTAAAATTCACCAAAGAAGTAATCTGTTTCTGGGCTTTTCTGTATTAGGAAGTTTTAAATTATTGATTCAATCTTCTTGATTAATATTGGTCTGTTCAGATATCCTACTTCTTCATAATTCAGTCTTAGCAGATTGCAGGTTTCTACAAATTATCCATTTTTCTAGGTTATCCAGCTAGTTGTTATCTAACTGTGCATAGAGGTCTCTTATGATCCTTTGCATTTCTATGGTCAGTCAGTCAGTTTGGTTGCTCAGTCGTGTCTGACTTGTTGCGTCCCAGAGGACTGCAGCACACCAGGCCTTCCTATCCATCACCAACTCCCGGAGGTAGCCACTGTAACATGCCCTCTTTTGTTTCTAATTTTAATTATTTGAGTCCTCTGTCTCTTTTCTTACTATAGACAAATGTTTATCAATTTCATCTTTTTTTAAGAAAAGGTCCTTAATTTCAATGATCATTTTTGCTTCTGATTTTTTTTTTCTGCTTTGATCTTGTTATTTCTTTCCTACTGTTAACTTTATGCTTAATTTGTTCTTCTTTTGCTAGTTCCTTGAGGAGTAAAATTGGTGATTCGAAATTTTTCATGTTCATTAATGTAGGTTTTCTTCACAATAAACTTGCTTGTTAGAATTGCTTTCTTTGCATCCCATAATTTTGGTTTGTTGTGTTTTTGCTTTTTTTGCTTCAAGATATTTTATGGTTGACCTCTTTTTTACTCATTGTTTGCTTAATTTCCACATATTTATGAATTTTCTAGTTTTACTGCTATATTAATTTTTTTTAAAAAATAATTTATTTATTTATTTTGTTTGTTCTGGGTCTTTACTACTACATGGGGGCTACTCCTTGATGCAATGCACGGGCTTTTCACTGTGGTGACTTCTCTTGTTGGAGAGCACAGGCTCTAGGAGCTTGGGCTTCAAAAGTTTCAGCATGTGGGCTCAGTAGCTGTGGCTCGAGGGCCCTAGAACTCACAGGGTCCAATAGTTTTAACTATTGGGGCCCATGGTGGGGTTGTGGCTTGTGGGATCTAGATCATGGGCTCAGCAGTTGCAGCACACAGATTTTAGTTGCTCTGGGGCATGTAGAATCATCCTGAACCAGGGATCTAACCTGTGTCCCTTGCATTAGCAGGTAAACTCCCATCTACTATACCTCCAGGGAAGTCCTATATTGACTTCTAATTTCACACAACTGAGTCTTGGTATGATTTCAATCTTCTAAAATTGATAAGAATAGCTTTGTGACCTAACAAATGGTATATTCTGAAGAATGGTCCATGTATGCTTGAGAAGAATATATATTCTGCTGCTATTTGATGGAATGTTTTATATATATATATATATATGAAATACATAATATAATATAATATATATAATGTATATAAAGGAACCTACATATATATATATGTATATTTAGACATTTATATACATGTATATTTAGACATATATATGTGTATATATATGTATGTATTTGTATATATGTATGTGTATATTTAGACATTTAGTCTAAAGTATAGTTCAGGTGCATTTTTTTTTTTTTTTTGGTCTGGATAATCTATCCATTATTGAAAATGTGGTAATGAAGTCCCTATCTATCATTATATGTTGTTTGTTTCTTTCTTCATATATGTTAGTATTTGCTTAATATATTTAGGTGTTCCAATTTGGGTGCATGTGTATTTATAATCATTATGTCCCCTTGATGAACTGATCCCTTCATTGTTTTATATATATACATATATATGTCTTCCCTGATAGCTCAGTTGATAAAGAATACGCCTGCAATGCAGGAGACTAGGATTCAATCCCTGAGTTGGGAAGATCCCCTGGTAGTTTTTTTTGTTTGTTTTAAGCATTTTGACATATCATCTCAGCTCCCCTAACCAGTCAACTTCTGCTCAGAAACCAACTGATAGCCTTGTGTGGGTTACTATGACCAGCAATACACATTTTTCTCTTGTTGTTTTAAAGTCTCTCTCTTGTTGACAGTTTTATTATAATGCATCATGGTGAAAATTTTTTTTAAGTTTAATTTGTTTGGGGTTGGTTGGATCTTCACTGTGGGGTATCTTTTTTTGGTGGGATCCAACATTCTCCTGTCAATGGTTATTCACCAGTGAGTTGAAATTTTGGAGTTCTAGTAGAAGAAGATGTGCTCACATCATTCTACTCTGCAATCTTGTATTGAGCTAACCAAACTGATCTCATGGACCACAGCCTTGTCTAACTCAATGAAACTGTGAGCCATGCAGTGTAGAGCCACCCAAGATAGACAGGTAATGGCAGAGAGTTCTGACAAAATGTGGTCCACTGGAGAAGGGAATGGCAAACCACTTTAGTATGCTTGCCTTGAGAACCCCATGAATAGTATGAAAAGGCAAAAAGGTATGACACTAAAAGATGAACTCCCCAGGCCTGTAGGTGCCCAATATGCTATTGGAGAAGATTGGAGAAATGGCTCCAGAAAAAATGAAGAGACAGCCAAAGGGAAAATAATGTCCAGTTGTGGATGTGACTGGTGATGGAAGTAAAGTCTGATGTTGTAAAGAACAATACTGCATAGGAACCTGGAATGTTAGGTCCATGAATCAAGGTAAATTGGAAGTGGTCAAACAGGAGATAGCAAGAGTGAACATCAGAATTTTAGGATTCAGTGAACTAAAATGGACTGGAATGGGCAAATTTATTCATGACCATTATATATATTACTGTGGGCAAGAATCCCTTAGAAGAAATGGAGTAGCCATCATAGTCAACATAGTCAACAAAAGAGTCCGAAATGAACTACTTGGATGCAATCTCAAAAATGACAGAATGATGTCTGTTCATTTCCAAGGCAAACCATTCAATACCACAGTAATCCAAGACTATGCCCCAACCACTAATGCTGAAGAAGTTGAAGTTGAATGATTCTATGATGACCTACAAGATTTTCTAGGACTAACACCAAAAAAAGATGTCCTTTTCATCACAGGGGACAGGAATGCAAAAGTAGGAAGTCAAGAGATACCTGGAATAACAGGCAAGTTTGGCTTTGGGGTACAAAATGAAGTAAGGCAAAGGCTAACACAGTTTTGCCAAGAGAACGCACTGGTCATAGCAAACACCCTCTTCCAACAGCACAAGAGAATACAAGTGAACGTCACCAGATGATCAATACCAGAATCAGATTGGTTATATTCTTTGAAGCCAAAGATGAAGAAGCTCTATACAATCAGAAAAAATAAGACTGGGAACTGACTGTGGCTCAGATCATGAAGTCCTTATTGCCAAATTCAGACTTAAATTGAAGAAAGTAGGGAAAACTACTAGACCATTCAGAATGACCTAAATTGAATCCTTTACAATTATACAGTGGTAGTGACAAATAGATTCAAGGGGTTAGATCTGATAGAGTCCCTAAAGAATTATGGACAAAAGTTAGTGACATTGTACAGGAGGCAGTATTCAAGACCACCCCCAAGAAAAACACATGCAAAAAACAAAATGGCTGTCTGAAGAGGCCTCATAAACAGCTGAGAAAAGAAGATACGTAAAAAGCAAAGGAGAAAAGAAAAGATATACCCATTTGAATGCAGAGTTCCAAAGAATAGCAATGAGATATAAGAAAGCCTTCCTCAGTGGTCAGTGCAAAGAAATAGAGGAAAACAACAGAATGGGAAAGACTGGAGAGCTCTTCAAAAAATTAGAGATTCCAAGGGACTATTTCATGCAAAGATGGGTACAGTAAAGGACAGAAACGGTATGGACCTAACAGAAGCAGAAGATTTTAGAGGTGGCAAGAATACACAGAAAAAGTATGCAAAAAAATTTAATATCCTGGATAACCAGGCTGGTGTGATAATTCATCTAGAGCCAGACATCCTGGAGTGTGAAGTCAGGTGGGCCTTAGGAAGCATCACTATGAACAAAGCTAGTGGAGGTGATGGAATTCCAGCTGAACTATTTCAAATCATAAAAATGATGCTGTTAAAGTGATACACTCAATATGCCAGCATATTTGGAAAACTCAGCAGTGGCCACAGGACTGGAACAGGTCAGTGTTCATTCCAATTCCAAAGAAAGGCTATGCCAAAGAACGTTCGAACTACTGCACAATTGCACTCATTTCTCATGCTAGCAAGGTAATGCTCAAAATCCTTCAATTTTTTGGTTTTAACATTACATGAAATGAGAAATTCCAGAAGTTCAAGCTGGATTTAGAAAAGGCAGAGGAACCAGAGATCAAATTGCCAACATCCGCTGGATCATAGAAAAAGTAAGATAATTCTAAAAAAGACATCTACTTCTGTTTTATTGACCATACAAAAGCCTTTGACTCTGTGGATCACACAAACTGTGGAAAATTCTTCAAGAGATGGACTAACAGAACACCTTACCTGCCTCTTGAGAAATCTGTATGCAGGTCAAAAAACAACATTTAGAACTGGACATGGAACAACAGACTGGTTCCAAATTAGAAAAGGAGTACAAGAAGGCTGTATATTGTCACCCTGCTTATTTAATTTATATGCACAGTACATCATGTGAAATTCTGGGCTGGATGAAGGACAAGCTGGAATCAAGATTGCCAGGAGAAATATCAATAATTTTAGATATGCAAATGACACCACCCTTATGGCAGAAAGTGAAAAAGAACTAAAGAGCCTCTTGATGAAAGTGAAAGAGGAGGGTAAAAAAGTTGGCTTAAAACTCAATATTCAAAAAACAAAGATCAAGGCATCCAGTCCCATCACTTCATGGCAAATAGTTGGGGGATAAATGGAAACAGTAACAGTTTTTATTTTCTTGAGCTTCAAAATCACTGTGGACCTTGACTGCAGCCATTCTGAAACTAAAAGATGCTTGCTCTTTGGAAGAAAAGTTGTGACAAATCTGAACAGTGTTTTAAAAAGCAGAGACATCACTTTGCTTAAAGGTATGTTTAGTCAAAGCTACATTTTTTTCAGTAGTCAAGTATGGATGTAAGAGTTAGACCTTAAAGTAGGCTGAGCACCAAAGATTTAATGCTTCTGAACTGTGATGCTGGAGAAGACTCTTTAGAGTCTCTTGGACAGAAAGGAGATCAAACCAATCAATCCTAAAGGAAATAAACCATAAATATTCATTGGAAGGACTGATGCTGAAGCTGAGACTCCAATACTTTGGCCACCTGATGCAAATAGCTGGCTCATTAGAAAAGACCCTGATGCTGGAAAAGATTGAAGGCAGGAAAAGAAGGGACAACAGAGGACAAGATGACTGGATGGCATCACCAACTCAATGGATGTGTTTGAGCAAACTCTGGGAGATGGTGAAAGACAGGGAAACCTGGCGTGCTGCAGTCCTTGGTGTTGCAAAGAGTCATACACAACTGAGTTATGACACAACAAGCCATAGTGTCTATGATACTTTGTTGCAGCTATCTGACCAGGCTAATACACTATCTCCCTTAATACACTATCTACCTCACATTTTTACAAGTATTTAAGGTTTTCTTTCCACACTTAAGTTTCATACCTATCTCAAAAAGAAAAATCTAAAAAAATAGCAAATATCATTAACAATAGGTATCTTCTGAGTGCAAACAAGTTTAATGCATACACATAAAATTATTACCATCCTAATTTCTTCTAATAACTAATTATGTATATTTATGTTGAGAACAATGACAAGATACGCAGATAAATCAATGGATCATACATTTAAAATGTCTGAAACTTTTTCTATTCCCATTTCCCGGGGTCTTGACATGTATTTTTCCTTCATTTCCTCTTTACTTCTCTAAGCCATCATTATATTCTCAACTTAGATGCTGTTTCATTAGGAAACTTTTCTTAGCCTTCATACTGGGTATGGTTTCCAATTACATGTTATATGTTTCTTAGAAATTCTTCACTTCTCTTTTGTAATAATTTCAAACACACTGTATTAGCCTGGGTTCTCTAGAGAAACAAAATTAATAGAATGTATATATTAAGAAAAAAGAGATACATTGTGTTCACACAATGTTGAAGGCTGTGAAATCTAAGCCCTACAGCTGGCAGACCTCCTGACTCTGAGCTGTTACAGGTTCCCAGTTTCATGTTGGGTCCTCTTCTAAACTGTATTTCCCGTTAAGTTTGACTACCTTCAATCTGGAGACAATATGCAGATTTTTGTTTCCACATGGGTCTTTCCTCTGTGTTCCGTACCATCTACCCAACTATGACTTGTATGTTGCAAAGCCCACCTCCTTCTCTGCCTCTTCTAAATTCTGATCCTTTTCCAGTGTTCCCAATCTCAGCGAATGTTGAATGCATCATAAATTGTGTAAATGAAATTTCTAAGAATCTCCATTGACACTTCTCATCCATATAATTAGAATCAGCTTGTTGATTCTATCTCTGTAATTCTCTTAATTTCCTCTATTTCTTTCTCTTTCACTCCCCATTCTAGGGTCCCAAATCTATGATAACATCACCTCTGTCCTGCTTGACTGCCATAATCTGTTAACTTTTTTCCCCTGAGTTTATTTCTATACACTCCAGTCCATGCTACAACTAAAGACACCTTTTCAAAAGGGAATACTAATCATATATTACTTACTTTTAAAACATTTCATTAGGTTTCCTCTATATTTAGTCATTCCTCCCCCTTTCTTTCCATATTAATCTTTAATTTATTCCCCTCTATCCTTTTCTGTCACTTTCTGCCCCATTGTATCCTATGAACATATGAACACTGGCCTTGTCTAATTTGCTTGAATACTTCATATTTCTTCTCAAGACATGACCTTTGGAAAATCCCCACCCCAGTACATCCAAACATAGTTTATCCCAATTAACAGATTGGCATAAGCCTCAGGAAGGCTTTTTCTGACCCTCTTAACACTAAATTGTCTTAAAGTATCATGTACCTCTCATTTGAATGACATGTTATTGTACTTATTTTATTATTTTATATGTCTATTTTCCTTTGTAGATTGCAATGTCCATCAGCATTAGTTTTGTCTCTTTTATTCACACTATGTCCCTAGATTGTGTCTGGCACATATATTAATAAATAATGAAGCTAAATAAATTAAAAAAATTATTCAGTGTTGACAGTATGCAGGAACCACAGGGTCATATAAAAATATGTTGGGGATACACCTTACCCTCAAAGAGCTTACCTTTTGGTTTAGAAGATAAATACAAATAGAAATGAAAATGAAATATGGCATGAATTAACATTCAACACTATGACATGAGATGTCTCAAAATAATTTTTAAATAATTTACAAAGTAATAGTAAGATATTTATAACTGGAATAGTGAATTATCATTTATGGGTGAAAGAGTATTGAGCTTGACCTTTAAGGATAGGAAAAAGTTGGAGAGTCAAAATGGAAAACAGTAGAAGTTTTAGGGAAAATGAATGGAATGAACAACACCTCAGAGACAGGTTAGCCTTGGTTATCAAAATTAACGGTAATGCCCGTCTAGTAGCCCTAACAGGCCTCCAGTGTTCTGTGGAAGTAGAGAGACTGTAGTAATATTATGTTATAAAAACCAGAATGTGGTATTTCAATAGAAGGGAATCCTAAAATAAAGCTTCAGTATTGCATTCCCAAAAGGTACTAGAAGTACCATTGCTGCATAACTGGAATGTGGGAAGAAATGGTATGAAAAACCAATGAACTTGCAAAAAAAAAATTAAACAGCTTGCAAAAGTGTAGTCTTCTTGGACAGTTTCCTGAATCTCAATGAGATCATTAGAACTGTTAGCACATAAAACAGGATATGTGTTTTTCCCCTTACTAATAGGAATTATTTCACACCTTCATCATTTTACTTGTCATGCTTAGATGCATCCATAGAATCTTCTTTTAAAGAAAACTGACCTACAGATCATTTGCCAACTCTTCTTGAAAACTGATCTCTCACATTGAAAGCTATGTTTTTCTTGAAATGTTACCTCTAAGAGAATAGAGTTGCACATTTGGCAACTCCAAACACAAACATACTACTTTATCAGTGAAATCATCATTTTGCAATAGACTAATTAAGAAATTCACAGCTTCTTCATGGAATTTCCTGCACAGAAATGCTAATATAAATATTAATCCTATACTGATTTACAGCATTTGGTGAATGTGTGTCAATAACAAATATCAAAGTATGCAACTAATCTCCAAATCACAATGGTATCAGGCAGGAAACTATTCAATATTCAAAAACAGACGTATTTAACATGATGGGTTTCCCTGGTGGCTTAGGGGTAAAGAAACTGTCTGTAATGCAGGAGGCCTGGGTTTGATCCCTGGCTGGGAAAGAGCCCCTGAAGAAGGAAATGGCAACCCACCCCAATATTCTTGCCTCAGAATTCACATGGACAGAGGAGCCTGCTAGGTTACAGTCCATGTGGTTGGAAGAGAGTTGAACACCACTTAACGACTGAAAAATAATAACAAATGAAGCATCTAATCTCAAAATCACAATGTTATCAGGCTGGAAATGATTCAGTATTCAAAAGCAGACTCCTATTTGAGTCTGTCAAACTAACACATCACATAGGTTTAAGAGTCACATATTTCCACAAGGCTTGTTTTGAAAAAGATCAATTTACTCTCCTCCCTCACCACAATCCTTGCTTTATATTCCCAGAGATAGCCACTTTATTGCTTAACTTCAGACTCAGTCATTAGCTATTGACTTCCAGCTATGGAAGCTGATAATTTCATTATCAATCTCCTCCCTCACCTTGGGTCTCACCATATTTGGTTTCCATCCACCAACCTCTTTATGTGGACATAATTTGTATAAATCCACATTCAATGATTATTTTAACTATGCAAAGCAATTCACCCCTGAATTACATTACGGTATCATCTTGTTTCCTGCACAGCCTACTGTTTTTACTGGAGTTAATAATTATCTTGTTTATTTTCTGCTTAACTTTTTTTGTGATTATCGCTAATCTAAATCCAGACACTATGCCAATCATTTTAATCTCTTTCTATAAACAAAATGTATTTGGTATTCGACTACATCTTTTTGCAGTAACCACTCATGGAGCCTTCTAACTTACTCTAATTTAACGTACAGAATGGCTGTAAGTGTAGGATCCCTCTTATTAGGGAATTATCTTTCCTTATCACTTGAATACAAAGTTCACTGGAACTTTGTCTTCCTCTTTCTTCTTTATCCATACATTTTCCTGAAATTTTTACTGCAGTAACTTTCTAAGGAAATATGCTTAAGAAATAAAATATATTTTCTCATTTCATATATTAACAAATTTATTCTTTTCATACATGTTTGGTGTGGGCTGTTGTGCTGGTGCTGTGCTAAGGCACTTCAGTCCTGTCTGACTTTTGTGACCCTGTGGACTAGAGCCCACCAGACTCCTCTGTCCACAGGCATTCTCCAGGTAAGAATACTGAAGTGGGTTGCTGTGGCCTCCTCCAGGGGATCTTCCCGACCCAGGGATTGAACCTGCAGTACTTATGTCTCCTGCACTGGCAGGCAGGTTTTTTATCCCTATCAGTCAGTCAGTTCAGTCGCTCATTCGTGTGACTCTTTGTGAGCCCATGGACTGCAGCACGCTAGGCTTCCCTGTTCATCACCAACTCCCGGAGCCTACTAAAACTCATGTCCATAGTGTCAGTGATGTCATCTAGCACCACCTAAATTCTTATCTGAAACTCATTTCCCTTAAATTTTTGAAAACATATCTATTTTCTTTGAGATTCCATTGTTGTCGCTAATATTTCCAATTCCATTCTTACTTCTTGATCATTATTATTAAATCTTGTTTTTTGAAAACTGTTGAATACTTTTTTGTCCCCCAGTGTTCTAAGGTTTCATGACAATTGTCATATTGCATATATCATTTTCTTGGGCTTTCCAGGTGGCTCAGTGGTAAAGAATCCACTTGACAATGCAGGAGACATAGGTTCCATCCTTGGGTCAAGAAGATCCCCTGGGGGAGGAAATGGCAACCCACTCCAGTATTCTCACTGGGAAAATCCCAAGAACAGAGAAGACTGGCAGGCTACAGTCCTTGGAGTCACAAGAAGTCAGACATGACTGAGCAACTGAGCGCACACAGCACATATCTCATTTTACTCACTGTGCTTGGTACTCAGTAGAATGTTTTAACCTGACACTTATCCTTCAGTTCTGGTAAATATTTTTAAATTCTTTCTTTGATCATTATCTTCCCTATTGTCTGTATTTTCTCTTTATAACTGGTCCTTAATTTTTTTTTATCTTTCCTTTCTTAATCCATCTCATTTTCCTATTTTTTTTTTATTGGACAGATTTTCTTACCTTTCTCTTTCAAACCACTTTTTTAAAGTTCCCACTATCATATTTTTAAATTCCAGTAGTACTTTTAATTTTCTAATTATTAAACTTTTAAAGGAAAGATATATCCATCTGAATGCAGAGTTCCAAAGAACAGCAAGGAGAGATAAGAAAGCCTTTCTCAGTGATCAGTGCAAAGAAATAGAGGAAAACAACAGAATGGGAAAGACTAGAGATCTCTTCAAGAAAATTAGAGATACCAAGGAAACATTTCATGCAAAGACGGGCACAATAAAAGACAGAAATTGTATGAACAGAACAGAAGCAGAAAATATTAAGAGGTGGCAAGAATACACAAAAGACCATGATGGTGCCATCACTCACTTATATCCAAACATCCTGGAGTGAGAAGTCAAGTGGGCCTTAGGAAGCACCATTACTAGCAAAGCTAGTGGAGGTGATGGAATTCCAGCTGAGCTATTTCAAATCCTAAAAGATGATGCAGTGAAAGTGCTGCAGTCAATATGCCAGCAAATTTGGAAAACTCAGCACAGAGGCCACAGGACTGGAAAAGGTCAGTTTTCATTCTAATCCCAAAAAAAATGCAATGCTAAAGAATGTTTAAACTACCACAAAATTGCACTCATTTCACATGCTAGTAAAGTAATGCACAAAATTCTCCAAATGAAGCTTCAACAGCACATGAACCGAGAACTTCCAGATGTTTAAACTGTATTTAGAAAAGGCAGAGGAACCAGAGATCAAATTGGCAACATCCATTGGATCATCGAAAAAAGCAAGAAAGTTCCAGGAAAACATCTACTTCTGCTTTATTGACTATGCCAAAGCCTTTGACTGTGTGTGTCACAACAAACTGTGGAAAATTCTCTAAGAGATGGGAATACCAGATTATCTCACCTGCCTCCTGAAAACCTGTATGCAGATCAGGAAGCAACAGTTAGAACCAGACCTGGAAAAAAGGACTGGTTCCAAATTGGGAAAGGCATACATCAAGGCTGTATATTGTCACCTTGCTTATTTAACACATGCAGAGTACATCATGTGCAATGCTGGCTGGCTGAAGCATAAGCTGAAATCAAGACTGCTGGTAGAAATATCAATAACTTTAGATATGCAGACGACACCACCCTTATGGCAGAAAGCGAAGAGGAACTAAAGAGCCTCTTGATGAAGGTGAAAGAGGAGAGTGAAAAAGCTGACTTAAAACTCAACATTCCAAAAACTAAGATTGTGGCATCCAACCTCAACATTTCATGGCAAATAGATGGGGAAACAATGGAAACAGTGAGAGATTTTTTTGGGGGGTGGGGGTGGGCCCCAAAATCACTGCAGATGGTGACAGCAGCCATGAAAGTAAAAGGCGGTTGCTCCTTGGAGGAAAAACTATCACCAACTTAGCATATTAAAAAGCAGAGACATCACTTTGCACACAAAGATCCAGCTGGTCAAAGCTATGGTTCTTCCAGTAGTCATGTACGGATATAAGAGTTGGATGTAAAGCATGCTGAGTGCCGAAGAACTGATGCTTTTGAACTGTGGTGTTGGAGAAGACTTTTAAGAGTCCCTTGGACTGCAAGGAGACCAAACCAGTCAATCCTAAAAGAAACCAGCCTGAATATTCATTGGAAGGACTGACGCTGAGGCTGAAACTCTGATACTTTGGCCACCTAATGCAAAGAACTGACCATTGGAAAAGACCCTGATGCTGGGAAAGACTGAA
The DNA here is from genome assembly GCF_019320065.1 of Cervus canadensis. Classification (NCBI taxonomy): domain Eukaryota; kingdom Metazoa; phylum Chordata; class Mammalia; order Artiodactyla; family Cervidae; genus Cervus; species Cervus canadensis. The sequence continues at coordinate 58,657,339 of NC_057387.1, forward strand.
GGTAGGAGGTAAAGGGGACGACAGAGGATGAGATGGTTGGAGGGCATCACCGGCTCAATGTACATGAGTTTGACAAAGCTCCAGGTGCTGGTGATGGAAAGGAAAGTCTGGCATGCTGCAGTCTATGGGGTTGCAAAGAGTTGGACATGACTGAGCAACTGAATTGAACTGAAAGTTTTAACAACCTCATGTCCTTATTTCATAAAAGCAACATCTTCTCATCTCTCTTTATTTATGTGTTTTTAATATTTCTTATCTTGCAGAGCCCCAGATTCCTCCAAAGGCTTTTTCTTCTCTGTGAAAGATTTTGTCTTAGACTCTAAGGGGCTTCCTTAGGTCCTTCCTGGTAGGTCAAACAGTAAGGAATTCACCTACAACGCGGGAAACTATGGTTTGACCCCTGGTTCAGAAAAATCCCCTGGAGAAGGGAATGGCAACCCACTCTAATTTTTGCTTGGAGAATTTTATCAACAGAGGAGCCTGGTGGGCTACAGTCCTCTGGCTTGCAAAAAGTTGGATGCAACTAAGAAACTAACACTAATAGAAGTGGATTTCCTTCATTGCCTGGTGATTCCCGGCTGCATAATGATAATGAAAAGTGGGCACTTACCAGCTGATTGGAAGCTCTCACTTCATGGTAGGAATTCTTTATTGCTGGGTTCATTGTAGGGTGCACTGGCTGGGCAATTAATGTAGAGAATCCAACTGTCGTCATCTTTAGATCTTTCTTCTCTTGGGTTAAATTCTTTGGAGAAGTTTCTTTCAATTCTATATTTAGAGTGTACAAGTCTAGCTGCTAGTATCCTGAGAGATAAGTGGTACAAAAATCTAAAAGGACCTCTACTCTCCTTATGTAATCTTAATATTTGTATTTTCGACGTAATAATCTTACCCTCAAATACACTTCTTTGCCACAATATCTCCATTATGCCTCTTCTAGAAAAGACATTTCCTGCCTTCTGTCAGGGTGGAGAGGGACAATTGTTTAGGTACACACAATGATAGAATGGATAAAGGTATCTAAACCCTTTGTATATGAGTTTTCAACCAATTATTCATTTTTAGCACCAGTCTACTATACTCTTCCAGAAGTAAGTGTAATAGCCAATTGGTGTGGCTTTTATAGGTTCTGTAACACAAATAGATTGTGTCAGCCTCCTCTGTCCATGGGATTCGCTAAGCAAGAATACTGGAGTGAGTTGCCATTTCCTCCTTCAGGGGATCTTCCTGACCCAGGAATTGAACCAGGGTCTCCTGCATTGTAGGTAGATTCTTTACCAATCAAGCTATGAGGGAAGCGCTGTTTATTAAAATTTGTCACTCCTAATTTGTGATATAATTTTCTGGGATCTGCAAAGTCAGTTACCACTCATTCATTTGCTTTCTAGTTTCTAAACTTCAAGGTTGTCTATTTTGCTTCTCATATTTTTTTTAAACATCCTTTACTATCATATTAGTAGAGTGTCAGGGAAGTCACTGTAAATATGTATATTCAACATGCCATCACTGGATCTCTTGATTAGCTCAACACTCATCAATATTGATAGATATTGATCAGTGATCTTATGAGGCTGATACAATGCTACATGTAGAAATACCAAGAAATGAGTTTGGTATTTTATAATAGGTATTCAATAAATATTTATTGCCCTTTCCTTTGGAAGAAGCAACTTCAGTCACCTCCTTCTTACTCTCTCCTCCTGGCTGTTCCATACATTTCTCTCTCAACTGATAAACACACTGATCATCAGAGGGATTCACATGAGTTACACAAGGGCATATGAATCATCACACAAGAAGATGACTCTACACATGGACGTCATCAGATGGTCAATACTGAAGTCAGATTGATTATATTCTTTGCAGCTGAAGATGGAGAAGCTGTATATAGTCAGCAAAAACAAGACCTGGAGTGGACTGTGGCTCAGATCATGAGCTCTTTATTACAAAATTCAGGCTTAAATTGAAGAAAATAGGGAAATCCACTAGACCATTCAGACATGACCTAAAACAAACCCCTTATTATTATACAGTGGAGGTAACAAATAAATTCCCGGGATTAGATCTGGGAGAAAGAGTGTGTGAAGAACTATGGATGGAGGTTTGTCACATGATATAGGAAGCAATGGCTAAAGCCATCTGAAAGGAAAAGAAATGTAAGAAGGCAAAATAGTCGCCTGAGGAGGCCTTAAAAATAGCTGAGAAAATAAGAAAGTAAGAGGCAAAGGAGAGAGGGAAAGATATACCCAACTGAATGCAGAGCTCAGAAGAATAGCCAGGAGAGATAAGAAAGCCTTAAGAGAATGATACAAAGAAATAGAGGAAAACAATAGAATGGGAAAGACTAGAGATCTCTTCAAGACAATTAGAGATACCAAGGGAACATTTCATGCAAAGATGGGCACAATAAAGGACAGAAACATCAAGGACCTAACAAAAGCAGAAGAGATTAAGAAGAGGTAGCAAGAATAAACAGAAGAACTGTACAAAAAAGTTCTTAATGACCAAGATAACCAAGATAGTTATCCAACTATCCATGATAGTTAACCAAGATAACCATGATAGTGTGATCACTCATCTAATCAGACATCCTGGAGTGTGAAGGCAAGTGGCTTTAGGAAGCATTACTATGAATAAAGCTAGTGGAGGTGATGGAATTCCAGCAGAGCTATTTCAAATCCGAAAAGATGAAGTAGTGAAAGTGCTGCTCTCAATATGCCAGCAAATTTGGAAAACTCATCAGTGGTCACATGACTGGAAAGATTCTGTTCTTATTTCAATCCCAAAGAACCACAGTGGCAAAAAATATTCAAACTACCACACTATTATGCTTATTTCACATGCCAGTAAGGTAATGCTCAAAATTGTTCAAACTAGTCTTCAGCAGTGTGAGAACTGAGAACTTCCAGATATACAAGGTGGATTTAGAAAAGGCAAAGGAATCAGAGATCAAATTGCCAACATCCACTGGACCATAGAAAAAGCAAGAGAATTTCAGAGTAAACATCCACTTCTGCTTCACTGACTACTCTAAAGCCTTTGACTGTGTGGATCACAATAAGCTGTGGAAAATTCTTCAAGAGATGGGAATACCAGACTACTTTACCTGCCTTTTGAAAAAGTTGGATGCAAGTTAAGAAGCAACAGTTAGAACCAGACATGGAAAAATGGACTGATTCAAAATCGAGAAAGGGTACATCAAGGCAGTATATTGTCACCCTCCTTATTCAACTGCTATGCAGAAAATATCAAGCAAAATTCCAGGCTGGATGAAGCACAAGCTAAAATCAAGATTTCTGGGAGAAATATCAATAACCTCAGATATGCAGATGAAAATACCCTAATGGCAAAAAGGAAAGAGGAACAAAAGACCATTTTGATGAAGGTGAAAGAGGATAATGAAAAAACTGCTTAAAACTCAACATTCCAAAAACAAAGGTCATAGAGAATCCATCCCATCTCTTCATGGCAAATAGATGGGGAAAATTTGGAAACAGTGGTAGATTTTGTTTTCTTGGACTCCAAAATCACTGTGGACAGTGGCTGCAGCCATAAAATTAGACACTGGCTCCTTGGAAGAAAAGTTATGACAAACTTAGCTTATTAAAGAACAGAGATATTACTCTGCCGACAAAGATCCATATAGTCAAAGCTATGGTTTTTCCAGTAGTCACATATGGATGTGAGAGTTGGACCATAAAAGAAGGCTGAGCACTGAAGAATTGATGCTTTTGAACTGTGGTGTTGGAGAAGACTCTTGAGAGTTCCTTGGACTGCAAAGAAATCAAACCAGTCAATCCCAAAGGAAATTAACCCTGCATATTTATTGGAAGAACTGATACTCAAGTTCTAATATTTTGGCCATCAGATGCAAAGAGCCAATTCATTGGAAAAGACTCTGATTCTGGGAAATATTGAGGGCAGGAGGAGAAGAAGGCAACAGATGATGAGATGGTTGGATGGCATCACCGGCTCAATGGACATGAGTTTGAGTAAACCCCAAGAGACAGTAAAGGACAAGGGAGCCTGGAGGGCTGCAGTCAATGGGATCACAAAAATCAGACACAACTTAGTAACTGAACAACAACAAATGAATCATCAACGTCAAAGAGACTTAAATGTATTCATTTATTGCCTTTTTGATGTATATATTATTCTCTTCAGTCTGAATTCTTATATTTAAAGATGATAGTATTCTTTTTGCAAAATTGTGCTGGCATTTTTTACTAACAGTTACATGTACTATGGGCTTCCTTGGTGGCTCAGAGGTTAAAGCGTCTGACTGCAATGCGGGAGACCAGGGTTCGATCACTGGGTCGGGAAGATCCCCTGGAGAAGGAAATGGCAGTCCACTCCAGTATTCTTGCCTGGAGAATCCCTTGGACGGAGGAGCCTGGTAGGCTACAGTCCATGGGGTTGCGAAGAGTCGGACACGACTGAGCGACTTCATTTTCACTTTTCACATATACTATAGCCACAAAAGATGCTTATATAAAAAGCTAAAGTGCTTAATTCTGAAGGAATTATAACTAATATCAACAACTAGCCTATGACTAGCCTAGTTAGCTAGCTAACTGTAGATAGGCAATAGTTGCCCTAAATAATTCTTAGAATTTGCACACTGATCCATAAACAAAATAAAACTATAGCTATTTCTAAAATTATCACTGCATTCTTACAGGGAGCATCATTCTTCCTACCATATCACTAGTCTGAATACTTGTGCTAGTAAACCTAGAGTAATCTATCTGAGGAATTTTGCAAAGTATATCCCCAGATCTCATCTTCAGAGAATCTGATTCTATAGATCTTCTTGGACACTGTATTTTCATTTTAAATGTTCTCTGGTGATTTGAGGTGTACTCACACTTAGAACCACTACAGTAGTGCATACTTTATCTAGCTTGAGCATAAATACACACATATTTTCTTAATGGATCAGTAAAATGTCCAATAACGCTTTTTGAAATTTCTATGACAGATTGCTGTTTGGGTGACTCCAAAACATCATTTGAGTATATTTTCTTCTTAATTTTGCAACTCTGAACACATTTTTTTAACCTTGGATGAGTGAGCAGAAGAGGAAGCTGAAGCGGCAAAAAAAGGCACTTGGGACTTTGTAGAATTACCATATTCTATAACAGCTTTCTCAGGAAAGATAGCATGTGCTGTTGATACACTGATGAATTAGTTAATGGCTTTGCTGCTGATTCCTAGAAATTAAATGGAGAGTTCTAAGTGCTGGGGACACTTTTTGGATGGAACATGTTGGTCTTCCTTGGAAAGTGCCATCATCTAAAGCTTGTAATTCACCAAATTATTATGCAAATTTATTGTTGTGGAAAAAAATACTTAATAAGGTATTTATTTATGGGGCTTCCCTGGTGGCTCAGATGGTAGAGAATCTGTCTGCAATGCGGAAGACCCGGGTTCAATCCCTAGGTCAGGAAGATCCCCTGGAGAAGGAAATAGCAATGCACTCCAGTATTCTTGCCTGGAGAATTCCATGGACAGAAGAACCTAGCAGGCTATAGTCCATGGGGTCACAAAGAGTCAGACATGACTGACTGACTAACACTTCCACTTAAGAGAAAACAGAAAAATTGATGAACTTTTTCTTTGCAAAAGTAAGGAATTCCACCTGAACAAGAGTCAAAGATAAGTCTGGATCATTATACTAAAGGTATTTTTTCCCTATAAATTCAACTTTTTTTTATAAATTCTCACGAATTTAGCACAAGGTATATTTCTAGATGTTATGCTCTAAATGAATTCTTCAGAGAGTGTCACTGAATTTTATTATCAGAAAGAAGAGATTATGATATCTACAAAAATCTTTACTTTATTGGCAAATAAACAGAGGTTTTTAACAACCTAAATATTTTATTCATAGTCATAACTCTAGTGGTTGACATCAAAAGCAGATCATTTATTGCCTGGAGGAATTTTATTTCTACCACTTCACTTTTCCTAAACTAAGTTCTTAAAAAACACAGGTGTCTCAAAATATGTCACTAAGTATTTGGGAATGGGGAAGGTATAAAAATTTGAGTAAATGTATTTTGAATTTCCATAAAGGGTAACAGCGGACAGTCTTTCCTAAGTGTTTAACTACATACAATTCTAGTCATAATGAGGATTAAAATTTTACAGAAATTCATAAAACACTTTGGGAAATCATCTTTATTCTTTGTGGCTGAATTCTGCCAGCATTTCTGTGTAATTGTCCCCATGGAGGCTTTGGTGTTAAATCATGTTAACTTGGTGCAGATTTTTTCCTGTTACTGTTTGGACAGTAATATCCAAAACTTCACTAGTGAATAGACAAGATATTGTACTAGAGTTCAAAGATATAACACTCTGCCCTAAAGGGCTTTAGTAAGTCAGAGGTTCTTTGGGGGAATATTTTTGTAGTTTCAATTTCTACACTTGATTTTCTGCTGCAGTCTGCAGGAGCTGTTACATTTGTGTATGAGATCAGGAACTAAGCAGTTACATTATTGTTACTACTTTGGAAATTCTTGACCTTGATCTATATAGAATATGTCTACACTTGCTTTAACTGTGCTATCATTACTTCCATTCCCTCTATTTCTATTTTTCCTTTAATGTGCCTTAAACTCCACAGATAAAAGGATTATCAGAAGTCCAAAGTGTTGTATTATTATTACAAGCATAAAACCTCTTCAGTTCGTCAGTGAAAGTTTGGTCCATTGACCAAAATGGTCTAAATTTTTTGAAGTATGCTACCAACATATATCTGAGGACTTATAAAAATTTTGAAGGACATATATAGAAGTGTATTCTGTCTTTTGAATGCTCAAATGTCAGTTTCTAGGACTATATGTTTAGTTTCTCTAAAGGTATTTTGAATATAGCTTTCACCCGTATCTCCTGAGATGGATAGATTTAATTATGTCTATCAGGCTTCTCTCTAACAGTAGTCAGACAAATAGTTAAAGTTGCTTGTTTCAAAGACATTGACAATTTTAGTTGGCACTGACATCAAATTATAAGAAGGTGTTTGAGAAAGAGTTGGAAAGAAAGATCTGTAAGTTTTTCTTAATTTGCTCTTTCTTAAAGGAATAAATATTGCTGCTACTAGACTGGTTAGCCCTTCTGAACTGATGAAAATTATATACAGAGTGCCTATGGAGGCCACAGAGGAAATCCAGACATTGTGATCATACAGTAATAGTGCATGCAGGAACATGCAGTAAGAGTTTTCTCATCCTACAAGCTCTCGAACAGAGAAGTTAACTCCACTTCTATGTATTCACATTTAATTCCCCAGTACCACTAAATTTCTAATTTACCTAGTAAGAAGCTTTACACATAAGTTATTTTTCCTCTTTGCTCATCACTATCAGTCTTCAAACTCTGGTCACTACCATATTTCTTTTATTTTCTAGGCATTTGCACAGTTTACCATCTTACAACTGAGCTATTGCATATTTTCCTATCCTATTTTTTCTTTTTACAGTTAATTTTGTTTTCCAATAGAGGCTGAAAATTTCTTAAAGACAGTCACAGTGTCACGCTTCTTTTGTATACACATTCACAATATTGAGAACTTCACTGGAACTCAAAACTCTTTGCTGATTTTGATTCATTAAAGGCCAGAGACAGTGGGAAGTTCAAAAGAAGCACTAAGAGAAGATATCCTCAACTCTTTGAAACCAATTATAGAAATCCTAGCTTTTGCCTTTTAAGATGAGTTCAATATAGCTGATCCTAGAATGAGATGGACAAAAATGCTGCCATGGCATGAATGCTAGGACCCTTTGATGGGTTAAAGTAGATTAAGGTAGTAGAAGAGTAAATGATTTACCGTTATCATATTAAAGTAACAGACTTTATTTTCTTGGGCTCCAAAACCACTGCAGATGGTGAATGCAACCATGAAATTAAAAGATGCTTGCTCCTTGGGAGAAAACCTAGACAAAATATTAAAACTCAGAGACATTGCTTTGCTGACAAAGGTCTGTCTAGTCAAAGCTATGGTTTTTCCAGTAGTCATGTATGGATGTGAGATTTGGACGATAAAAATAGCTGAGTGCCAAAGAATTCATGCTTTTGAACTGTGGTGTTGGAGAAGACTCTTAAGAGTCCATGGACTGCAGTCATTGACTGAAAACTAGTCAATCCTAAAGGAAATCAGTCCCAAATGTTCATTGGAAGGACTGATGCTAAAGCTGAAGCTCCAATATTTAGGCCACCTGATGCAAAGAACTGACTCACTGGAAAAAAACCCTGAAGCTGGGAAAAATTGAAGGCAGGAGGAGAAGATGATAGAGGATAAGATGTTTGGATGTCATCACAGACTAGAAGGACATGAGTTTGAGCAAGCTCCAGGAGTTGGTCAAGGACAGGGCATGCTGCAGTCCATAGGGTCACAAAGAGTCAGACACAACTGATCAAAACTGGAACTGAATCATGTCATATTTTTCATTACAACTCAAGGTTCTTCTGCCACCTTGAAATTTTATTTCATTAGGAAAGATATTTTATGTAAATGAAAGAAGAATGGCAAGAAGTTTTAGTGACAATAGTGACTTTGATTCTTTTCCCTACAGGGTCAGAGAGCAGATTCTCATGAACTCTCAGGAGCTCTCAGGAGCAGTAAGTCAGGGTGGTCAGAAAACAGAGAGAGTCTTGCTTCCATCTTCCTCCCACTGCAGTAAATGGGGTCAAGTGACCCCACTTGAGATTGATGCTGGAGAATGTAATAGAATGAGATGTGTGCAAGCATAAAGATAACATTCCAAATAAAATTTAACATCATGCTATAACATTATGCAATAACAAAAAACCAGAGGCAGTAAACCCAGAGCTTGTACCTAGCTCTCTCAACAGAGTGATCTGTAAGCCCATGCCTCTCTGATTCTTAGCTTCCTCACCCATGCAAAGGATAATGCTAATGACATTTACCTGTCAGGGATATTGTGAGGCAGAATGGAAGACAGATTTTCATGGTGTAATAAGCTTTTTAGTGACAGATTAATAAAGAACCAATTCTTTTCTCATATATGACAAAATAACATACAATAGAACAATTTAAGAAATTGTATTTCCAAAAATGTGGAAAGGAGAATGTTTCAATGTATGTCATGACTATGTAGTCACATGATTCTAAAAGTCCAGAACTTTCAGTTCGTTGGAGACTTGTAGTGTGACAATAACAGCTCTTTGTCCTGGTGACCCAGAATCAGCCTAGATCTTCATTGTCTTTATTTTCATCGCCTAGCAACAACACCCATGACTGTGCCTTGTTTTGGGCCTCTATGGTCTTAGTGTTTATTGAAAAAGAACTTGTAGTGCCTGACAAGTGAAATACCAATAAACAGAAGAAGAGAAGGGTTAAGCCGAGAGGTAGATGAAAAAGCAGTCCATTCACCAAATACAGTAGTGTGCATGGCGAGCCCAGAAACTGGAAATTCATGTAGTATTTATTCTGTGCTTAGTCATTCAGTCATGTCCAACACTTTGCGACCCCATGGACTGTAGCCTGCCAGGCTCCTCTGTCCATGGAATTCTCCAGGCAAGAATACTGGAGAGGGTAGCCTTTCCCTTCTCCAGGGGATCTTCCTTACCCAGGGATAGAACCCAGGTCTCCCACATTGCAGGCAGATTCTTTACCATCTGAGCCACCAGGGAATCAGTATTTATGAATCACAAGTAATAAGCAGTATACAATTGCTAAGGATATGGGAAGAGGAAAGAGAAGTCTCAAAACCTAGGATTTTTATTAGACAAAGAAAGGAAGGATTTTATGCCCTCTATCCTCTACTCTAAGACATCATGGGGCAGAGGGTGTTACTTTTAAGAAGGGCTCAAATTTCAAAGCTTCTTACTTTTTATGCTATTAATACTAATGGTGAAAACACAAGACAGAAGCTTTCTTTTTTCTTTTATTTTTCTTAATTATTTTCTTAGGAAATACCTTAACAATCCTTTTTGGTTGTGAAAGATGGTCTGAAAGCTTATTACTTTTATGCATAAAAAAGGAATAGAAATTTTTGAATTTCATCTGGCCACTCCCAAGAAAAGCTGAGGAACCCTAGAGAAACAGGGTCTAGGAAAAATGGTCTGTGAAAAGGGATAAGAATAAACTCCAGAAAACAGAGGCTATAAAATAGAAATGGTGTGGTAAATATTTGTTTTGCATGCTTAACAGCTCTTCTTTGCCTGTTAAACTATCCTAGAGGATACATGATTCGAATGCAGCCCTTCAGAAAGATTCTCTACCCTTACCTGCTGCTGCTGCTACTTCTGCCATCCACACACACAGAGCACACTACAGGTGAACAGAAACCATAGTTACAAGCAACTGGTGCAAACTGTAATTTGATATTTAGATATCATTGCACTTAATTCCTATAAATTAATTCATATTCAAACTCCTCTAATTGTCTGCCACTACCCTTCAGTTTTCAATTTTTTTTTTAACAAGATTAAAATCTGGGTTTCACATGATGCCTCATTGTCCCACTGCAGCTTGTAAGCAATATGAAGGGTGATGTCTTTTCATCAAGAAAAATTCTGTTCCCTCTATATTTCTCTCTCATAACATCTATTGATGGCCACTGGTAAGTGGATTTAAAAGTAAAAGTCTCTTTAATTTTGTTTTTATTTTAACATTTTTCTTTTGCCAAGTTCTGTCCAAAAGTCTAGACAGAATAGAGTATGTCTAAAAGAGTAGGCTGATTTTTCCTTAGAAAAACAGCTCTACAAGATTTTTAAAGTGTTATCAGAAAGTTTATTTTACCAGGTCACTTTTTAAAAATTTTGATCTTATCTAATTCAAGAAAATATCTTGATGTTCTCTTAGAAAACATACTGCTTCCCTGGGGTACCAAAAAAAAAACAGATTTTCAACTTTATTTGCCAGGTGAAGAACCAGAATGAGTTCAGTTCAGTCACTCAGTCGTGTCTGACTTTTTGTGACCCCACGGACTACAGCAAGGCTAGCTTCCTTGTCCATCACCAACTCCTGGAGCTTACTCAAATTCATGTCCATCGAGTCAGTGATGTCATCCAATCATCATATCCTCTTTGTCCCCTTCTCCTTCTGCCCTCAATCATTCACAGAATCAGGGTCTTTTCCAATGAGTCAGTTCTTCACATCAGGTGGACAAAATATTAGAGCTTCAGCTTCAACAACAGTCCTTCCAATGAATATTCAGGACTGGTTTCCTTTAGGATTGACTGGTTTGATCTCCTTGCAGTCCAAGGGACTCTTAAGAGTCTTCTTCAACACCATAGTTCCAAAGCATCAATTCTTTGGTGCTCAGCTTTCTTTATAGCCCAACTCTCATCCATACATGACTACTGGAAAAACCATAGCTTTGATTAAATGGATCTTTGTTGGCAAAGCAATGTCTCTGCTTTTTAAAATGCTGTCTAGTTTGGTCATAACTTTTCTTCCAAGGAGCAAGCCTCTTTTAATTTCATGGCTGCAGGCACCATCTGTAGTGATCTTGGAGCACCGCCCCCCCAAACAAAAAAAGTTTCTCACCATTTATATCATTCCCCCATCTATTTGCCATGAAGTGATGGGACCAGATGCCATGATCTTAGTTTTATGAATGTTGAGTTTTAAGTCAACTTTTTCACTCTCCTCTTTCACTTTCATCAAGAGACTCTTTAGTTCTTCTTCACTTTCTGCCATAAGGGTGGTATCATCTGCATATCTGAGATTATTGATATTTCTCCAGGCAATCTTGATTCCAGCGTGTGCTTCATCCATCCTGGCATTTCGCATGATGTACTCTACATATAAGTTAAATAAGCAGGGTGACAATATACAGCCTTGACATACTCCTTTCCTGATTTGGAACCAGTGTGTTATTCCATGTCCAGTTCTAACTGTTGCCTCTTGACCTGCATACAGATTTCTCAGGAGGCAGGTCAGATGGTCTGGTATTCCCATCTCTTTAAGAATTTTCCAGTTTGTTGTGATCCATACAGTCAAAATCCTTGACACAGTCAATAAAGCAGAAGTAGATATTTTTCTGGAACTCTCTTGCTTTTTCTATGATCCACTGGATGTTAGTAATTTGATGTCCAGTTCCTCTGCCTTTTCTAAATCCAGCTTGAACATCTGGAAGTTCACGGTTCATGTACTGTTGAAGCCTGGCTTGGAGGATTTTGAGCATTACTTTGCTAAAAGTAATTAACCAGTAATGAACTTTGCTAGATGAACCAGGATAGCATGCCTAAATTTCCCTTTAAAGATTTTTAAGACTCAAGGACTCTATCTCTCCATGAAGCTCTCAGTGAAATCTACAACAGTTCTGAGCACAGATGGAAATATGATGACAGATGTGGGTCCCATATCTTCCAGCACATTCATGTCAATCAAAATCAAAACAAAAGAAAATTCCCAATAATTTTAACACTTTAAGAATCTCAGATGAAGAATGTTATCCTCTTCAATAATGATTAGACTATGAACTATAAAACTTCAATTCATTCATTATTGTTCTCAAAGGCTCATGAAATAAAATTATTTTAATAGATATAATATTCCTCCCTGCATGTAACTTCTTTCTTCAGATAGATTACTCTACCATTTTTAGCACCAGTTAAAAACTGCCGTTTTCACAATGAACATAATTCTAAATATGGCATAATGCATGAAGTCTGTTAAGATGTTTGTCCTTTCAGGAATCACCCATATTTCCTCGCAATGCATCTTCTTGCCTCCATTTCCAAGTTCATTATCTTCCTAAAGGAACTTTTTTTTTAAAACTTATTTTTTAATTGAAGGATAATTGCTTTACAGAACTTCATTGTTTTCTGTCAAACCTCAACATGAATCAGCCATAGGTATACATATATCCCCTCCCTTTTGAACCCCCCTTCCATCTCCCTCCCCATCCCACCCCCCTAGATTGATACAGAGCCCCTGTTTGATTTCCTGAGCCTTACAGCATATTCTCATTGACTATCTATTTTACAGTTGGTAATGTAAGTCTCCATGTTACTCTTTCCATACATCTCACCCTGTCCTCCCCTCTCCCCATATTCACAAGTCTATTCTCTATGTCTGTTTCTCCATTGCTGTCCTGTAAATAAATTCTACAGTACCATTTTTCTTGATTCTGTATACATGTGTTAGAATATATTTATCTTTCACTTTCTGACTCACTTCACTGTGTATAATAGGTTCTAGATTCATCCACCTCATCAGAACTAACGGAAATGTATTCCTGAAGGAGCTCAGATGGTGGAGGAATAAGATGGGGAAACCACTTTCTCCCCTACAAATTCATCAAAAGAGCAATTGAACACTGAGCAAGCTGCACAAAACAACTTCTGGTCACTAGCAGAGGACATCAGGCGCCCAGAAAAGCAGCCCATTGTCTTTGAGAGGAGGTAGGACAAAATATAAAAGATAAAAAGAGAGACAAAAGAGCTAGGGATGGAGACCCATCCCAGGAAGGGAGTCATAATAGAGGAAGTTTCCAAACACCAGGAAACCCTTTCACTGGTGGGTCTGGGGGAAGTTTTTGAATCTCGGAGGGCAACCTAACTTGGAGGAAAAATAAATAAAACCCACAGATTACATGTCTAAAAGCAACCCCCAGCAGAAAAGTACCCCAGACGCTCGCATTTGCCACCAGCAAGTGGGGGCTGAATGGAGAGGAGCGGGCAGCATTGCTTAGGGTAAGGACCAGGCCTGAATGCCCTGAGTGCAATCAGAGGGAGCTAACATGAGATAGCAACTTAAACTTTGGGATAGCAAGAGAGAGAGAGAAAATTAACCTGCCCGAAAACACTGCCGGCCATTTGCAGAACAGAAGAGACTGAGCAATTCCAGAGAAGAGCTAGCCGGCTGCAGGCCAGCCCATCCCCCACAGGAGGCAGGAGGGAGGGGAAAGGGGCAAACTCGGCCCCAGAGACAGCACTCCCTACCAAACTGCAAACAGGCTCCCAGTTTCTAACCAAAGACTTCCTGAGATTCTGAATGGTTGACATCCGCCGGGAGGGTCGCGGCTAGAGACCAGCTCCCTAGAACAGACACAAGGCGCACCCGACTGGCATGCACATAAACTGAGGCTGGACCGTGGAGGGGATAAGGCGCACTGGACCCGGGGAGAATGAGCTTGTCAAGCTCCTGGCTGCCTGAGATGCTCGGGTGGGGAAGGCACAAAATGCAGGCCCAACCGAGTCTGCACTTTCGTGGAGTACCCGAAAACTGGAGCCACACACAACTCAGGGCCCGCTCCCTATAGAGCAGCCTGGAGCCTGAGCAGTGTAGACAGGGAAAGCACACACCCATGAGTGGGGGCAAACCCAGTGTGGCTGGAACACTGCGAGTGCTCCCCACACAGGCCAGTGACATTTGTCTGCAGCGCACCACCCTCCCCGTAGCAGGACTGAACAAGTGAACCTAAATAAAAGACCACCTCCGCCCACTTGTGTCAGGGTGGAAATCAGACACTGAAGAGACCAGCAAACAGAAGCCAAATAAACAAAGGGAACCGCTTCAGAAGTGACCGGTGCAACAGATTAAAATCCCTGTAGTTAACACCAACTACACGGGAAGGGGCCTATAGATATTGAGAAGTGTAAGCTGGAACAAGGAGCTATCTGAAACTGAACTGAACCCACACTGACCACAACAGCTCCAGAGAAATTCCTAGATATATTTTTACTATTATTTTTTAATTAAAAAAATTTTTTTTCTTTTCTCTTTTTTCTTTTTTTAAAAAATTTTTTCTTTTATTTTCTTTTAAAATTCCCTATTACTCCTCTTTTACTCCTTAATTTTCATTTTTGGATATTTTTACTATTTTTTAATTTAAAAAAAATTTCTTTCCTTTTTTTCTTTTATTTTCTTTTAAAGTCCTCTATTATTCCTTAATTTTCACTTTCACTTCACTTTAACGTTGCAAAAAAAAAAAAAAGGCCTATTTTTAAAGCAAACTTCATATATGTTTTTTAAATATTTTGTGTTTTGGTTTTTAATATTGTATTTTTAAGAGTCTAACCTCTACTCTAGATTTTTAATCTTTGTTTTTCAGTATTTGATATCAATTTTGGACATTTAAAAATCCAATATTCAGTACCCATTTTTACTCAGGAGTGTGATGATTACTCTTTCCCCCTTTTGACTCGCCTTTTTCTCCCCCAGATCACCTCTATTTCCTCCCTCGCCCTTCTCTTCTCAATCCAATTCTGTGAATCTCTGTGGGTGTTCTGGGCTACGGAGAACACTTAGGGGACAGAGTACTGTGTAGAGCTGTCTCTCTCCTCTTGAGTCCCCCTTTTTCTCCTCCTGCTCATCTCTATCTCCCTCCTCCCTCTCCGCTTCTTCATGTGAACCTCTCTGGGTGTCCCTCACTGTGGAGAATCTTTTCACCATTAACCAAGAAGTTTTATTATCAGTCCTGTATAGTTGGAGAAGCCTTGAGGCTACTGGAAGAATAAGACTGAAAGCCAGAGGCAGGAGACTTAAGCTCAAAATCTGAGAACACCAGAGAACTCCTGACTACATGGAACATTAAGTAATAAGAGATCATCCAAAAGCCTCCATACCTACACTGAAACCAACCACCACCCAAGAGCCAATAAGTTCCAGAGCAAGACATGCCACACAAATTCTCCAGCAACGCAGGAACATAGCCCTGAACATCAACATACAGGCTGCCTAAAGTCACACCAAACACATAGACCCATCTCAAAACTCACCACTGGACACTCCATTGCACTCCAGAGAGAAGAAATCCAGTTCCACACACCAGAACACCGATGCAAGCTTCCCTAACCAAGAAATCTTGACAAGGCAATCGTCCAACCCCACTCACTGGAAGAAACCTCCACAATAAAAAGGAACCACAGACCACCAGAATACAGAAAGCCCACTCCAGACACAGCAATCTAAACAAGATGAAAAGGCAGAGAAATACCCAACAGATAAAGGAATATGAAAAATGCCCACCAAGCGAAACAAAAGATGAAGAGATAGGGAATCTACCTGAAAAAGAATTTAGAATAATGATAATAAAAATGATCCAAAATCTTGAAAACAAAATGGAGTTACAGATAAGTAGCCTGGAGACAGGGATTAAGAAGATGCAAAAAATGTTTAATAAGGACCTAGAAGAAATAAAAAAGAGTCAATTTAAAATGAATAATACAATAAATGAGATCAAAAACACTCTGGAGGGAAGCAACAGTAGAATAACGGAGGCAGAAGATAGGATAAGTGAGGTAGAAGATAAAATGGTGGAAATAAATGAAGCAGAGAGGAAAAAAGAAAAAAGAATAAAAAAAAATGAGGACAACCTCTGGGACAATGTGAAATGCCCCAACATTCGAATCATAGGAGTACCAGAAGAAGAAGACAAAAAGAAAGCCCATGAGAAAATACTTGAGGAGATAATAGCTGAAAACTTCCCTAAAATGGGGAAGGAAATAATTACACAGGTTCAAGAAACCTAGAGAGTCCCAAACAGGATAATCCCAAGGCAAAACACCCCAAGACACATTAATCAAATTAACAAAGATCAAACACAAAGAACAAATATTAAAAGCAGCAAGAGAGAAACAACAAATAACACACAAAGGGATCCCCATAAGGATAACAGCTGATTTATCAACAGAAACTCTTCAAGCCAGAAGGGAATGGCAGGACATACTTGAAGAAATGAAAGAGAATAACCTACAACCCAGATTACTGTACCCAGCAAGGATCATATTCAGATATGAAGGAGAATTCAAAAGCTTTACAGATAAGCAAAAGCAGAGAGAATTCAGCACCACCAAACCAGCTCTTCAACAAATGCCAAAGGATCTTCTCTAGACAAGAAACACAGAAAGGTTGTATAAACGTGAACCCAAAACAACAAAGTAAATGGCAACGGGACCATACCTATCAATAATTACCTTAAATGTAAATGGGTTAAATGCCCCAACCAAAAGACAAAGACTGGCTGAATGGATACAAAAACAAGACCCCTATATATGCTGTCTACAAGAGACCCACCTCAAAACAAGAGACACATACAGACTGAAAGTGAAGGGCTGGAAAAAAATATTTCATGCAAACGGAGACCAAAAGAAAGCAGGAGTCACAATACTCATATCAGATAAAATAGACTTTAAAATAAAGGCTGTGAAAACAGACAAAAAAGGACACTACATAATGATCAAAGGATCAATCCAAGAAGAAGATATAACAATTATAAATATATATGCACCCAACATAGGAGAACTGCAATATGTAAGGCAAATGCTAATGAGTATGAAAGGGGACATTAACAATAACACAATAATAGTGGGAGACTTTAATACCCCACTCACACCTATGGATAGATCAACTAAACAGAACATTAACAAGGAAACACAAACTTTAAATGACACAATGGACCAGCTAGACCTAATTGATATCTATAGGATATTTCACCCCCAAACAATCAAATTCACCTTTTTCTCAAGTGCACATGGAACCTTCTCCAGAATGGATCACATCCTGGGCCATAAATCTAGCCTTGGGAGATTCAAAAAAATTGAAATCATTCCAGTCATCTTTTCTGACCACAATGCAGTAAGACTAGATCTCAACTGCAGGAAAAAAAAAAAAAAAACTATTAAAAATTCAAATATGTGGAGGCTAAATAACACACTTCTGAATAACCAACAAATCATAGAAGAAATCAAAATATGCATAGAAACGAATGAAAATGAAAACACAACAACCCAAAACCTATGGGACACTGTAAAAGCAGTGCTAAGGGGAAGGTTCATAGCATTACAGGCTTACCTCAAGAAACAAGAAAAAATTCAAATAAATAACCAGCTCTACACCTAAAGCAACTAGAGAAGGAAGAAATGAAGAACCTCAAGGTTAGTAGAAGGAAAGAACTCTTAAAAATTAGGGAAGAAATAAATGCAAAAGATACAGAAGTGACCATAGCAAAATTCGACAAAGCTAAAAGCTGGATTTTTGAAAAGATAAATAAAATTGACAAACTGTTAGCAAGGCTCATTAAGAAACAAAGGGAGAAGAACCAAATCAACAAAATTAGAAATGAAAATGGAGAGATCACAACAGACAACACTGAAATACAAAGAATCATAAGAGATTACTACCAGCAGCTCTATGCCACTAAAATGGACAACTTGGAAGAAATGGACAAATTCTTAGAAAAGTATAACTTTCCAAAACTGAACCAGGAAGAAATAGAAGATTTCAACAGACCCATCACAAGCACGGAAATCGAAACTGTCATCAGAAATCTTCCAGCAAACAAAAGCCCAGGACCAGATGGCTTCACAGCTGAATTCTACCAAAAATTTAGAGAAGAGCTAACACCTATCTTACTCAAACTCTTCCAGAAAATTCCAGAAGAAGATAAACTTCCAAACTCATTCTATGAGGCCACCATCACCCTAATTCCAAAACCAGACAAAGATGCCACAAAAAAGAAAACTAAAGGCCAATATCACTGATGAACATAGATGCAAAAATCCTTAATAAAATTCTAGCAAACAGAATCCAACAGCATATTAAAAAGATCATACATCATGACCAAGAGGGCTTTATACCAGGAATGCAAGGACTCTAATATCCACAAATCAATCAATGTAATACACCACATTAACAAATTGAAAGATAAAAACCATATGATTATCTCAATAGATGCAGAAAAAGCCTTTGACAAAAATTCAACATCCATTTATGATTAAAAAAACTCTCCAGAAAGCAGGAATAGAAGGAACATACCTCAACATAATAAAAGCTATATATGACAAACCAACAGCAAGCATTACCCTCAATGGTGAAAAATTGAAAGCATTTCCCATAAAATCAGGAACAAGACAAGGGTGCCCACTCTCACCACCCCTATTCAACATAGTTTTGGAAGTTTTGGCCACAGCAATCAGAGCAGAAAAAGAAGTAAAAGGAATCCAGATAGGAAAAGAAGAAGTGAAACTCTCACTGTTTGCAGATGACATGATCCTCTACATAGAAAACCCTAAAGACTCTACCAGAAAATTACTAGAGCTAATCAATGAATATAGTAAAGTTGCAGGATATAAAGTTAACACACAGAAATCCCTTGCATTCCTATATACTAACAATGAGAAAACAGAAAGAGAAATTAAGGAAACAATACCATTCACCATTGCAACAAAAAGAATAAAATACTTAGGAGTATATCTACCTAAAGAAACAAAAGACCTATACATAGAAAATTATAAAACACTGATGAAAGAAATCAAAGAGGACACAAATAGACGGAGAAATATACCTTGTTCATGGATTGGAAGAATCAATATTGTGAAAATGAGTATACTATCCAAAACAATCTATAGATTCGATGCAATCACTATCAAGCTGCCAGTGGTATTCTTCACAGAACTAGAACAAACAATTTCACAATTTGTATGGAAATACAAAAAACCTCGAATAGCCAAAGCAATCTTGAGAAAGAAGAATGGAACTGGATGCATCAACTTGCCTGACTTCAGGCTCTACTAGAAAGCCACAGTCATCAAGACAGTATGGTACTGGCACAAAGACAGAGATATAAATCGAGGGAACAGAATAGAAAGCCCAGAGATAAATCCACGTACCTATGGACACCTTATCTTCGACAAAGGAGGCAAGGATATACAATCGAAAAAAGACAACTTCTTTAGCAAGTGGTGCTGGGAAAACTGGTCAACCACTTGTAAAAGAGTGAGACTAGAACACTTTCTAACGCCATACACAAAAATAAACTCAAAATGGATTAAAGATCTAAATGTAAGACCAGAAACTATAAAACTCCTAGAGGAGAACATAGGCAAAACACTCTCCAACATAAATCACAGCAAGATCCTCTATGACCCACCTCCCAGATTATTGGAAATAAAAGCAAAAATAAACATATGGGACCTAATGAAACTTAAAAGCTTTTGCACTACAAAGAAAACTATAAGCAAGGTGAAAAGACAGCCTTCAGAATGGGAGAAAATAATAGCAAATGAAGAAACAGACAAAGGATTAATCTCAAAAATATACAAGCAACTCCTGCAGCTCAATTCCAGAAAAATAAATGACCCAATCAAAAAATGGGCCAAAGATCTAAACAAACATTTCTCCAAAGAAAACATACAGATGGCTAACAAACACATGAAAAGATGCTCAACATCACTCATTATCAGAGAAATGCAAATCAAAACCTCAATGAGGTACCTTTACACGCCAGTCAGGATGGCGTGTATCCTATCCAAAAGTCTACAAGCAATAAATGCTGGAGAGGGTGTGGAGAAAAGGGAACCCTCTTACACTGTTGGTGGGAATGCAAACTAGTACAGCCACTATGGAGAACAGTGTGGAGATTCCTTTAAAAACTGGAAATAGAACTGCCATATGACCCAGCAATCCCACTGCTGGGCATACACACCAAGGAAACCAGATCTGAAAGAGACACGTGTACCCCAATGTTCATCGCAGCACTGTTTATAATAGCCAGGACATGGAGGCAACCTAGATGCCCATGAGCAGACGAATGGATAAGAAAGCTGTGGTACATATACACCATGGAATATTACTCAGTCGTGGAAAAGAAGTCATTTGAATCAGTTCTAGTGAGATGGATGAAACTGGAGCCCATTATACAGAATGAAGTAAGCCAGAAAGATAAAGACCAATACAGTATACTGACGCATATATATGAATTTTAAAAGATGGTAATAATAACCCTATATGCAAAACAGATAAAGAGACACAGATGTACAGAACAGACTTTTGGACTCTGTGGGAGAAGGCGAGGGTGAGATGTTCAGTAGAACAGCATTGAAACAAGTATACTATCAAGGGTGAAACAGATCACCAGCCCAGGTCGTATGCATGAGAGAAGTGCCTGGGGCTGGTGCACTGGGAAGACCCAGAGGGATGGGATGGAGAGGGAGGTGGGAGGGGGGATCAGGATGGGGAACACATGTAAATCCATGGCTGATTCATGTCAATGTATGGCAAAAACCACTACAATATTGTAAAGGATTTAGCCCCCAACTAATAAAAATAAATGGAAAAAAAAAATGAAATGTATTCCTTTTTATGGTTGGGTAATAGTCCATTGTGAATATGTACCATAACTTCTTTATCCATTCATCCGGTTGCTCCTCTGTTCTAGCTGTTGTACAACCCTGGTTTCCTAAGGGTTGTTGTAAAGCTGGTTTGGTGGTACTGAATTCTCTTAACTTTTGCTTGTCGAAAAGCTTTTTATTTCTCCATAAATTTTGAATGAGATCCTTGCTGGGGACAGTAATCTTGGTTGTAATTTTTTTCCTTCCAGTACTTTAAATATATCCTGCCAGTTCCTTCTGGCCTGTAGAGTTTCTGCTGATTGATTAGCTGTTAAGCATATGGGGTTTCCCTTCTATGTTACTTGCCGCTTTTCCCTTGCTGGTTTTTTCAGTTTAGTCTTTGTTAGCTCGATTAGTATGTGTCTTGGTGTGTTTCTCCTTGGGTTTATCCTGTATGGGACTTTTTGTCCCTTGGAGTTAATTGACTACTTCCTTTTCCATGTTAGGGAAATTTTCAACTATAATCTCTTCCAAAATTTTCTCACACCCTTTCTTTCTCTCTTTCTCTTCTGGGACCCCTATTATTCTAATGTTGGTGCATTTGATATTGTCCCAGAGGTCTCTGAGACTATCCTCAATTTTTTTCATTCTTTTTACTTTATTCTGCTCTTCAGAAGTTGTTTCCACCATTTTATCTTCCAGCTCTTTGTTCTTCTGCTTCAGATATTCTACTATTGATTCCTTTTAGAGTATTTTTAATTTAAGTAATAATGTTGTTTGTCTCCGAATGTTTATTCTTTAATTTTTCTAGGTCTTTGTTAATTGATTCTTGCATTTTCTCCATTTTGCTTTCAAGGTTTTTGATCATCTTTACTATTATTATTCAAAATTATATTTCAAGTAGTTTGCCTATTTCCTCTTTATTTATTTGCACTTCTATGTTTCTAGTTTGTTCCTTCATTTTTGTAGTATTTCTCTGCCCTTTCATTATTATTATTATTATTTTCTGTTTTTTTTTTACTTATTGTGTTTGAGGTCTCCTTTTCCCAAGCTCCAAGGCTGAATTATTTCTTCCTTTTGGTTTCTGCCCTCTAAGTTTGGTCCAGTGGTTTGTGTAAGCTTCTTATAGGGTAAGGTTTGTTCTGAGCTTTTCTTTCTTTGTTTGTTTGTTTTTCCTCTGATGGGCAAAGCTGAGTGAGGTGGCAATCCTGTCTGCTGATGATTGAGTTTTTATTTTTGCTTTGTTTGTTGTTTAGATGAGGCATCCTGTACAGGCTGCTATTGGTGGTTGGGTGATCCCAGGTCTTGTATTACAGTGGTTTCCTTTGTGTAAGTTCTCACTATTTGATACCCCTTAGGGTTAGTTCTCTAGTATTCTAGGGTCTTGGTACAGTGCTCCCACTCCTACAGCTCAGGGCTTGATCTTGAGTTTTGCGTGGGTCTATATATTTTTTTCTACTGGTCAGCTACTCCTCTCTGCTCTAAGCAGGGGCTCTGCATGCACTCTGTGTCTGAGGGTGTATTTCTGATATATCTGTGGAGAGTGATATATTCCACATCCACCTACTCCTCAGCCATCTTATTCTCCCTTTCTAAATGAGTCTTTTAGAGATACCAGTTTTTACATCTCATGACATGAATGTAAAGTTGCTTATAGAATCAAGCTTAATTTTAACATTCTGTGATCTCGGTCTTTTGCATTTCACCCTTTCTCTCCCCTGCTTTTTCTAATTCCCATTAAAATGTCCCGATTCCCATTTGGATGGGCCACTTTACCACATGCACAGCTATGTGTACCCATTAGAAACTAAGGTTTCTCACTTGCACTTGTCCCTTAAGGAGTCCATCCTAACTTTGCTTTCATAATTTTATTTTATTTTCCCTAAAGAGACATCCAGAAAACCTTGACCTTCCCTGTCTATATGTCAAATACATTAATTCTAATCTGTCATTTTAAAAGAGTGTCCTAGTTTTTCTGACCCCCTTTTCCATCTGCTTTTCACTCTGAACATTGAAATCTCTTATGTGTCCTATAAGCTAACTCAAATACATTTGGAACATGGAGAGTACATGTACATACATACATGTACATACATGTACATACACAGCTCTCCAACTGAGAGCATTTCCTTATTATCATTTTGTTTTATATTGCTTTTTTGTTCTCTAAACAAAATATCTAGATATTTTATTTTATTCCAGGTAGTGGGATAAGAAGTTCCCAATTTAGTGCTTAATAATGTACAAGGTATTTTGGTATGCCGTAAACACTCATTTACTCACAAAATATTTAGTATATAGTAACTACGTGCTCTAATGAGTAACTATTGCACTCATCTCACATGCTAGTAAAGTAATGCTTAAAATTCTCTAAGCCAGGCCTCAGCAATACGTGAACCATGAACTTCCAAATGTTCAAGCTGGTTTTAGAAAAGGCAGAAGGCAGAGGAACCAGAGATCAAATTGCCAACATCCGCCGGATCATCGAAAAAGCAAGAGAGTTCCAGAAAAACATCTTTTTCTGCTTTATTGACTATGCCAAAGCCTTTGACTGTGTGGATCACAATAAACTGTGGAAAATTCTGAAAGAGATGGGAATACCAGACCACCTGACCTGCCTCTTGAGAAACCTGTATACAGATCAGGAAGCAACAGTTAGAACTGGACATGGAACAACAGACCATTTCCAAATAAGAAAAGGAGTACGTCAAGTCTGTATATTGTCACCCTGCTTATTTAACTTATATGCAGAGTACATCATGAGAAATGCTGGGCTGGAAGAAGCACAAGCTGGAATCAAGATTGCCGGGAGAAATATCAATAACCTCAGATATGCAGATGACACCACCCTTATAGCAGAAAGTGAAGAAGAACCAAAGAGCCTATTGATGAAAGTGAAAGAAGAGAGGGAAAAAAAAAATGGCTTAAAGCTCAACATTCAGAAAATTAAGATCATGGCATCTGGTCCCATCATGTCATGGCAAATAGATGGGGGAAACAGTGGAAACAGTGGCTGACTTTATTTTCTGGGCTCCAAAGTCACTGCAGATGCTGATTGTAGCCATGAAATTAAAAGACACTTACTCCTTGGAAGGAAAGCTATGACCAACCTAGACAGCATATTAAAAAGCAGAGACATTACTTTACCAGCAAAGATCTGTCTAGTCAAGGCTATGGTTTTTCCAGTAGTCATGTATGGATGTGAGAGTTGGACTATAAAGAAAGCTGAGCACCGAAGAATTGATGCTTTTGAACTGTGGTGTTGGAGAAGACTCTTGAGAGTCCCTTGGACTGCAAGGAGATCCAACCAGTCCATCCTAAAGGAGATCAGTCCTGGGTGTTCATTGGAAGGACAGATGCTGAAGCTCAAACTCCGATACTTTGGCCACCTCATGCAAAGAGTTGACTCATTGGAAAAGACCCTGATGCTGGGAGGGATTGGGGGCACGAGGAGAAGGGGACGACAGAGAATGAGATGGTGGGATGGCATCACTGACTCAATGGACATGAGTTCGGGTGGACTCTGGGAGTTGGTGATGGACAGGGAAGCCTGGCGTGCTGCGGTTCATGGGGTCGCAAAGAGTCGGACATGACTGAGCGACTGAACTGAACTGAACTAAACTAAACTACGTGCTAGGATCTGCTATGGACTAGGAATAGTTCAATAGTGGCACAAATAATGAACAGTCTCAAGTCAGAAGATTAATGCTATTATGAGGACTCACACATAGACTGTGCCTCCTGGTCAGATGAGAGAAGGAGACCATGTAATGGGATTGCACAGGAAATATCATGTAGTCCATGTTTCTACATTAAAAAAAAAAAAAAAAAAAAAGGAAGCCCGTCTAAGAAAGACTCCTCTTGTGAAATAATTTTTAAATATCTCTTTTCCTTAGTGCTTTACCTCTCAGTAAAGCACTCAGGATCAAGCAGAGGTTCTTAATCCTGAAGGAAGGAAAGAAATTGAGCTATTGAGAGAAGACTGCTGTAGAACAAAGGCAGCCACTGAGTTTCATACCAGAGGAGAAAACCTTATTTATCCTAAAACTAACAGGTACAGTGTAGAAAACAGAAGAGTTATATTGATTGACTGACTGACTGGGGGGCCTGTATTTGTTTGGTTAGATTTTTGTCTTTGTGAAAGACTGGCCATTTAAAATTTGCTAGCAGTATTTGGTTTCTGATGGTGAAAACATTAGTTTGCTTTTAGGGCAATTTTCTATCCTTGTTTTAGAGACATCAGTAAGTTGGCCTTTTAAGTCTCACAAATGTAAGACAAATATCCAACCACAGTGCTCGGAGAAAATTGTTGGCATTATAATTTGAACACAGACACTATGTATTTAAGTGTTAAGTTTTCTATTTAGTAAAATATTTTGTACACATCTGAAGTGTTTTTAACATGAATAATACATATTTTGTTCAGAAGATACAATCAGCCATCTAGTCAAGTTCAGGGATTTGGCACACAAAGATGTTTTCAGGTTCTCTTCTTCAGGAAAGATTGTCCTACAGTACCTCTTAGCACTGTTCCTTTTCTATAATTATATGTGAAGAAATACTTGGAAGAAAGACACATATCTCTGCTTAGTCTGAATGCATCAATTTAGCAAAAATACTGTGTTGGCTCTGAGATAGTTGGTATTAGAGTCAGAAAAAGGAGACTGTCTTCCTTTGGGGTTAGGATAGCTGGGAATCCAGACTCAGAAACGTGGAGAACTCTGGATTTTCTCAAATGAGTTATGTTGGGCTGAAACTTGTGAAAACCTGCCAAGAGTTGGGCCCAAATTCAAAGGTTACTTTGAGGCCTCTGAGTCCTAAGAACAGTGGCTTCCAACAGTAGCTTAATTCCTCTTTGCATTTTAGAAGTCAACTTCTGTTGAGTTGAGCATTCAGACCGTTTTTGTTAAACGCAACATACTGGCTTGAACTATGTTTCAGGTTTTAAAAAATATAAAGGTAGGGCCTCAAATAACACTTGGAATAAATTTTTATAGAGATTGAAGAAAAACTTGGAAAAGACAACAAGAAAATGATAATCTGAAATGTTCTGAAATATGTAAATTTCAGGACAAAAATGACTGATGGAGCCAACAAATGACCCCAAGACAGATTCTCAGAACATGTAAGCATGTCTAAGAGACCCAAGAGGGGCTTGGTGGAATAATGGACTTCCCCAATTTGTACAAGGAAGTTCCCAGATCATAGTTTGTTAACAGCAGATTGATTTGTTTTGGAGGCACAGGCTAGGATATCTGATAGCATATCAATTTTCCAATAATTGGTCTAGTCCTCTACTTAGGTAATAAAGAGGATGAAGAGATAAATGGACTTCTCAGTCCAAGTCACAGTGAAAGTGTATGTGTTTAAGCCTCCAGAAGACAATTAAGGCTAAATAAAGACTAGCCAGATTTTTAAATAACTTTAATTTTTGGTAGATAACACATTTATATGTTTTAAATCTCCAAGGAGTCTCCATGCAAAATGCAAAAAAGTACATATACACACATACAAATATATATTTCCTCAATTTTTTACACAAGTGGTAGCATCTTTCATGCATACTTATTTTGATTCTCTTTCAATATATTTGAGAGATCATCCAATTACATATCAAAAAAATTATAATTTATATCCACTGATTGTGTATTCCATAATTTATTTAACCATTCACTTATTGCTGGTCATTGATTTGTTTCCAATAATTTGATACCTCACATAAAACAATGAATAAACTTTTGCATGAATTATTTTTCACCTGAGTAAGTTTTTATAAAAAACTTTTCTAGAAACATTTTTTTTTTTATCAAAGGACACATATAATTGAAATTTTAGAGAAAGTCTTTCTGCTAACATTCCTAACAAGGAAGACTATTGTTTTTTCAGAGCCTCATCATAATTTCTACAGTTTATTATACATTAAAAAATAGTAAAAGTAACTGAATTAAAAACAATTAGGATATGAAATTTTTCAGTCTTTCTATAGCTCCTGATCATAAATAGGAAGTTAATTTTGCTTGTTCAGTTTAATTCTATTTATTCTACCTTCACACAAATTAAAAAAAAAAATTGTAGGGAAAACATTCGTCAGGAAAGGGGTATATTGAGATGATATCTTCTAGAGAAACTAGAAAGTATAAGGTAAGGGAAAACCAGAAGGATAGCTATGTACTAAGGTTAATATTTTCCAAATTCAGACTTAAATTGAAGAAAGTATGGAAAACGACTAGACCATTCAGGTATGACTTGAATCAAATCCCTTATGACTACACAGTGGAAGTGAGAAATAGATGAAAGAGACTAGATCTGATAGATAGAGTGCCTGGTGAACTATTGATGGAGGTTCGTAACATTATACAGGAGACAGGGATCAAGACCATTCCCATGGAAAGGAAATGCAAAAAGGCAAAATGGTTGTCAGAGGAGGCCCTACAAATAGCTGTGAAAAAAGAGAAGTGAAAAGGAAAGGAGAAAAGGAAACATATTCCCATCTGAATGCAGAATTCCAAAGAATAGCAAGGAGAGATAAGAAAGCCTTCCTCAGCAATCAATGCAAAGAAATAGAGGAAAACAACAGAATGGGAAAGACTAGACATCTCTTCAAGAAAATTAGAGTTTCCAAAGGAACATTTCATGCAAAGATGGGCTCAATAAAGGACAGAAAGGGTATGGACCTAACAGAAGCAGAAGATATTAAGAAGAGGTGGCAAGAATACACAGAAGAATGGTACAAAGAAGATCTTCAACACCCAAATAATCACGATGGTGTGATCACTCACTTAGAGCCAGACATCCTGGAATGTGAAGTCAAGTGGGCCTTAGAAAGCATCACTACGAACAAAGCTAGTGGAGGTGATGGAATTCCAGTTGAGCTATTTCAAATCATGAAACATGATGCTGTGAAAGTGCTGCACTCAATATGCCAGCAAATTTAGAAAACTGAGCAGTGGCCACAGGACTGGAAAAGGTCAGTTTTCATTCCAATCCCAAAGAAACGCAGAGCCAAAGAATGCTCAAACTATTGCACAATTGCACTCATCTCACACGCTAGTAAAGAAATGCTTAAAATTCTCCAACCAGGCTTCAGCAATACGTGAACCATGAACTTCCAGATGTTCAAGCTGGTTTTAGAAAAGGCAGAGGAACCAGAGATCAAATTGCCAACATCCTCTGGATTATCAAAAAAGCAAGAGAGGTCCAGAAAATCATCTATTTCTGCTTTATTGACTATGCTAAAGCCTTTGATTGTGTGGCTCACAAAAAACTGTGGAAAATTCTGAAAGAGATGGGAACACCAGACCACCTGATCTGCCTCTTGAGATATCAGTATGCAGGTCAGGAAGCAACAGTTAGAACTGGACATGGAACAACTGACTGGTTCCAAATAGGAAAAGGAGTACGTCAAGGCTGTATATTGTCACCCTGCTTATTTAATTTATATGCAGATTACATCATGAGAAATACTGGGCTGGTGGAAGCAAAAACTGACATCAAGATTACTGGGAGAAGTATCAATAACCTCAGATATGCAGATGACACCAGCCTTATGGCAGAAAGTGAAGAAGAACTAAAGAGTCTCTTGATGAAAGTGAAAGAGAGTGAAGAAGTTGGCTTAAAGCTCAACATTCAGAAAACTAAGATCATGGCATCTGGTCCCATCACTTCAAGGCAAATAGATGGGGAAACAGTGAAAACAGTGACAGACTTTATTTTGGGGGGCTCCAAACTCACAACAGATGGTGACTGCAGCCATGAAATTAAAACATGCTTGCTCCTTGGAAGAAAAACAATGACCAACCTAGGCAGCATATTAAAAAAAAGAGAGAGAGAGAGAGAGAGATTACATTACAAACAAAGGTTCCTCTAGTCAAGGCTTTGGTTTTTCCACTAGTCATGCGTGGATGTGAGAGTTGAAATATAAAGAAAGCTGAGCACTGAAGAATTGATGCTTTTGAACTGTGGTGCTGGAGAAGATTCTTGAGAGTCACTTGGCCTGCAAGGAGATCCAACCAGTCCATCCTAAAGGAAATCAGTCCTGAATACTCATTGGAAGGACTGATGCCAAAGCTGAAACTCCAAAACTTTTGTCACCTTATGCGAATAACTTACTCCTTGGCAAAGACCCTGATGCTGGGAAAGATTGACGATGGGAGCAGAAGGGGATGACAGAGGATGAGATGGTTGGATGGCATCATTGACTCAATGGACATGAGTTTGAGTAACTCCTGGAGTTGGTGATGGACAGGGAGGCCTGGTGTGCTGTAGTCCATGGTGTCGCAGAGTCAGACACGACTGAACTGAAGTGAACTAAATTGACCTGATGCTCAGAAGGATTGAAGACAGGAGGAAAAGGGGTCAACAGAAGATGAGATGTTTGGATGGCATCACCAACTCAATAGATGTGAGTTTGAGTAAACAAGAGTTGGTTATGCACAGCAAGGCCTAGCATGCTGCAGTCCATGAGTTCGCAAAGGGTTGAACCTGACTGAGTGACTGAACTCAAACTGCATAGGAAAAATTACAAGAGACCAGGGATAAATCAACTGAAATGCTGAATAGAGCTTTTGACTGTCTCATGGTATTAACAAATAAAAATTATTATTCACAGAGAATAGAAAAGGCACTGATAAGACCTGAAGGTTCTCAAACACACTAGAGAGTTATGCCTTAGGAAAAAGGAGATAGTAAAATTGGACTAACTCTTAGTAAGATTTTAACCCAATTCCCTGTCAGTTGAGATTTTGATTGGATATGATGATCTATTCTTACTCTAGCTGTTCACTAAGAACCATGTGAACAGTCTGATGTAGGTAGGTAGATAGAAACATAAATATATTTCAGTTTTATGCAAAATTCCTTTCATTCAGTTAAAAATTAATTAAGCTTCCATAATCAGAGACAAAAGAAAAAAGTAGACTGATATGCACAGAATACATGGAGTGAAGATAAGACATAGAATTCAGAAAAAACTACAATGAACATGATCAAGATGATAGAGAACAAGATGAACAATACAGCATAGAAATTCTAGAACTGAAGGATAAACCATCTTAAAATAAAAACTTAATAGATGGGTTTAACAACATAGTGAATGTGGAGGAAATGACTATCAAACTTAAAGGTATATCAGCTGGAAATATTAAGACCAATGCATGGAGAGAAAAAATGTTTAAAACAGTGTTTGATATATATGAGAGCTAGTGAAAATGTCTAATGTATAATTAAGATACTAGTATGGACAAAACAGAGAAGCAATATTTGAAAAGATAATGACTGAGTTTTACTCCAAATTAGATAAGAGCATTAAGCCATAGAAAGCCTATGAATGCTAAACAGAATAAATATACATAAAACCACACAGTGATACTACAGTAAAACTATTAAAAACTAATGACATGAATAAGATATTTAAAATAACAAGAAAAGACATGCTTCCTTCAAAAAAATAATGATAAAAGTCATAGTAAACTTCCTGATAGAAATGATGGAATTAAGAAAACAATTGAAAAATACATTTAAAATGTTGAAAGAAAATAACTGGCAGTGTACAATTCTATACTTAATTTAAATATCCACCCAAGAATTAAAAGAAAATAAAAACCAGATAGGAAAAGGAAAACACTAAGACAATTTTCCTTGGCAGACCCTCAGTAACTCTTCAAGGAGAAGGAAATGACCGTGGATAGAAAAACAGAAATAAAGACAGTAATGAAGAGCAATGAGAATGGTAAATATCTATTATATTAATATATAAATGAACTTAGACTTTACTAAACAATAATAATGCTCTGTTGAGCTTAATTGTATTTAGAATTAAAACACATGACAATAATAAACAAGAAGATGAAATGGAGTTATCTGAAGGTTTTAGCATTGTCTGGGAAGAGACGTTAAGTATATTTATATTAGATTCTAACAAATCTAAGTAAATGTTATAATCTCTAGGGTAACCACACAGAGATTAAAAATCTTGAAGATTAAAATGCCTGGTTAATCTTTAAAAGGTAAGAAAAGAAATAAAAAGGAACATAGAACATGTGAAAAAATATAAATCCCAAATAGGCAATAGGTAGCTATAAGTTCAACTATATCAACAACTATTTTACTTATAAAAGATCTTAAATTGCAAGGAAAAGATTTAGACAGTCAAGCAGGATTAAAAACAAAGAAAAAAAGCAAAAGTATATCCTCCTTACAAACAAGTAACTCAGAAAGTTTACAAATAGAATAGAAATTGATTCATCAAATAATCACTAAATGTAATCTGGTGCCACTAAGTTAGTATCTCTAAAATTTAGATTCTAAAGCAAAAACATTATTAGAAGTCAGAAGGGATACTTCATAACAATCCAAATAAAGACTAAATAGGAAATGTTTCCACACATCTAATAATATCAATTCAGTTCAGTTTAGTCGCTCAGTCCTGTCCAACTCTGCAACCCCATGGACTACAGCACACCAGGCCTCCCTGTCCATCACCAACTCCAGGAGTTACTCAAACTCATGTCCATTGAGTCAATGATGCCATCCAACCATCTCATCCTCTGTCATCCCCTTCTGCTCCCATCGTCAATCTTTCCCAGCATCAGGGTCTTTGCCAAGGAGTAAGTTATTCGCATAAGGTGACAAAAGTTTTGGAGTTTCAGCTTTGGCATCAGTCCTTCCAATGAGTATTCAGGACTGATTTCCTTTAGGATGGACTGGTTGGATCTCCTTGCAGGCCAAGTGACTCTCAAGAATCTTCTCCAGCACCACAGTTCAAAAGCATCAATTCTTCAGTGCTCAGCTTTCTTTATATTTCAACTCTCACATCCACGCATGACTAGTGGAAAAACCAAAGCCTTGACTAGAGGAACCTTTGTTTGTAATGTAATCTCTCTCTCTCTCTCTCTCTCTCTTTTTTTTAATATGCTGCCTAGGTTGGTCATTGTTTTTCTTCCAAGGAGCAAGCATGTTTTAATTTCATGGCTGCAGTCACCATCTGTTGTGAGTTTGGAGCCCCCCAAAATAAAGTCTGTCACTGTTTCCACTGTTTCCCCATCTATTTGCCTTGAAGTGATGGGACCAGATGCCATGATCTTAGTTTTCTGAATGTTGAGCTTTAAGCCAACTTCTTCACTCTCTTTCACTTTCATCAAGAGACTCTTTAGTTCTTCTTCACTTTCTGCCATAAGGCTGGTGTCATCTGCATATCTGAGGTTATTGATACTTCTCCCAGTAATCTTGATGTCAGTTTTTGCTTCCACCAGCCCAGTATTTCTCATGATGTAATCTGCATATAAATTAAATAAGCAGGGTGACAATATACAGCCTTGACGTACTCCTTTTCCTATTTGGAACCAGTCAGTTGTTCCATGTCCAGTTCTAACTGTTGCTTCCTGACCTGCATACTGATATCTCAAGAGGCAGATCAGGTGGTCTTGTGTTCCCATCTCTTGAAGAGTTTTCCACAGTTTGTAGTTATCCACACAGTCAAAGACTTTGATATAGTCAATAAAGCAGAAGTAAATGTTTTTTTCTGGAACTCTCTTGCTCTTTTGATAATCCAGAGGATGTTGGCAATTTGATCTCTGGTTCCTCTGCTTTTTCTAAATTCAGTCTGAACATCTTGAACATTTGTATATAATAACATAGATATAGAATTTCTAAGTAATTTTCTAATATATAATGAGAAATTTAAAAAATCCAAATAGTGAGAAATTTTAGCACACTTCCCTTGAACACTTATAATATTAAAGAAAGAGATTAAAGAAAACTAAACAGTAAGATCTATTATAGTCATGGATTTGAATAGAAAATATTTAAAATAAAAGGTCAATTTATTCAAATTAATTAGTGGATTCATTGAAATTCTAATAAAAATACTGGCAGGTTTTTTTTTTTTTTTTTTAATATATATCTGTATGTTAGTAGTGGAGAAGGGGGCATATAAATACAGTGATTTAAAAATTACTTCGAAATTCAAAGGGCCAAAGAGAGCAAAGATAAGCTTAAAGAACAAACCTGGAGATGAATCTGAAGAGCAAACATTACTATAAATACAAATATGTGTTCTAAAAGGACGGTAATTAAGAAAATATGGTAAGAACAGACAAGTGGGCTGGTGGCACAAAAGAAAATCCAAAAATAGAGACCTGATACATAAAGCTATTTGGGTTTTTTTTCGGTATGTGTGTGTGATTTTTTTTTTAATGTCATAGTGTAATGTTGAGTTAGAATAATAGTTAAGATAGAAGACTCTATTTCAGTAAATAGTACTGCATCAATCAGTAGTATTCACAAAACTAAATCACAGTTCATGTGGTTTCTGCACATGAAATCAAATGAGTCAACCCATACTCCCTACTGTATAAAAACTCAATCCCATATGGACTGTGAAGCTAAAAATTAAAGAGAAAACAAGAAAAATTTTAGAAGAAATGTGACAATTTCTTCTTGACCTTGAGGTAGGCAAGCACATAATAGCACTAAACACAGTGAACAAGAAAATAGTGTTAAATTTAACTACATTTAAATTAAGAAATTCTTCCTTTTTCAAAGGGTAGTTTAAAAATCCACAAAGAATAAGAAGACATTTACAATATGTGTTTGACAAAGTACTCATATCTACCCACTCTTTTAAATCATATGAAAAATGCAGACATCCCACAGAGTGTGGGCAAAAGTCTTGAACTTCACAAAAGAAGATATTTATATAGCCAAGAAAAATGTGAAAGGATGTTCAACACCATCCTTAAAAGTTCTCACACATTCACACAAATTTTGAACAGTCTCAACAACAGTAATCATAAAAGATATGTAAATTATCATAGCAATGAGATATATGAACACTCAGCAGATGGCTAAAGTAAAAAAGACAGACTTATTCAAGTCTTGAATGAATATGGAGCAACTGAACTCTCATCTATTGTAACTAGGAATATAAATCAGTACAACCACTTTGGAAAACTGTTTGGGAGTATTCCCTATGACTCAAAAATCCATCTCCTGAGTATAGATGTCACAAAAAGATTTCATTAAAAACCATGTACAAGAATGTTCACAAATGATATATTATATGTTAAGTATATATAATTTGTATACACACATATATATATTTAGCTACATATATATAATTATACAAATGAATTATGTAATTAACCCATTATATAGTATGATTACTAGATCACATAATCACATATAATATTATATCATAATCATAATTTCAAAAGTAAGATGAATAAAAAGTTGTGTAGTAATGAGAATGTACAAATAAGCAACAACTTGGATGTTTCTCACAATCACAGAATTAAACAAATCAAAGATAAAAGAATATATATATTCCATTTATATAAAGTTCTAAAGAAACAGCATTAACAATTGGTATTTGAAGTCAGAATAATGGTTATATTTGGGGATGAGAATAGTATTAATAACCATGTATTTGTTGTAGGGAAGGTGTATAATAAGGGTGGTGGGTAACATGGGTATGTCCATTTTTGAAAACTCCACAATCTACACATATTATACGTAGAAGTTAACATACATAAATTTTGAACAGTCTACTCCAGAATTGTTAAGAATTACTACTCAGGATGAACATATAAAACACAAATTCCCTTCTCTCAAACTTGTGAAAATCAACAGTAAGAACCTGAGCCAGACATGACTGAAGAAAGATATGCAAGGAAATAAGCACATGCCCCACAGAAAATGATGGGAAATGAATAATGGACTAGAAACAGTGAGTGTATCTAAGCAGCACATTTAAATATTTGTGCATCTCTTTTCAGGAACCACAAATCTTCACTAAAAAGAAAGGGAGATTGAACAGAAATTATTAATGTATTACAGCTGCAAGTTTTTATCCTTTTTTTCTTTATGCTAAAGAGGTTTCTGGCCTTTGCACTCTTAGTTTGTTGCCCTCCTTCCAGAGAGGATTCTGCTCTTGCCAGATGGTTCTCTGAGTTTTGTAATGCAAAATCAATATAAGGAGAAGGCGACAGAATTTAGGGAATGGCAGATTAAGGAAGGGGAGAAATAGAATAGAATAGATGTGGCAGATGTGTACTCTGTAATAGAGCTACAGCTTGGAAAGAATGATTTTTCTTCTTAGAAAAATTATCATTAAAAAAGAAACAAAGAGAAAAAATGAGAGAAAGATTGTGCTGGGGAAAAAAATTAGTTTAATGCCTGGTTCAATATAAATTCTCCAAGTCCAAAGTTAAATATCCAGTGATGTCTGAGTTCAGAAGAACTCAGTTATGTAAGACATCAAGTCCTGAATAAGTGTCATATGGTCACAAAAGTAGCAGATACAATCAAACAGTAACCTTTAAATAGAGATGGTACTATAGACCTCTAATTAATTAATATATTTTTTTCTAATAGAGATCCAAATTGTAGACAGTTGCAAAAGCAGCATCTTTAATAAGATTCCCATCAGTTGGGAAAATAATTTGATCTTGGGGCTAAAGGATGATTAATGGGTTGTTGGACAAACAAAATTTTCTTGGACCTTTTCCCCTCAATATTTTAAAAAGGAAAGAGAGATAGGAGAAGAGGAGATCTCTTTGCCTGCCTTGCCACAGGTGGTGTACTATCTAGTACACAGACAGGTGTACTAAAAATTATCTCTGGCTCATTCTGGATCCATATAAGACTACTAGTGTAGTGGTTTTACCCTGATTTCCCCTTATTATTAAGTTGCAGGCTTTGTGTTCCATCACTTAGCAAGCAGCTATTGATGCTGCCCCATATTCCTTGCTCCTCCATTCACCTCTATACTCCTTCTTGTGGAGCCATAGAAGAATACGGAGCAATAGGGTAAGGTGGAGATTAATTCTGTCTTTTTCAAGACACACACTATTGTACTATTTCTAATTACTGCTGATGTTCTATACACAGCCTTAGACCAGAGTTGTGCACAGTTTTCATATTCAAAAGTACCCCCCCAAATTTCAGAGAATAGATGAGATATCATTGTTTTTATTTTCTTTTGCTCCATGATAAAGTAGGAAAATGAAAAAGACAATGTGCCAAAAATCTAGGTCTCCAGAATGCTCTATCAGAACACTGCAACATATTCCCCTCCTCTAGAATGAGATTAACGAGTTTGCAGCTCAACATAGAGTTGAAGAATAGAAGATAATTAATCTCCACTATTTGCAGACACCCCCAATATTTAAGAAATTATCCTCAGAAAATTTCCCTTTAACCTGAGAGAGGATAATGCAATCTTTGCTTCTCCCAGAAAATGAGAGGTTCTATTAACAACATCAAACTCCTAAGAAATGGAAAAAAAAAAAAACTTTTTATCTCAGATCTCTATTTATATTGACTTACTGAGAAGTGGCCGTTGTGGGTAAGGAGACAGTGTGCAGTTGGATGTTTTGGTAAGATTAGGTTTAGACTGACCTCCAGTAAACACTTCAGGGCAGTGTGTGCTAATTCTCTACAGTCGGGTTTGACTTTTTTTTCCCCTATGGACTGGAGCCTGCCAGGCTCCTCTCTCCATGGGATTCTCCAGACAAGAATACTAGGGTGGGTTGCTGTGTCCATCCCCAGGCAATCTTCCTGACCCAGGTATCAAACCCACGTCTCTTATGTCTCTTGAATTGGTAGGTGGGTTCTTTACCATTAGCATCACCTGGGAAGCCTTCAGGAGAGCAGTTTGCCTTAACTCATGGTAACTCCTTGAACTCAAAATTCAGAGTAGTTGGAGTCATTTGTTCTAGCAATACTTAGAGTTCTGGATACAACTGGATAAGAAAAATTCCATTCAAAATTCTGTATAAAAGGAAAGAATCAACTTCTACAGAATGAAATTTCTCATCCTAAAGCAATTTTTGCCCTCAGTGGACATTTGGTAATCCCTTGAGATGTCTTTGATTGCCACAACTCCAGGGGTCCTACCGGTGTCTAGTGGGTAGAGGCCAGGACTATTGCCAATCATCCTGTAAAACACGGGACAGCCCCCCAAAAGTTATTCAGCTAAATGTTAGCATTGTTGGGGTTGGAAAACTCTGGGCTGGAACACATCTCTATGTTCATTTCTAAAGCTAAATCTAAAGTTAATGACGGATAGATCACAGTAACCTAGTAGTCATAAATTCCATATCTATTGGTAAAGATGGTTCCTAAAACACAGTTCATATTTTTTTATGGTTCTACAAGGCCAACATATTTCTTATTTCAAAATTTCTATATGGTTTATTTCACTTACTTCTAACATCATCATTTATATCTCCAAATGTACCTATATTTTAGACTAATAAAAATTAATTACTAAAACCCCACTGATGTCTCTTCAATGAGACTGGCTTCCCTAATTTTGATAGGTCATCAGAATGTGATGATAATCTCAACCAAAAATGTGGAAAACCTGAAAAGAAAAGAATCCAATAACTGTATCCTTTTCACACTCTTCAGAGGTGCCATCAAATCCACTCAGTTTATTGTTTCACCAGAAACAAGTAACTGCAAAGATATGTAACTATCAGGCCAGGTGTTGAAGCAACATAGAGGTCAAACAAGCAAATTGACATAACACTTTAAAATATGCTATTTTGTCAGGGTGAATGACAGCTCTGTTATGTGCATAAAATCACAGATTTATCTGAATGCTAAGTTACTTGTCAAGGAGTCATTTTACCAGGTTTTTTTTTTTTTTTTTTTTTGCCTTGTGTCATGTAAGATTCCTGGAAGCAACTAAAAAAACAGCCATAATCCATTTGATTTTCTGCCTTCCCATGAGAAAAGCTTTTGACAGATGATAAATAGCAACTGCTGACAATCATCAATGCGAAGCTATCATGCTTTTACATTAAATACAAAAACAGAGTTGTAAAGTCACAAGGGATAGGACTTTTGACACATAAGAGACAAATATATAATCCTCAGAACTAAATCACTGTTGGGATCTAAGCAAGTGCAACAAAGCACAGCTGCTTTTAGAATCTCACAAAGTCAAACTAAAGCTAACTTTGATATCTGGAACCTAATGCATGTTCCAATCCAATGTGCCATGCTCTTATCCAAAAGCTTGAGTTAAACTTGCAAACATCAGTGAATGTATGTGCACAAAGGAAATAGCCATTTTTTCATACTGTCTCTTCTAATTAAGGCCAAAAAGGAGACTAGAAAACAAATAAAAATATCATAATACCTAGTTAATTAGAATAGAAGGGCAATTCTGCAGCACTTGAGTATCAGATATCTGTATCTCATTAAACCTGAATGAGAGTTAACCATGTAGGAACCTTCAAAGGAAAACAGTAAATTGTCCAGATCACATGTCAATACAAGGAAGTCATCTGCAAAGGTTACTTCCTTTATAGGCTATGCAGCTACTTCTTTTGCTGTTGACAAGGAATCAGTGGTTCACAGATCATTCTTTCACTTGTGATTAACTCGTGGCTATTTAGTGGCATTCACTTTAAGTTATCTAACCAATTTAGCAACCTGAGGTACCCATGGGACCCAATTTTCACTTCAAATTATATATATTTTTGTACTTTGGCTTAAATGACTGATTTTAATAGGGAAATCTTATCTAACAGGCTGGGGAATAGCAGTTATTTCAACTTTCATGCTATTCTGAATGATCCAGATAACAAATTTAAAAGGTTTTACAGCACACTGTTTATTTACCTAATTAGTAATACACTGGCCTCTTGGCTTTTATCTAAGCTTGTTTTTCCTCTTTTTGACCTAATTTCCCCAGTAGAGAAAAAAGCTAAAGTAGACAGGGTTAGGAAGACCCTTTCCTATTCCCCTCTTTCCCTTCTCCCTCCTACTTGTGTGCATGCATGCATGCGCACGCGCACACACACACACACACACACACACACACACACAGACTTGTAGCTTTACATGAGTTACAAGAATTTAGCAGAGTATCACTGAAAATCTTTCAATAGGGACTCCATTTTCAGAAAGGGTTTCCATGTTTTTCAGCATTTTCTATCCCTGTGAAATTTTTCCACATGCATTCTATATGTCTATATTTCTAACTGCATATTTTTCAGTAATCTGAAAACAATTATCAAAATCAACCACATATAAAGGGTAATTTATATTAAGAGCACACTTAAACAGAAGGGTCACCTACATGAAAGTTGGCAGGAGTGATGATAGTGATAGACATCCCATTATGCACCTTATGTATATGATTTTATTAATCCTTACAACAATGCAATTGAGGAGATAATATTTTCTCAAATTTATAGAAGTTGAGTAACTTTTGAAGGTTATATATATAGGAATCAGCAAAGGTAAAACTTGAATTCCTTTTTGCTTGACTTATTGGTCATTGATGCTATTCAATTCCTCTCATAGAAATGGTAAATTAAATCATTATTACTTATTTTTCTTATTTTCAAAAAAGTTCTGCAGTGCTTTTATTAAAAATAATAGAAAATATAAATGTTCAAATTTAAAGAGATTCATCTAACACAAAGATTAATGCTTAAGCAGAATTTTTAAATTATTTATTTTGTCTTTTTACTAAATAATATTTATTATTATTAGTCTTTATGAAGATACACATGATAAAGAAAGTTTTAGTTTTTCACACTAACCAATCATGAGTTTCAAAGAGTATTCCTTCAATCCTGAAATCTGATATGACAGGAACAATTCACTAGAATTTAACTAGGTTTACTGAGAAGTGATATTAAGGCATGAAGAAATAGAAACCTCCACAGTTAGTTAACAAGAATGAAAATGACTGGGATTAATATTACTTTGAAGGACACCATAAGATGCTAAGAAACTTAAAGCTACTGAAAGCTTAGATAAGACTTATTTACAAGAGTAATTGCTTGTGTTCACATGTAAATAGAAAAACACACTGATGTTTGTATTACACTGCTAATTTTAAGCAAAATGAAGCATATAGTTTGGATAAGTGTCAATAGAAGTGCTATCCGAGATTGATTATGATGAATTCCAATTAAAGGTGACTAGATACTATAACTAATAAAGTTGCATACATTATCAGAGAATAAATAGAGCAGATAAGTGAATCCACCCTGAATACATTTTAGGAGCATTTATCTACCAAGAGCATCACATAATACATGAACTACCATGTCTTCTTCTTGTAGATTAAAGCAGGATACTCTTTTGTGGGAGACATCAGCATTGTCAAAATTATTCTTTCATCTTCGTCTGACTTTAACTGATTATACTTGAAAAAAACCATCATGGTGAAGACATATTTTTCAAAGCACAGTCTGTCATAACATCTCTTTGTCAGCCTGATTTTTGTAAATCAAACATTATCTAAGGAAGGAATACGATGGTACCTGGACGATCATCTTAGTGACAGAGGTATGGATACCTATAAAACATGTTAGATGCCAGAGCTATATAGTGTCTTTGTTTCAGTTCAGTCACACAGTCGTGGCCGACTCTTTGCAACCCCATGAATCACAGCATGCCAGGTCTCCCTGTCCATCACAAACTCCCAGAGTTTACTCAAACTCATCTCCATTGAGTCGGTGATGCCATCCAGCCATCTCATCCTCTGTCGTCCCCTCCTCCTCCTGCCCCCAATCCCTCCCAGCATCAGGGTCTTTTCCAATGAGTCAACTCTTCGCATGAGGTGGCCAAAGTATTAGAGTTTCAGCTTCAGCATCCGTCCTTCCAATGAACACCCAGGACTGATCTTCTTTAGGATGGACTGGATGGATCTCCTTGCAGTCCAAGGAGCTCTCAAGAGTCTTCTCCAACACCACAGTTCAAAATCATCAATTCTTTGTTGCTCAGCTTTCCTCATAGTCCAACTCTCACATCCATACATGAACCCTGGAAAAACCATAGCCTTGACTAGAAGGACCTTTGTTGGCAAAGTAATGTCTCTGCTTTTTAATATGCTGTCTAGGTTGGTCATAACTTTCCTTCCAAGGAGTAAGTGTCTTTTAATTTCATGGCTGCAATCACCATCTGCAGTGATTTTGGAGCCCTCCAAAAATAAAGTCTGCCACTGTTCCACTGTTTCATCATCTATTTGCCAAGAAGTGATGGGACCAGATGCCATGATCTTAGTTTTCTGAAAGTTGAGCTTTAAGCCAACTTTTTCACTCTCCTCTTTAGCTTTCTTCAAGAGGCTTTTTAGTTCCTCTTCACTTTCTGCCATAAGGGTGGTGTCATCTACATATCTGAGGTTATTGATATTTCTCCCGGCAATATTGATTCCAGCTTATGCTTCTTCCAGCCCAGCGTTTCTCATGACGTACTCTGCATATAAGTTAAATAAGCAGGGTGACAATATACAGCCTTGACATACTCCTTTTCCTATTTGGAACCAGTCTGTTGTTCCATGTCCAGTCCTAATTTTTGCTTCCTGACCTGCATATAGGTTTCTCAAGAGGCAGGTTAGATGATCTGGTATTCCCATCTCTTTCAGAATGCTCAAAATTCTCCAAGCCAGGCTTCAGCAATACGTGAACTGTGAGCTTCCAGACGTTCAAGCTGGTTTTAGAAAAGGCAGAGGAACCAGAGATCAAATTGCCAACAACTGCTGAATCATCAAAAAAGCAAGAGAGTTCCAGAAAAACATCTATTTCTGCTTTATTGACTATGCCAAAGCCTTTGACTGTGTGGATCACAATATAACGTCTTAGTCCATAACAAAATACAATTGACTAGGTGGATTAAACAACAAAAATTTATTTCTCATAGTTGCACAAGCTGGGAAGTCTAAGATCAAGAAACAGGCAGTTTCAAAGTATGGTGAAAATCTGATTCCTACTTCATAGACAGCTATATTTTTGCTGTATCTTCATATGGTGGAAAGCGCAAAGAGGTGCTATGCTGTCTTGGGTTGAAGGGAAGACTTGATTTTCCCATAGATGAGGTACATTAATATTATGTTAAGGATTTTTGCATTTTAATTTTAGCTAATATAATTATGTCTGCAATTACATGAAACAAATCAAATTATGGCAAGGGACCATTTCATGCAAAGATGGGCTCAATAAAGGACAGAAATGGTAGGCACTGAACAGAAGCAGAAGATATTAAGAAGAGGTGGCAAGAATACACAGAAGAACTGTACAAAAAAGACGTTCATGACCAGGATAATCACGATGGTGTGATCACTCACCTAGAGTCAGACTTCCTGGAACAGGAAGTCAAATGGGCCTTAGGAAGCAGCACTACATACAAAGCTAGTGGATGTGATGGAATTCCAGTTGAGCTATTTTAAATCCTGAAACATGATGCTGTGAAAGTGCTGCACTCAATATGCCAGCAAATTTGGAAAACTCGGCAGTGGCCACAGGACTGGAAAAGGTCAGTTTTCATTCCAATCCCAAAGTAATGTAGACCCAAAGAATGCTCAAACTACCACACAATTGCACTCATCTCACATGCTAGTAAAGTAATGCTTAAAATTCTCCAGGCTTCAGCAATACATGAACCATGAACTTCCAGATGTTCAAGCTGGTTTTAGAAAAGGAAGAAGAACCAGAGATCAAATTGCCAACATCTGCTGGATTATTGAAAAAGCAAGAGAGGTTCAGAAAATCATCTATTTCTGCTTTATTGACTATGCCAAAGCCTTTGACTGTGTGGCTCACAAAAAACTGTGGAAAATTCTGAAAGAGATGGGAACACCAGACTACCAGATCTGCCTCTTAAGAAACCTGTATGCAGGTCAGGAAGCAACAGTTAAAACTGGACATGGAACAACACACTGGTTCCAAATAGGAAAAGGAGGATGTCAATGCTATATATTGTCACCTTGCATATTGAACTTATATGCAGTGTACATCATGACAAACGCTGGGCTGGAAGAAGCACAAGCTGGAATCAAGTTTGCCTGGGAAATATCAATAATCTCCGATATGCAGATGATACCACCCTTATGGCAGAAAGTGAAGAAGAACTAAAGAGTCTCTTGATGAAAGTGAAAGAGGAGAGTGAAAAAGTTGGCTTAAAGCTCAACAGTCAGAAAACTAAGATCGTGGCATCTGGTCCCATCACTTCATAGCAAACAGATGGGGAAATAGAAGAAACAGTGGCTGACTTTATTTTGGGGGGCTCCAAAATCACTGCAGATGGTGACTGCAGCCATGAAATTAAAAGACAGGAAATGGCAACCCACTCCAGTATTCTTGCCTGTAGAATCCCATGGAGGGTGGTGCCTGGTAGGCTACAATCCACGGGGTCACAAAGAGCTGGACATGACTGAGCTACTTCGCTTTCACTTTCACTCCTTGGAAGGAAAGTTATGACCAATCTACACAACATATTAAAAAGCAGAGACATTACTTTGTCAACAAAGATCCATCTAGTGAAGGCTATGGTTTTTCCAGTGGTCAAAATGGATGTGAGAGCTGGACTGTGATGAAAGCTGAGTGCCAAAGAGTTGATGCTTTTGAATTGTGGTGTTGGAGAAGACTCTTGAGGGTCCCTTGGACTGCAAGGAGATCCAACCAGTCCATCCTAAAGGAAATCAGTCCTGAATATTCATTGGTAGGACTGATGCTGAAGCTGAAACTCTAGAACTTTGGCCACCTGATGCAAAGAGTTGACTCATTTGAAAAGACCCTGATGCTGGGAAAGATTGAGGACAGGAGGTGAAGGGGACAACAGACGATGAGATGGTTGGATGGCATCACCGACTTGTGGACATGGGTTTGGGTGAACTCCGGGAGTTGGTGATGGACAGGGAGGCCTGGAGTGCTGCAGTTCATGGGGTCGCAAAGAGTTGGACACCTGAGCAACTGAACTGAACTGATAGAAAGTTTAAATGAAAATAATTCTAACCAGGCAAACCGTAGTACAAGATAACTGATAATGTCCCAATATTAAAATTTTTCTCTAAACTGTATGTTCTCAAAACTTAGGAAAAGTGAAATTGAGCAATTAATGGTCCTAAGTAGAGATCATACTACCTGTTACATACTATCCTCTCTCTGAGACAATTCCCTAGAGGCTATGAGAGGAGGAAAATGGGACCAGTTACTTTGACCAGTTCTATATATTCATATTAAAAAGCAGAGACATTACTTTGCCAACAAAAGTCCGTCTAGTCAAGGCTATGGTTTTTCCATTGGTCATGTATGGATGTGAGATTTGGACTGTGAAGAAAGCTGAGCACCAAAGAATTGATGCT
Source organism: Cervus canadensis (assembly GCF_019320065.1). Lineage (NCBI taxonomy): Eukaryota > Metazoa > Chordata > Mammalia > Artiodactyla > Cervidae > Cervus > Cervus canadensis. Next base: position 58,701,476 of record NC_057387.1, read on the forward strand.
TTTGAACTGTGGTGTTGGAGAAGACTCTTGAGAGCCCCTTGGACTGCAAGGAGATCCAACCAGTCCATCCTAAAGGAGATCAGTCCTGGGTGTTCATTGGAAGGACGGATGCTGAAGCTGAAACTCTAATACTTTGGCCACCTCATGCGAAGAATTGACTCATTGGAAAAGACCCTGATGCTGGGAGGGATTGGGGGCAGGAGGAGGAGGGGACGACAGAGGATGAGATGGCTGGATGGCATCACCGACTCGATGGGCATGAATTTGAGTAAACTCCAGGAGTTTGTGATGGACAGGGAGGCCTGGCATGCTGCGATTCATGGGGTCGCAAAGAGTCGGACATGACTGAGTGACTGAACTGAACTGATATACTCATAAAGATAAGGTCAAAGGTTGAATCCTAACAGACCGGTTAACTTCAAATGAAGAAGACATCTGTTTTTCACTCACATATTGTGCTTCCAGTAATCCTGGCCAGCTGTTTTAGAAAGATTTCAATCCCGGTAGGGAATCAGTGGATAGTTCACTAGTTCAGTGCAAACATATCACCACTACAGGTAAAAAAGATCAAAAGTGAACACTCCACTGATGCTCTCTTAGCAATTTTAATACACAAGAAACCACTTATTTAAAAAATAATAATAATAAAATTGGTTTTGTTTACACAATGCCAACAAAAGCAACTATGCAATGAATAAAAATCAGCTACAGCATTTAACACTATGTGTGGAACAAACAGTATTTCAATGTTTTGTGTTTCGCAGCTGTCAGGATGACAAAGCCTTTCTCTTTTGTCTTACTGCATTTGTTTTCATATGCATTCAACATTTGGATCAAATTGGCATTTAAAAAGCCTAGGAAATGTTTATTTATCCCTTTTGCCAAAGAATAAGGCAGGTCATTCACACTGTGACAGATGGACAACAAAAGAATCAACAAAAGTGACTCACCCAGAGAGACAGTCTATCAGCAAAACTGAAGCTAGAACCTGTGTCTCTAAAACACAAAATTTTTATTGTTCTTCAAATTTATTCTAAACCATTCATTATTCAAGCACATTTTGAAGTTGGGATATTAAATTATTCCTGGTTTCGTTGTTTAAGAGAGTTTCTGAAGACCTGACAACTAATCATAGTTAGAAGAGAAAGACATTATTTGAAACCTAGGATTATTTCCAATATGTTTAGTCCTTCATTGTCTTCCATAGCATTATCTGACTGTCTTTTCAAAAATATTGAACAAATGATACCAAACAAATCACAAAGTGCTTAAAATTTTGCATTTCTTTCTTACCAGGAAATGTGAACCTAACTAAACCAAAATTGAGTTTGAATCTCATTTTCTTTCTCTAAAGTGACAAAAAGACAGGCAAAACTCTTAATTTTATTCTAAAGCTAATTAGAAAGTACCAAAGAGAGAGAAAAAAAAAGGAATCGAGCAAGGTATACATGCTATAGTCCTATGTTAAGGAAAATTCTAAGAATGTGTGCTGACTCTCCTAAAAAGAAGGGAAAAAACTGATCTAGATTATGGAGGGTACCCAGTAAATCAATTAGCAATCTTAAAAATATGTTATTTAAATTAACACACTCTCCATCAGGAGTAGACCTGAATATTAGTATTTCTGTATCTGACTTCTGGCTCTTTTTAAATATAATATCAACCCTCTTGATCATTTGTTGAATGTGATAGGATTCTCTGTATCTGTTACAAATACACACACACACACACACACATATATAAATTGAAATATAGTTGCCTTACAACATTACATTACTTAGTTTCAAGTGTACAACAGAGTGAGTGGCTATTTTTATAGATTATACTCCATATAAAGTTATTATGAAATATTGGTTACACTCTTCATCATGTACATTGATTGCATCTTGCATTTATTTATTTTATAGCTAGTAGTTTGCACTTCTTAATGCCCTTCTCATATCTTGCCCTTCTCCCTACCCTTGTCCTTACTGGTAACCATGAGTTTGTTCTCTGTATCTGTGAGTCTGTTTCTCTTTTGTTATATTTATTCTTTTTACTCTTTAGATATAACATATAAGCAAAAACATACAGTATTTCTCTTTTTTGGTATGACTTATTTCAGTACACATAATATCCTCCAGGTCCATCCATAAAAGTTGACCTTTTTAAGGCTGAGTAATATATCACATCTTCTTTAATCTATCAATGGACACTTGGTTACTTCCATATCTTGACTATTGTAAACACGTCAAGAATACATCTATGAATAATAGGCTATGTATATATTTTTGAACTAGTATTTTTATTTTCCTTGTATGTATACCTAGAGTGGAATTGCTGTGTCATATAACACAGTTCTATATTTAATTTTTGAGGAAACTCCGTACTGTTTCCCATTGCATTCCCAGAAACAATGTACTATGGTTCCCTTTTCTCCATAGTCTCAATGACACTTGTTATTATCTTTTAGATGATAGCCACTCTGACAGGTATGAAGGGATATCTCAATGTTGTGATTTGCCATTTTCCTGATGATTAGTGATGTTTTAGATGATTAGGATCTTTTCATGTGCCTGTAGGGCACTATATGTCTTCTTTGGAAAAATGCCTATCCAAGTCCACTGTCCCCTTTTTAATCAGGTTGTTTGAGGGTTATTATTATTATTATTATTATTATTTTGATGTTGAGTTACAGGCATTCTTTGTATATTTTGGATATTAATGCCTTATCAGACATATCATTTCTGAATATCTTCTCCCATTCAGCAGGTTGCATTTTGTTTTGTTCCTTTGCTGTGCAAAAGCTTTTAAGTTTTGATTAGTTTTACACACCAGCAATTTATTAGACTATTTTACAGTTTGGGTAGATAGATCATTTAACTTATATTTGAGAGGCTTGTTAAATGAAGCCATCTTCAGATAAATCTGGCTAAGTGCTTATATAGCCTTAACTGAACTAGGTAATTCTAATGGCTGTTAGCAGTACCTGCTTTTTATGGCTTCCTGGGCAAAAAGACAAAGAAGGACATTGAAATTGCAAATGGCAAAGCATTTTCAAAAAAAAAAAGAGAAAGCATTTTCTTATATTCATGAAATAACATTTTTTGACATAAATGATTCAGTTAGGCAATGGTAGAGGTTAAGAGGGTGTCTGGAGAAAAGAGAAATATAATGTAAGCTCAATGTTTCATTATGTTTTGCAGTAATGTAACTGAATTTCCACATGAATATCAGATTTGTGTAGAGGGCAGCTCAAATGTTAGCCTCAGCAAAAAGGATAATTATAGAAGTATAAATTATCAGAAATTATATTTCATAATAAAATATAAATGTTTTAACTTAAAGAATATTCATTTATTTATTTAATTCATTAAATCAATATTTATTTGGTATTGAAGTGTAAAAGAGTAGTCCTGGACCAGGAGGGCAACAGATGAGAGAAAAGGCTGATGCTATCCTTTGATATTTAAAAAGAAACCTAGATTTATCTTCATATAAAGCCAAAGATCCTCTCTTACACCCAGCATTCTTTCTACTGTTACTATAGTAGCCCGAACAGAAAGGACTGATCTTTCCTGTTTCCACAAACACACCCTTTCATATGTATATTGCTTTTTACAGAAGTTTTTACACTTCTGACTTCCTCTTGAAAGTTCTTTTAATCTAAACATTGTATGACTTGGGTCCCATGCCATGAGATTTATCCTGATCCCATTCACCCCATAGGAACAAACTGGCAATGAGGAAGGGTACAGCTCTCCAATTCACTGTAGACTAAATTATAGACTCAGTGAAAGCAAGCAACAATGTGCCTCTTTCATCACTGTATTTCAGAGCCAAGAATACTTAGGTGCTAAATAAATATTTGTTAAAGAAATAAATGAATAAACTTTTCAGTTGCTCAGTTGTGTCTGACGCTTTGCAACTCATGGACTGCAGCAGACCAGGCTTCCCTGTCCATCACCAACTCCCAGAGTTTATTCAAACTCATGTCCATTGAGTTGGTGATGCCATGTAACCATCTCATCCTCTGTCATCCCCTTCTTCTCCCAACTTCAATCTTTACCAGCATCAGGGTTTTTGCCAAGGAAACAGTTCTTCGCATCAGGTCGCAAAAATATTGGAGTTTCAGCTTCAGCATCAGTCCTTCCAATGAATATTCAGGACTGATCTCCTTTAGGATGAACTGGTTGGATCTCCTTGCATTCCAAGGGACTCTCAAGAGTCTTCTCCAACACCACAGTTCAAAAGCATCAATTCTTTGGCACTCAGCTTTCTTTATATATAGTTTAACTCTCAGATCCACACATGACTACTGGAAAAACCATAGCCTTGACTAGACGGACTTTTGAAGGCAAAGTAATGTCTCTGCTTTTTAATATACTATCTTGGTTGGTCATAATTTTTCTTCCAAGGAAGAAGTGTCTTTTAATTTCATGGCTGCAATCACCATCTTCAGTGATTTTGGAGTCCAGAAAAATAAAGTCTGTCACTGTTTCCATTGTTTCCCCATCTATTTGCCTTGAAGTGATGGGCCCAGATGCCATGTTCTTAGTTTTCTGAATGTTGAGCTTTAAGCCAACTTTTTCACTCTCCTCTTTCACTTTCATAAGTGACTCTTTAGTTCTTCACTCTGCCATAAGGGTGGTGTCATCTGCATATCTGAGGTTATTGATATTTCTCCCGGCAATCTTGATTCCAGCTTGTGCTTCCTCCAGCCCAGCATTTCTCATGATGTACTCTGCATATAAGTTAAATAAGCAGGGTGACAATATATAGCCTTGACATATTCCTTTCCTGATTTGGAACCAGTCTATTGTTCCATGTCCAGTTTTAACTGTTGCTTCCTGACCTGCATACAGGTTTCTCAAGAGGCAGGTGAGGTGGTCTAATATTCCCATCTCTTCAAGAATTTTTCACAGTTTCTTGTGATCCACACAGTCAAAGGCTTTGGCATAGTCTGTAAAGCAGAAGTAGATGTTTTTCTGGGACTCTCTTGCTTCTTTGATGATCCAGTGGATGTTGGCAATTTGATCTCTGGTTCCTCTGCCTTTTGTAAATTCAGCTTGAACATCTGGAATTTCATGATTCACATACTATTGAAGCCCAGCTTGGAGAATTATGATCATTACTTTAACAGTGTATGAGATGAGTGCAATTGTGCAGTAGTTTGAGCATTCTTTGGCATTGCCTTTCTTTGGGATTGGAATGAAAACTGACCTTTTCTAGTCCTATGGCCACTGCTGGGTTTTCCACATTTGCTGGCATATTGAGTGCAGCACTGTAACAGCATCATCTTTTAGGATTGAAATAGCTCAACTGGAATTTCATCACCTCCACTAGCTTTGTTCATAGTGATGCTTCCTAAGGCCCACTTGACTTCACATTCCAGGATGTTTGGCTCTAGATGAATGATCACATCATTGTGATTATCTGAATTAATGAACTGAGGAAACTGTAATTGAAAAAGACGCATGTACCCCAATGTTCATCACAGCTCTGTTTACAATAGTCAGGATATGGAAGTAACCTTGATGTCCATCAACAGATAAATAGATAAAGATCTGGCACATATATGCAATGGTATATTTTTCAGCTAAAAAAAAGAATGAATTTGAGACAGTTTTAGTGAGGTGGATGAACCTAATGCCTGTTATACAGAGTAAAGTAAATCAGAAAGAGAAAAACAAATATAACATATTAACACATATTTTAACATATATGGACTTTAGAAAAAAATGGTATTGATGAACTTATTTGCAGGAAAGGAAAGGAGACACAGATATAGAGAAAGGACTTATGGACACAGTGGAGGAAGGAAAGAGTGGGATGAATAGGGAAAGTAGCATGGACATATATACTATACCATGTGTAAAATAGATAGCTGAGAAGTTGCTATGTAACACAGGGAGCCCAGCTTGGCACTCTGTGATGACCTAGATGCATGGTATGAGGGGAGGGGAGGGAGGCTCAAGAGAGAATTGATATATGTACAATTATGGCTGACCTGCACTGTTGTATGGCAGGTATCAACACAACCTTGTAATTTTCTTCCAATTAATTTTTTAAATAAAATAAAATTAATGATTTGACAAGGACACCTGAACACCAAGATTAAAAAGTTCATCCTACTCTCCACAAATTGCTATCCTGTGCATCCCCTTCCAATCCTGCCTTTCTCTTTTCCCAAATCACTTGTTTGTAGCTGTTTAGAACACTTCTCATGGTTTAACTTATGTCACTATTGTTAATGAGTTCTTTTTACTGATTATATTATGATTCCTTGAGGGCAAAGAATGTAGCCTCTTTCCTCTATTTATGCAGCTGGTAATGGTACATAGGAGAATGCCTCTCATAGGCTAATGCTTGATAAATATTAGAAGGAATTATTATGACATGTATGTATATGTATATTCAGTTTTCAGTTCAGTCACTCAGTCGTGTCCGGCTCTTTGCGACCCCATGAACTGCACACCAGGCCTCCCTGTTCATCACCAACTCCCAGAGTTTACTCAAACTCACGTCCGTTGAGTCGGTGATGCCATCCAGCCATCTCATCCTCTGTCGTCCCCTTCACCTCCTCTCCCCAATCCCTCCCAGCACCAGGGTCTGTTCCAATGAGTCAACTCTTAAGCATGAGTTGGCCAAAGTATTGGAGTTTCAGCTTCAGCATCCGTCCTTCCAATGAACACCCAGGACTGATCTCCTTTAGGATGGACTGATTGGATCTCCTTGCAGTCCAAGGGACTCTCAAGAGTCTTCTCCCAAACCACAGTTCAAAAGCATCGATTCTTCGGTGCTCAGCTTTCTTCACAGTCCAACTCTCACATCCATACATGACCACTGGAAAAACCATAGCCTTGACTAGAAGGACCTTTGTTGGCAAAGTAATGTCTCTGCTTTTTAATATGCTGTCTAGGTTGGTCATAACTTTCCTTCCAAGGAGTAAGTGTCTTTTAATTTCATGGCTGCAATCAACATCTGCAGTGATTTTGGAGCCCCCAAAAATAAAGTCAGCCGCTGTTTCCACTGTTTCCCCATCTATTTGCCATGATGTAATGGGACCAGATGCCATGATCTTAGTTTTCTGACTGTTGAGCTTTAAGCCAACTTTTTCACTCTTCTTTTTCACTTTCATCAAGAGGCTTTTTAGTTCACACTTCACTTTCTGTCATAAGGGTGGTGTCATATGCATATCTGATGTTATTGATATTTCTCCCAGCAATCTTTATTCCAGCTTATGCTTCTTCCAGCCCAGTGTTTCTCATGATGTACTCGCATATAAGTTAAATAAGCAGGGTGACAATATACAGCCTTGGTGTACTCCTTTTCCTATTTGGAACCAGTCTGTTGTTCCATGTCCAGTTCTAACTGTTGCTTCCTGACCTGCATACAGGTTTCTCAAGAGGCACGTCAGGTGGTCTGGTATTCCCATCTCTTTCAGAATTTTCCACAGTTTATGTGTATTACAGTTGACTAAATTGAGCCTATGTTTATAAGGAACAAAAAATGCCCAGACACAGTGCTAGGCATTTTCTACATATTTATTAAACATCAAAATAACTTCCTTAAGTAGGTCTCATTGAATTCACTTCAATTTTGGTGATTCAGATTCAGGAAGGTAAAGCAATCTGACTGTACTTTGAGCATTAGTAATGGCAGAATGAAGATTCACATATAAGTCTTTCCTACTCCAATATCAGTGCCTGCTATACTATACTAATTTCTCTGAATCTACCCTTCAAAGGTATACGGCATAATTACATCACAATTTTAGTTCTTTTAATGATATAGCCTATATCTTAGTTATTGAATTTGTTGTTAACAATACTGTGGTGTTGAATTTTTTGGTAAAGCTTTACCAATGGAAGAGTTAATTTTATAATTGATTCCATTTTAATATCTTTATTAATAGTATAATAACTCAGCCACCTTCTTTAGCTAGCTTTTCCATTTGTCTAATTAACTCTCACTATGAGGAAGTGTTTCCTACTTCACACTTCCTCTTTTTCTATTTTAGGTCATCTACAATCCAGGCTTTCCTTACAATCCCTATTAAACTGCTTGCAGTTCTCTTATTCGTCATCTCTCTTAAGGCCACATTTGCTAAGACGAATAATCATTCTTCATCAGTAATGCTCTAGCCTCTTTAATCTTAAGTTTGTCTGGTTGCCCTCCATTCTACCTCTTTAATTTTAATGATATTCTTTCAACAGAGTAGTATAGTGATCTGAAGTGTACATAGTACACTACTCTAAACATGCCTTCACTTTCATTATGATCTACCAAAATAACTTGGATTGATTTAGAATCCATGTTCTGATGATTCACCTCTTTTTTCCTTTAAGTTTCTAGACAAGGACTTCTCACTCTACTTTTGCCAAGCTATTGAATAGTGAGTATTCTAAAGAATTAATGCACTTGCATAATCATTTCCCCTATCATTTCTAAAGCCAGAATTCTATATAGCACTCTGGTTTGATTCTCAAGTATATTGTTTTCTATCCCTATTCTCATTACTGTTATATGGGATAATAACAGTCATTGGAATACCATAAACTGATTATACATCATGACCAAGAGGGCTTTATCCTAGGAATGCAAGGATTCTTTAATATCTGCAAATCAATCAATGTAATACACCACATTAACAAATTGAAAGACAAAACCGTATGACTATCTCAATAGATGTAGAAAAAGCCTTTGACAAAATTCAACATCCGTTTATGATTTTAAAAACTCTCCAGAAAGCAGGAATAGAAGGAACATACCTCAACATAATAAAAGCTATATATGACAAGCCCACAGTAAACATTATCCTCAATGGTGAAAAATTGAAAGTATGTCCCTTAAAGTCAGGAACAAGACAAGGGTGCCAACTCTCACCACTACTATTCAACATAGTTTTGGAAGTTTTGGCCACAGCAATCAGAGCAGAAAAAGAAATAAAAGGAATCCAGATAAGAAAATAAGAAGTGAAACTCTCACTGTTTGCAGATGACATGATCCTCTACATAGAAAACCCTAAAGACTCTACCAGAAAATTACTAGAGCTAATCAACGAATATAGCAAAGTTGCAGGATATAAAATTAACACACAGAAATCCCTTGCATTCCTATATACTAACAATGAGAAAATAGAAAGAGAAATTAAGGTAACAATACCATTCACCATTGCAACAAAAAGAATAAAATACTTAGGAGTATATCTACCTAAAGAAACAAAAGACCTATACATAGAAAACTATAAAACACCGATGAAAGAAATCAAAGAGGACACAAACATATGGAGAAATATACCGTGTTCATGGATTGGAAGAATCAATATTGTGAAAATGAGTATACTACCCAAAATAATCTATAGATTCAATGCAATCCCTATCAAGCTACCAATGGTATTCTTCACAGAACTAGAACAAATAATTTCAAAATTTGTATGGAAATATAAAAAACCTCGAATAGCCAAAGCAATATTGAGAAAGAAGAATGGAACTGGAGGGTTCAGCCTGCCTGACTTCAGGCTCTACTACAAAGCCACAGTCATCAAGACAGTATGGTACTGGCACAAAGACAGAAATATAGATCAATGGAACAAAATAAAAAGCCCAGAGATAAATCCACGTACCTATGGACACCTTATCTTCGACAAAGGAGGCAAGGATATACAATGGAAAAAAGACAACCTCTTTAACAAGTGGTGCTGGGAAAACTGGTCAACCACTTGTAAAAGAATGAAACTAGAACACTTTCTAACACCATACACAAAAATAAACTCAAAATGGATTAAAGATCTAAATGTAAGACCAGAAACTATAAAACTCCTAGAGGAGAACATAGGCAAAACACTCTCCGACATAAATCACAGCAAGATCCTCTATGACCCACCTCTTAGAATATTTGAAATAAAAGCAAAAATAAACATATGGGACCTAATGAAACTTAAAAGCTTTTGCACAACAAAGAAAACTATAAGCAAGGTGAAAAGATAGCCTTCAGAATGGGAGAAAATAATAGCAAATGAAGAAACAGACAAAGGATTTATCTCAAAAATATACAAGCAACTCCTGCAGCTCAATTCCAGAAAAATAAATGACCCAATCAAAAAGTGGGCCAAAGATCTAAACAGACATTTCTCCAAAGAAGACATACAGATGGCTAACAAACACATGAAAAGGTGCTCCACATCACTCATTATCAGAGAAATGCAAATCAAAACCTCAATGAGGTACCTTTACATGCCAGTCAGAATGGCTGCTATCCAAAAGTCTACAAGCAATAAATGCTGGAGAGGGTGTGGAGAAAAGGGAACCCTCTTACACTGTTGGTGGGAATGCAAACTAGTACAGCCACTATGGAGAACAGTGTGGAGATTCCTTAAAAAACTGGAAATAGAACTGCCATGTGACCCAGCAATCCCACTGCTGGGCATACACACCAAGGAAACCAGATCTGAAAGAGACAAGTGTACCCCAATGTTCATAGTAGCACTGTTTATAATAGCCAGGACATGGAAGCAACCTAGATGCCCATCAGCAGATGAATGGATAAGGAAGCTGTGGTACACATAAACAATGGAATATTACTCAGCCATGAAAAAGAATTCATTTGAATCAGTTCTAATGAGATGGATAAAACTGGAGCCCATTATACAGTGTGAAGTAAGCCAGAAAGATAAACACCAATACAGTATACTAACGCATACATATGGAATTTAGAAAGATGGTAACGATAACCCTATATGCAAGACAGAAAAAGAGACACAGATGTATAGAACAGGCTTTTGGACTCTATGGGAGAAGACGAGGGTGGGATGATCTGAGAGAACAGCATCGGAACATGTATATTATCAAGTGTGAAACAGATCTCCAGTCCAGGTTGGTTTTATGAGACAAGTGCCCGCAGCTGGTGCACTGGGATGACCCAGAGGGATGGGATGGGGAGGGACGTGGGAGGGGGATTCAGGATGGGGAACACATGTAAATCCATGGCTGATTTATGTCAATGTATGGCAAAAGCCACTACAATATTGTAAAGGAATTAGTCTCCAACTAATAAAAATAACTGGAAAAAAATTTTTAATAAATAAATAAAACATGGAGAAGTTTCTTCAAATTTAATTTTTTGTCCTGTATTATACTTCTGTTTTCACCTTTACTATAGTGTCCATTTTTCATTCATGGATCTTGTCTCTCTGAACCAACACTGTCCTATATAGCCATGTGTAGCTATTAAATTTAAATTTATTGAAATAAATATAATTCTTCAGTTACACTAGTCCCCTTTCAAGAAATCCATTGCCACATGTGCTTACTGTTTGTTGTATTGGACTGCACAGATTATAGACCATTTCTATCATCACAGAAAGCTATATTAGACAACACTGCCCTAAACATATAGACCCCAACAATGACTATGACTGTCTGAATTTTCTCTCTCTCTCAGTACAATGCTACTGCTCATTGATCAATAAATGTTTATCCTGTTTATTTGTTTTAGAAAAAATGACATTTAGAGTTAGCAGGGTTGGATTATTTTAGATATCACCCTGTCTAATCCTACCACTTTATAGATGACACTATTCAGCTCAGAGAGTTTAACTTATTTCTTCAAAGTAAACCCTAGCTAAGAACATTGGTCTCCTAAATACAAATCCACAGTGTTCTTTCTATTAATTCACTCTGAATTCCTCATGAACTCATGAATTATATGAACCTCATGCTGATATAAAAATCACAGGGATAGTCACAGGAAAAAATGTGGCAGTATATTTGAGAAGTAGAGTTAAAATAAAATCACAAATATCACTAAATATATAATGGTTGCATATCTAAAGCAATATTAGAATTTTCAAGTATTTGAACATGTCCATTATTGTTTTGTTTACTGATATATATAAGCAGATAGAGGTGAAGGAGGGGAACACATGGATTTGTTCATTCAGCAGACATTTGCTGAGCATCTCCTGTGTGTTTGGCATTAAATATATAATTATTAGTAAAGTAGCTAGACCAGAATGAGTAGAAATATTGCTATTAAATACTGCAAAGTAGCAGTTACTATATCTGGTGTGAAAACGCCAGATTTAAAAGTAGCAGATTGCAAAGAAGTTTGCAAATTCTGCAATAGAGACCAATCTGGAAATTCATAAAATGGATGTCAAACTTCTCTGTGGACAGTGTCAGAAAAAGCTTTATTGGAGGGACACTGTATTCACACATTCTTTCACCCAACAGTGAGTTAACACAGACTAAGTGCACTATTATTGTGATAGAACACAGAGATGATCAAACCAGGATCCTATCCCAGGGAATCTTTAATCCAGCCTAAGAACCTGTACAAAGGACACAGCCAGTGTCAGTAAGAGGAGGATTCTTAAGGAGTTTAATCCTTATGCTAAGATTTACTGTGACCATTATTTGCTATCACTCTAAGCTATCCATCTCCAAGACCTTGAAATGAGAATTTTTGATGAAAACAAGTGTCAAGGATGCCACCAAGTAACTGCTAATCTTTAGAAACAAAGTGTTTGGGATTTCTGGTGCAATGAATAGAGCTATTACATTAAAAGTTCTTCATTCCAAACAGCAATAACTCATATGGATACTAGAAGGATTTAGAGAGAACGGTAAAACATATAGAATTTGGAAAGTAGGTGATAAGCATTATGTGATTATTATGTTAAATTATTATTCAGTGTAGCAATATTTCATGCTTTTTAAAAATGCAGCACTGATGCATTTAAAGATTTTATAGCAAGGTGATAAGGACAGTGTTCGAAGTTGACTCTGGTATTACTAAATTATGCATTACCAACTGTTTGGTAATTGTCAATTACGTAGATCCTAGGCTGGATCTTTCCACCAGTTTTCAAGGTGACTTCTTTTTGTTTCTGTTTTAATACCTTAAATCAAGGTAAGGGATTCTGAAATGATACTTGCTGCCTAGTTTTGCAAGGTCTTTTGATGATTGGTGGGTTAATATCTATAAGCACACTGCAGTAATTGCATATAAAAGAGGAAAAGGACTTATAAAGATTCAGGCTTTCCTAGGGAGGTTTTTTTTTTTTCTTCTTCTTCTTTTTTTCCAGGCTCCTGTGTGTGTGTGTTCTTTTCTCAAATATACAAATACATTCTCACCCTTCAGCCATCTGGTGAGATGTTGTCCTCAAAGATTTATAAAAAGTATTCACTAAAAATTGTACCGTTTGTTACCTCTTTCAGAATTCTAGTGAGTAACACATTTAACTAATGCTCTGTCAAATTTAATAGCTGTAATTTCCTAATTATCTGCTCTGGCATGACGGTAAAGCCTTTTAACATCTCACTTCCCCCTAAGGAGAATTCACTGTGGTTTCTAGAATACTACCTATCCCTTCTTCAGGGAATACTCAAGCAAATAATTCATCTTGCTCTCACCTAAATAAACCTCATCCCCTTCCTCAACAGCTAATTTTGTTTTTGCTTCTCTTAACTGTCTTTGCCTCTCTTCTTAGATCTTAAGTGCCAACTAAAATTTTTCACTTGCCATCTGCCTCTTCAAAAATTAAGTCACTATCCACTTCAGTCTCTAACCTTCAATACACCCTGAAGGAGTTCAGGAAGGAGATCAACAAGTTGTCACTCAGTGCTCTGGGAAAAAACTGGCAGAAAAGCTCTTCAGATAGTTAGATATGAGTCCAATTTCTTCTATCTTCTCATACTAGAAAAGCACTAATGTCACTAACAGACACATCTTCTACCTGTGATTAGCAACAAACTTCGGCCAAAATGTGTGCTTGGTTTCATGTATCCCCCTTCACCAAAATCACATGTATGCTGACCTTCCTCACTACCTTTTTGGGGTAGTTCCTCAGAACTATCTGAGAAGCTGTTTCCCAGGCTATTGTCCTCATTTTGCCCCAAATAAAACTTAACTCACACCTGTTGTCTTGTGCATTTTTTTTTAGTTAGCACAGGTTTACAAAATGTTTTTTAATGGATTAACAGTCACAACCATAAAATACTGTCTTGTTCTTTGACTTTGTCAATTAATTTTGTGGTATTCCATTCCAACAAGCCCTTTTCATCTTTACCTTCTTTAATATTACATGTTCAGAAAATGTCTTTCATTTTCATACTAATTAGCACACTACTTATTCAGCTTCTAAGGATTTATATCACTTCACATAATACAGTTAATTAGCATTCATGACCAGGTGACTTTTGCACTAAGATGAATCAATTTTTATGTGAGTTCATTTTTATTTGCTTGTCTTTGTTTTTATACAAATTCAGCTCAATGAACTCAGTGCCTTATTATAGTGTGCAAAACACATTATTGTGACATTATTTTTCACCTGTGACCTTAAAAGATGACACAATGAGACAGAGGTCTGATTGACAGACACAGATGCTGGCATGCACAGAGGGTGCAGAGTCTCTTTTAGAAGAATGAAGAAAATTAGAGAGATAAATCTATGAAGTTAGAAACAGCAATGGGTGTGCCCAGACAGTGGTAGAACTTAGTAGGTATTACAACATTTTCCAGAGGGAAGTACAGAAGCTCTAACAACAGGCCTGCATCATCATCAAGCCCAAGTCACTAGTGAAAAAGAGGCCCAAAGCACTCCTGAATGCTCACTTCTCAGTTGGGTGAAATAAAGGTTAGTAGCTGGGAGAATCATATTTAGGCTCAAACTTTAGACATATTTGAAGCTGTAGCCTCAATTTTATATTTTTACAGTATAAATACAGCAAGTAAAGTATCTTTCCCATCTCAAGCAGATGTCAACGTCAACTTAAACCACTCAGTTGGGAAGATAGTTTATCATTTAAAAAATAAAATTCTTCATTTTCCTTTACTTACTGAATAATTTGACCACTTGCCCCACATGTCTTACTGGGTACCAAACAATTGGTCATATTGATAGTGCTAAGAAAAAAAAAAGGCTGAAAATGGAGCCACTGTGATAAAACCAAGACTTAATACCTAAACTAATTGCAGTTATAACCTTCTCCAGGAATGTAATCTTGACTGGTCAGTGTGAACTTTTCTGGTCAGTAGTACCAATGAGTTAATCCTTTCCATTCTGCAAAGGAAGATGATGGATGCTACTTAAGCTTGAGATAATCTTTGTTGTCTACGGCCATACCACCCTGAACGCGCCGATCTCGTCTGATCTCGGAAGCTAAGCAGGGTCGGGCCTGGTTAGTACTTGGATGGGAGATAATCTTTGTTTAAGACTTCCTTGTCCTGGCTTTTAAAACCTTTCCCTTTCTGTAGCCCTTTGGAACTCCCCTCTACTTGGGAGATGAGATGTTGCCTGATTCATGAATCATTCAAGAAAGCAGTTAGATCTTTAAATTTTAATTGGTTAAATTTTGTTTTTTAACAATAAATAGGCATGATTTTTGTCTATGACACTTAAGTGTTCATTTTGAAAACTCTTACCCCACTCATGGAATGATCTTGGACTCCTGGTTCTTTCAGTGAAGGAGAGCATTAGGGAACCCAATCTCGAGGCTAGAATACACAATATATCATGTAACACTTCATTGGAGATAAATAGACACAAGAAAGGGCTCTTTAAATTGCTGCAGTGACTAAGCAAAAAAAAAAAATTAACTTTCTCCCCAGTGATCATGACTTCAGGCTATTTCAATTCAACATTTTGCTTCTACTTTGCTCTAAAATGGGAGGTTTTAAATTCACTTTTCCCTTTTTTCTACCAGTCATCAAGTATCATGTCTATGTTGTTACGCTTAACAATATTACCATATTATAGTTTGTGGTTGTTTTTAACTTTATGCTGAAGTGCTAGGAACGGGCTGCTAACTTTTTCATGATTTCACTTTCAGTGTTACATGGACATAAGCACTCTGAAAAAGAAAAGATACTCCATACTACCATGAATCCAAGCAAATCTCCCAAATTTTACACAAGACAAAATCACAAGGATCACAAATGGTAATAAAAAGAAAAACACATGCTTACAATTCTCCTTTGGCTTTGATTTCCATGGGCCCCTGTATCATTATCAGTCTCTTATTATAGGCACTTTTATTTTAATTCTAAATTCCAGTTTCTGAAAGACTTCAAAATAAGTGTAAGAATTCAATATCATTGTGTTGCCTCAATCTCACTTAAAAAAAAAAAAGAAAAAGTCTAAATGACAGAAAATATCACCAAATTAAGACCAAGAAAAACAGAATTTAGAAAACATTCCCCCAAGGATCAAGCAAGCTATTTTGATAGGGAGCCTTTTTTTCCCACAATACTGCCTGGAATCCACAAGAACTAATTCTTAGAAGACATTAAAATACTTGGATTATAGCACATTTTAGTTGATGTTCTATATTTATGTCTTTCAGAAAACTCTCAAAATGTTTTCAAGTATTTCCAAGAAATTTTTGGATGGCCCCCAGAAATTTTCTTTTCACTTTAAATGATCAGAGTAAATTCAAGGTTTGTGAAAAATATCCAAAATGTAAATGAATTAACATACACACTACCATGTTTTTCATTTTGTGGTAATTGTATGATCATCACAGAAAAGAATTAGATAACAAATCCTCTCTGGATCAAAGCATCTTCATTAGATCTATGGGATTCCTACAAACGAAGATGTCATAATGAATTCAGCACTCCAACTACCAAGGACATGAAGCAGTAAGTCACCTTGAACATAAAGCAAAAGGTTTAGAGTCCACCCAGGACATCAGATATCAGAACTGTTAAACATACGTAAAGAAATGTAGGATTTGATTTTAAAGACCATGGAAAAGGAAACTATAACAATAACTAAAGTGTTGAAAATGAAATATATGGCAATCAAAATTGTAAAGTAACCTACTGTAGATAGAGCCTTAAAAGACTAAGTTGGTATACTCTAAGAAGCAGAAAAATTGTGAAATATGTTGCTGTTGAATTGCTCAGTCATGTCCAACACCTTGCAACCCCATAGATTATTGCCCGACAGGGTCCTTTCTCCATGGGATTTCCCAGACAAGAAGAGCAAAAATTCATATATAAGAAAGAAAATTTAGCAAAAGATGTGAGTAAGAAATTAACTAAAGGAAAATAAAAAGGATTAATATGTATTTGAAAAGCTACTCAACTGCACAATCAGTTCAGTTCAGTTCAGTCACTCAGTCATGTCCAACCCTTTGTGACCCCATGGACTGCAGCACGCCATGTCTCTGTCTTCCATCACCAACTCCCAGAGTTTACTCAAACTCTTGTCCATTGAGTCGGTGATGCCATCCAACCTCTCATCCTCTGTCATCCCCTTCTCCTCTCACTTTCAATCTTTCCCAGCATCAGGGTCTTTGCCAAGGATCAGTTCTTCACATCAGGTGGCAAAAGTATTAGAGTTTCAGCTTCAGCATCAGTCCTTCCAATGAATACTCAGGACTGATTTCCTTTAGAATGGACTGGTTGGATCTCCTTGCAGTCCAAGGGACTCTCAAGAGTCTTCTCCAACACCATAGTTCAAAAGTATCAGTTATTCAGCACTCAGCTTTTTTTTATAGTCCCACTGTCACATCCATAAATGACTACAGGAAAAACCAGAGCTTTGACTAGATGGACCTTTATTGGCAAAGTAATGGCTCTGTTTTTTAATATGCTATCTAGGTTGGTCATAACTTTTCTTCCAAAGAAGAAGAGTCTTTTAATTTCATGGCTGCAGTCACCATCTGCAGTGATTTTGGAGCCCCAAAAAATAAAGTCTGTCACTGTTTCCACAGTTTCTCCATCTATTTCCCATGAAGTGATGGGACCAGATGCCATGATCTTAGTTTTCTGAATGTTGAGCTTTAAGCCAACTTTCTCACTCTCCTCTTCAACTTTCATCAAGAGGCTCTTTAGTTCTTCTTCACTTTCTGCTGTAAGGGTGGTGTGATTTGCCTATCTGAGGTTATTGATATTTCTCCCGGCAATCTTGATTCCAGCTTGTGGTTCATCCAGCCCAGCATTTCTCATGATGTACTCTGCATATAAGTTAAATAAGCAAGGTGACAATATACAGGCTTGACATACTCCTTCTTCTATTTGGAACCAGACTGTTGTTGCATGTCCAGTTCTAAATTTTGCTTCCTGTCCTGCATACAGATTTCTCAAGAGGCAGGCAGGTGGTCTGGTATTTCCATCTCTTCAAGAATTTTCCACAGTTTTTTTGATCCTCACAGTCAAAGGCTTTGGCATAATCAACAAAGCAGAAGTAGATGTTTTTCTGGAACTCTCTTGCTTTTTTGATGATCCAAGTGATGTTGGTGATTTGATCCCTGGTTCCTCTTTCTTTTCTAAATCCAGCTTGAGCATGTGGAAGTCCACAGTTCACACACTGTTGAAGCCTGGTTTTGAAAATTTTAATCATTACTTTACTAGCATGTGAGCTGAGTGCAACTGCCCAATAAATAACCACAAAAAAATTAAATAATAATAAAGATAGCAAATGCTGGTGAGAGTGGGAAAATATGAACTTTTCTGCTGCTGTGTTTGCTGCTGTTGAGATTGTAAACTTATGCAGTCATTTTGGGAAATAACCCAGTGGCAGTTAAATCCAGCATGCATATATATTCAAATCATGTTAATTTAATTTCTGTGTATGCATTCCAAATAAACTCACACATAGATAAACAAACAGATATGAACATGAGTGAATGTAAACAACTATTGTAAGAAGGGAGGGATAGGATTAACACTTTATGCTTCTGTAGATGTCTCTTTCTTTCCTTATTACCTTCCCTACTGTCTTCCTTTCTTCCTTCCCTCCAGTCTCCACTGTACTTATCTCACTTCCTTACTTGCTCCCTTTCTTTGCTTCAATTCCCTTTACTCTTAAGTATGTTACTTTTCTTATATAATACA
This sequence comes from Cervus canadensis, assembly GCF_019320065.1. Lineage (NCBI taxonomy): Eukaryota > Metazoa > Chordata > Mammalia > Artiodactyla > Cervidae > Cervus > Cervus canadensis. Next base: position 58,720,307 of record NC_057387.1, read on the forward strand.
AAACTAATTCATTCCATTTCAATAGCTGTTCAATTTTCAGCACTAGAGTGTGTTTTTTTGTTGTTGTTGTTTGTTTGTTTATTTGTCTCCATTGAGAGATTGTGAGCTTCTTGAAAACAGACTGTATGACATCATATTTGTAAGTATGCATGTTTTCTGGTACCTAGTAGGGTTGCACTCATTTCACATGCCAGCACAGTTATCCTCAAAATTCTCCAAGCTAGGCTTCAACAGTACATGAACAAAGAGTTTCCAGATGTTCAAGGTGGATTTAGAAAGAGCAGAGGAACCAGAGATCAAACTGCCAACATCTGTTGGATCATAGAAAAAGCAAGAAATTCCAGAAGAATATCTACTTCTGCTTCATTGACTACACCAAAGCCTTTGACTGTGTGGATCACAACAAACTGTGGAAAATTCTACAAAAGATGGGAATACCAGACCACCTTACTTGCCTCCTGTGAAACCTATATGCAGGTCAAGAAGCAACAGTTAGAATTGGACATGGAACAACAGACTGGTTCAAAATAGGGAAAGGAGTACATCAAGGCTGTATATCATCACCTTGCTTATTTAACTTATATGCAGAGTACATCATGAGAAACATCAGGCTGAATGAAGCAGAAGCTGGAAATAGGATTGCTGGGAGAAATATCAATAACCTCAGACATGCAGATGACATCACCATTATGGTAAAAAGTGAAGAAGAACTAAAGAGCCCCTTGATGAAGGTGAAAGAGGAGAGTTGAAAAGGCTGGCTTAAAACTCAACATTCTAAAAAAAGCAAAGGTCATGACAGCTGGTCTCATCACTTCATGGTAAAGAGATGGGAGAAACAATGGAAACTGTGACAGACTTTATTTTCTTCAGCTCCAAAATCAGTGCAGCCATGGAATTAAAGCACTTGCTCCTTGGAAGAAAAGTTATGACAAACCTAGACAGCCTATTAAAATGCAGAGGCATTAATTTGCTGACAAATGTCCATATAGTCAAAGCTATGGATTTTCTAGTAGTTATGTATGGATGTGAGAGTTGGACCATAAATAATGCTGAGGGCTGAAGAATTGATGCTTTTGCACTGTGGTGTTGGAGAAGATTCTTGAGAGTCCCCTGGACTGCTAGGAGATCAAACCAGTGAGTCCTAGGAAATCAGTTCTGAATATTCATTGGAAGGACTGATGCTGAAGCTGAAACTTCAAAATTTTGGCCACCTGATGCAAATAACCAATTCATTGGAAAAGACCCTGATGCTGGGAAAGGTTGAAAGCAGGAGAGGAAGGGGATGACAGAGGACGAGATGGCTGGATGGCATCACCGACTCAATAGACATGAGTTTGAGCAAGCTCTGGGATATGGTGAAGGACAGGGATGCCTGGCATGCTGCAGTCCATGTGTTCACAAAAAGTTGGACCCAACTGAGAGACTGAATAACAACAACAAAGGGTACCAAAGCACAAGCATACAATATACAAATGCAGTTCTTTTGTAACATGAAATTATTTTAAATAATGTGACATATCTACAAGTTAACCCATAGGATTCAAAATATTAGAGAAGAGTAGAAAGTTACATTTTTGTTTATTCTTTATTTTCTTTTTCAAATATATGTTCTTTTGGCTCTAAATATAGTTACGGCCAACTAGAAGCTCACCATAAGTGAGTAAACAGTATAAACATGCTAGATTTCATGAAGCATTAATATAAAACTTTATAAATATGAAAGCCATATCTGTAAGCTATTTAGGAACCTTGGCCTCCTTTACCCACATTTTCCTTTCTATTTTAAAATAGAAATTCAGTGTAATCAGGTGATACACCTACATATTAAGAGAGCTTGTTTTTTTTTTTTCTTTTAACTGACACTCCAAACAATAGTTACTTCAGAATATGCTATTTAAATTGAAATATCTTTTGTTTAAAATTAACCACCTCTCAAATGAACAGAAAAAAAAATTTAATTTGATATGTGCTTTGCCAACATTGAGTTCCAAGGAAAAATAAAAATAAAATATTTCTAAAGTCTGTAATACTAAGTTAAAATTGAACATGGCACAAGCCCTATAAAATAAATTGTGGTCCTCATATGGAAGGCAATATATGAAACTGCCTTAGGTTCTAAACTAATAAGGACATTTAAAATGCACCATTTCCCTACAAATGGTTTTCAATTCTCAGTCTCATGGAAAGTCTATAAGATTTTATTGTTAACATTTAGTAAATATATGCATTTTTCTTCTCTTAATAAAAATAAAATTTAAAGCATTTCTAAAAATAAAACTCAGTATTTCTGTCTTTCTGAAATTATCATTAGCATGAATACTCCTTTTTCCTTTTGTACATGATATAAGAAACTAGAATAACACATCACATGGTCTGCACAACTGTTAATCTGAGAGAGAGAGAGAGAGAGAATAATCTAATCACAAATTTAGGATATAAACTTAAGAGAAGTCAATTCAAAATTTATCTCTGCTAATTACTAGGTGGGGTTGAACCTAATTTTCCTCATCTGTAACACAGAAAGCATAATATCTACTTAGCTCATAATCATATAATATGGGTTGAGGGAAACCATGTAAAATAATTAGCACAATGGTTGGCACAGAGCCAGCTATTAATAAATATTACAAATGTATTCCCTATCCTTCCCACTAAATGAGGAATAAACTAAAAGTATGGGGTTTCACTTTTTCATATTTGCATTCTTATAACACTAGTAATACAGTTTCTTAGAATTTAGTGAACGTTCAATGAAAAGTTCTTGAACAACTGTTAAATATTCTTAAGTAGATAACTATTATCTAGTATAAAGTTTCTTTAAGATATGATTCAATGTTAAATCATATTCTAAGTGGAAGAAAAAAGATAATATCAGATAAATTTTACTTAGGTTTCTCTGTCCATGGGATTCTCCAGGTAAGAATACTGGAGTGGGTTGCCATGCCCTCATCCAGGGGATCTTCCTGATGCAGAAATTGAACTGCATCTCCTGTGTCTCCTAAATTTTAGATGGATTCTTTACTCACTGAGTCACCTGGAAAGCCCTTGGATATTATATATGGTATCATACAATCATATATTTTATTTTGAAACTTGTGAGAAAGAACATGTCACAGTGAAAAGAACAAGGGTCCTCAGACTCATACTCTAATTGTTGAAGGATTTTGATTTAGTTCTTTCAGTTTTTCCAAACCTCAATTTTCTCTCCTTTGTAATTGTGCATATTTTGTAGGGAATGAGATTAATTAAATGAAATCATGTATGTAAGAACCTAGTCCAGTACTTGGCATATAGTGTTTGCTCAATGGGTGTCAGGAAATCCCCACCACCACCATACATACCTTGTAATTTAGAAAACAATCCATCTCTACAAAATATAAAATTTGTCTGTAGTAGAGACACTCAGCCTATGTGTGATAAGTTAAACAGAAAGTCTTAATTGTATTGAATGACTTTATGAAAGTAATCGGGAAATGAGTCAATGTGAATGGTCTCATATTTGCATTTTCACCCTGCAGTGATTCAGATCAGTATATTCAACTGCCTATATGCCAACTCTATTTGAAAAATGCACTGGTAAATCAATTATACAAAACTCAAACCCTAAACCCTCAAAATCTGGTCATTCCTCAGTGTGTCCTGTTTTATTAAACAGCAAAATACTCAATCCACGGGTACAAACTAGTATTTTTAAATCATTATTAACTCCTTTTTCTCCAGTTATTCCCTGAAACCCCTGCCTTATAGCATTGCTGATTTTTCTTTCTAAATACCTCTTTAATCTCTCTATTTATTTTCATCTCTATTGCCATCACGTCTGTCCAAGCTGTCATGATGTCACACTTATACAAGTGCTAAATAGCCTCTTAAATTTTTTATTAATAACCACTCTGGTTCTTTCCCATTGTATTCTCCAAACTGGAGTGATCTCAAATAAAAACAAACAAAAACCATGGTGTGATATCTTTATTTAAAACACTTGATCTGCATCCATCAGCAGGGTTCACAAATCCCCATACTCTCTACCAAGGCTCTGCTTAGCTCTCTAGCAACATCTTCCACAGCTTACTGGAATCAACTCCTCCCTCTGCTTTCCATTTGCACTGAGTTCTTCAAAGCTGACATATAGTTTCTTCCCTCATGGACTTAGTACACATTACTCCCTCTCCCTGGAAGGCTCTTCTTGCTTCTCAGGCATCTGATTAAACCCTGCTTAGTCTTTAGATTTTAGTATAAACCTTATATCCCCCAAAAAGCCTTTTCCTTCCTACCAACTACAATAGTTCTCTGCTATCTTTTCCCAAGTCCCTCTACTTTTCTTTCTTAGGCTTAACACAGTTTACATGTACATATCTGTCCATTATTTAGTTAATTTCTCTATTCCATTTTAGACTATAAGCTCTTCAAGTTTATTCAGCTCACTCCACATTCTTGTTAGGCTCACTATTGCTAGCAGATTAGAGTTGCTAAATAGCTACTGAATAAATTAATGGATGAATGGATAGGAATTAAGCTGAGGACATCACTAGTCCTCATACATCCATTCCCCAATCTCTCCTTTTCACCCCCACAAAGCATGGGTAATTTTTGTTTGCTATTTTTTTTTCCCCAGAGAAAAGAAATGAGAGTAGAACTTTGGAGAACTGAGTATATGGTAAATAATGCAAATCTTTTGCTACAGTGAGATCCCCTGGAGAAGGGAATGGCTACCCACTCCAGTATTCTTCTCTGGAGAAGCCCATGGACAGAGGAGTCTGGTGGGCTACAGTCCATAGGGTCGCAAAGAGTTGGATACTACAGAGTGGCTAACATATGCTTTCACACACACATCAGGGCAAGCAGAGATTAAGACAAGGGATCTGTTTTGGTCTTTAACATTAGCTTTTCTTCTTTGATACTAATAATCTGGAATGAGAAATAAGAGGCTACTCAGAGTGCAGATAGCCTAGACTCTATCCTCTGCTAGAGAAAAAGACAGCAATATGTTTATTATTATCAGGAGATCAAGCTAAATTCTACATGAGCTTTTCTTATGTATTGGAGGAATCTAAGATCAATCTAAAAAGACCTAGGAATGGCTTTTTAGCTTGTCTGTTTAGAGTTGAAATGGCAATGATGAAATACATTTCATCTCAGGAGGTGATTCTGAACTATAAAGACTGACTCCTTAATGGATAGAAGTATATGTATGGCTGAGTTCCTTCACTGTTCACCTAAAACTATCACAACAGTTAGTCAGCTATACCCCAGTAGAAAACTAAAAGTTAGAAAAGACTGGTTTCTTAAAGAAATATGTTGACAAGGATTCTGACACCAAATCTCAGTGGAAAAGTCAAGAGTGCTATGAACAGTTAGTGATATCAGTCAGGCTTTGGGTGGGTACTGGTGCAAACTAGGTATTTGCATTTACTCTTTAGAGACCAGAAAGTTGATAAGAAGTCAGTGTGAGGGAGTGGGTTAGCACTCCATCCATTCCCATTATAGGTTAAAAATACATTTATTTGGAATAAGACCTCAATATCTGTTCCCTACCCAGGCCAGACATACTGTCCATCATTTCCAATTAACAGTTTGGAGATTGTTCTGGAACTATAGATACAGAAATGTTAAGTGATTTCAACCAAGATATTTATGAGAGCTCATTCAGAGCTTGCTGTTCAATCACTAAGTCATGTCTGACTCTTTGCTAGTTCATGGACTGCAGCATGCCAGGCTTCCCTGTCCTTCACTATCTTCACTATGAGTTTGCTCAAACTCATGTCCATTGAGTCAGTGGTGCCATCCAACCATCTTATCCTCTGTTGTCCCCTTTTTCTCCCACCCTGAATCTTTCCCAGTATCAGTACCTTTTCCAATGTGTTGGGTCTTTGCATCAGGTGGCCAAATTACTGGAGCTTCAATTTCAGCATCAGTCCTTCCAATGAATATTCAGGGCTGAGTTTCTTTAGACCTGACTGGTTTGATCTTGTTGTCCAAGGGACACTCGATAGTCTTCTCCAGCAACATAATTCGAAAGCATCAATTCTTCAGCCCTCAGGTCTGTACATGACTACTGGAAAAACCATAGTTTTGATTACATGGGCCTTTACTGGCAAAGTGATGCCTCTTCTTTTTTAATACACTGTCATAGCTTTTCTTCCAAGACACAAGCTTCTTTTATTTATTTATTTTTTTTATTTTTTTAGTTTCATTCTTTTTTTTCCATTTATTTTTATTAGTTGGAGGCTAATTACTTTACAATATTGTAGTGGGTTTTGTCATACATTGACATGAATCAACCATGGAGTTACATGTATTCCTCATCCCGATGCCCCCCTCCCACCTCCCTCTCCACCCGATTCCTCTGGGTCTTCCCAGTGCACCAGGCCCGAGCACTTGTCTCATGCACCCAACCTGGGCAAGCTTCTTTTAATTTCATGGCAGCACTCACTATCTACAGTGATTTGGGAGCCCAAGAAAATAAAGTCTGTCATTGTTTCCATTATTTCCCCATCTATTTTCCATGAAGTCATGGGATTGGATGCCATGATCTTCGTTCTTTGAATGTTTAGTTTTAAGCCAGCTTTTTTGATTCTCCTCTTCACCTTCATCAAGAGGCTCTTTACTTCCTCTTCACTTTCTGCTGTTAAGAGTGGTATCATCTGCATATCCGAGTTTGTTGATATTTCTCCCAGCAATCTTGATTCCAGCTTGTGATTCATCCATCCCTGCCTTTCACATGATGTCCTCTGCATATAAGTTGAATAAGCAGAGGGACAATATATAGCCATGCTGTAATCCTTTCCCAATTTGAAACCAGTTCATTGTTCTATGTCCAGTTCTAACTGTTGCTTCTTGACCTATTCAGAGGTTTCTCAGAAGGCAGATAAGACTCTCTTTAAGAGTTTTGCACAGTTTATTTTGATCCACACAGTCAAACCCTTTAGCGTAATGACAGGGCTAGAAGAATTTTTATTTCAGTCCTTTATTTCAGTTCTTAATCAATATAGTCTCATTTTAAATTCTCAATCTGTTGTGCAAAAATAACTGATATGTTTAGACATCAATTAAATATTTAGCTTGACACTGTCAACAGGAAATGAAACATTTGCATGGAAATCAATACTGCTACCTTTACTATTCTAAGTAAAACACTGCTCTGCAGTTTAGTTTTCCAGTCACATTTATGCCACAGTTAATGTCTCTGGAGAGAATGTCAAGCCTGACTATCCTTAGGGGGAGGTAAAGGGCGAGTATGCCTAGTTTGCATTATTTATTTATTTATTTTCTTATTGCGAACTCCAAGTTAGAGTTCCTTATTAGTGTTTGTTGAAATACACATTAAAGGGTTTACTAAAATCTACCTACTTCCACCATCAGTTTTCAGTGTGATATTAACTGTGTAATGAATTCCTATAGATTCTCTGTGTCAAACCTGAAAGTACACATATATTGTTTATAAACACATTTCCTTCCATCTGCTGTTGTTGCATTACCTCTGCTTTAAAATACATAAGTTGATTAGAGTTGTGTGGGTGGAGTAATATCTGCAGTGCCAGACTACCTACAAGCTGTAATATATCACCTGTGTCTCTGGGGGATCTAACTCACTAATTACTTCTCCAGAAATATACAAGAGGTCACTTGCTTGCTCTCTTTCATCACTGCTTACCCACCAACAAGAGCTTTAAAATGGTTGTAAATATAGGAGGAGAAAATGAGTGAGAAACTTTTATAAAACCTGGAAGCCAATCTTCCTGTAAGAGCCCAAATCATAGTTCAGATATATGCAGTAAATACTACAGGAAGGAATTTGAAAAATAGAATATTCAGAAAGAAGAAACCAGCGTGGAGGGCAAGGGAATTTTCACCATCCCTTAAAAACATACAATGTTAATTAATTAAAAATATACATATATGTATATATTAGATTTGTAATCATTTGCAGACTTTGTGGCAAACTGTTAGCTCTCTACTGTGCTTTAAAATGATTCTTCTGTGTATTATATACCAAAATCCTAAAATCCTTATAATATAATATGGTAAGCAGTGTTTCCTGCTTTGTATTGAAATCGGGAATAAGACTGAGGGTATCCATTCTTAGTTTTCAGTGCCTGGATGTTTGCCAGCTGCTGAAACCACCAGGGTCAAGCAATACAGCTGCTCATTTATATTTTAATCCATCTGTAGTGTTTCTAGAATCTTTCTACCCACACATCACTAGGCAAAGCTTACTACAGAGCCTGGAATCAGCCCCTAACCAAATGGTTCAATGTGACTTGTCTCAATTTTTCAGGTATGTGTGGGAACATTTTGGAGAGAGGATGGTGACCATGCTATTGTTTAATTGAAAGAGAATTGAGAAGAACTGAGATTTGTGCCATACTGAGGAATCAAGATATTAATAACCATAAGGTTATTAACAATACCACAAGAATTAACAATAGATACTAACAATAATCAAGACATTAACAACAAAGGGCATTTGTTTCCCTTTTCATGTTTAAGAAATTAATTTGCTCCTGAAAAAAAAAAAATCAGACTTGTCACTTTAGGCTAGAAAATCAAAGCACAGAGATAAAAAACTGTTTTCTTTCATCTTAATAAGTCTAAACACATATTAAAAAATAATTTCCAGGACTCAGATTTAGTTTTATAGTTACATGACAGTGCCTTTTCCCTCCGATTCCCTATGTGAGAACTGACACATATCTAGCTTATGTTTATGCCTGTTTGTTTATTGTTTTAGTCACTCAGTAATGTCTGTCTCTTTTGTGACCCCATGGACTGTAGCCCGCTAGTCTCCTCTGTCCATGGGTTTTCCAGGCAAGAATACTGGAGTAGGTTGCCATTTCCTTCACCAGGGTATCTTCTTAACTCATGGATCAAACCCATGTCTCCTGCTTTAGCCGGTGGATTCTCTACCACTGAGCCACCAGGGAAGCCCATATTTATAGTTCTATAAGCACAATTTTGTGCATTTTTAAAAACCATAATAATATATTCAATTATTCTCTCTGAATATAAAGGAACTAGCCAGGATTTTTTGCCATTCTTTCTGGGCCTCAATGTGATATCACAAGCTTCTTCAGATCCTTACAACAACCACTTTAAGAACTTTAAGATCAGATATGCTGTGTGTCAGCCTTGGACTCCCCTTTGGCATGTTGAGTTTCTCTATCATTCTCAATAATCCAATGTTTACCAAAATCATATTTAATGAAAAGTACCTATTTGATTCCAAAAGATGTGTAAGGCCAAACAATCTGGTAGCTTAAAATTATGCTAAAACAAATCTAGTAGAGAATATGAAGGATCCTGATGAACTGTCAGCCTGATTTAATCTATTTTAGGTTCAAGATTAACAAAAAGCCACCTCAATCTCAGGAGATAGCTAACTGGAAAATACATGATTATTCCTTAACATGTTAATTGATTGTCTTCCAAAGGTTTAATTTCTCTTTTAAACTAACTCTCCATTAGATTAAAAAAAGATCATATATGGAAGAAAAATCTATGTTGAAAAGAAAAATGAAAGGGAATTTTTAAGACACTTATGAAACTGAAGGACAAATTTATTTTATGTAATTTCAGGGATCTGGGTAAAAACAATAGTGTAATTAATCTTCTTTCTTATCAAACTTTATAGTTATAGCAAATAGTTGTCACATAAAGTCAGGTCTTAGAAATAAGCAGAGTAAATATAAGTATCTCTAAATACATAGATGAGTTTTATAAATAGATTTAGATAAATTGATCACATTCATAACACTAAACAATGGAATCTAGGTGTTATAGGTCTGTTACCTTATACAACATCTGAGAATATTATTTTTTCATCTCACATACATTTAAACAGTATTCAAATATAAATTCATATCCTAATGACATAAAACTTCATTGTTTTCATTTATGGAATTATCAAATATTCAATATTGTCATCATCTTTATCTCAGTTAGACTTTGAAGTGGGTGACTATATTCAATATTATCTTGATGGTAAGCTTTTGGTGAGAGAAGAATAAAACCCAGAGTTTCTTCAAAAACAAGTTAATATGAATTTATAGGGGAAGGAAATCTTAATTTTCTAAGCACTAGGAGTTAAGAGCACTTTGAAGAGTTTTAGGTGGTTTTCATAAAGCAAATTTCCTGTCCTACACTTTCCCTGCTGAAAACTGACAGAGAAGCCACAAATGGAAAGAAGGTACTCCCTCAGTCCACAGTAATTTCCCTTGTACAAATTAATATGAGGTGGACATGGAAAGAACTCTTGGTTTGCCTTCCTGTGGGGTGCCCATGTGATCTGTGCAAACTCCATAAGTAATTGGGTGACAAGCTTAAAGGTACACGGGCAAAGGATATCAGTTCTAAAGAATGATTTCCCACATAAGAAAGTCACTTTCGTCTCTCTCTTTGTTTAGTTTCAGGTTTGGCTTTGTTTCCTTTTTTCTTTTAAACAACGACAACCCGGGAGCCCTGCCTAAGGGTATATATTGTAAACCATATGGATCACTGAGTTTTCAGCCCCTGGCTTCCACGACTTTCTCATCCACGATGCTAATAATTCTGTGACTCACTAACAAGACAAGAGCAAGAAATGCTGCTTCTGGCATCCTTCCTTTGGCGGGAGGGAAAAAGAAATGAAAGAAAATCTAAAAGCTGTAATTTATTAGTAAAAATTGCTAAGAAGGTCAATCCATTTGATGATGCCCTCCTCCCCCTGCTCCTGAGAGTTCACTATCATCTTGGAGTTTAAAGTGCCCTGTGTGTTTCAGAAAAGGGGTGAGAGACAAAAGTTCAGTATGTGGGTCATCACATTATGTCTAGAGGAAGCTCATGACTCAAGTGGTCAGATAACACTCTCATGCCACTGTTTGGAACAATAACCCACCAGGATGAGACTCATATCTCTGCCTCCATCTGCTTTCCTGTCTCTGCAAAATTAAAATAGGAAAGGATACCTATTTACTGATAGATGGTTCCCCGGTAACATTCTTATAAGTTCTACATCCTGCTTAATCATGCAATATCTGACATTGTGTTTAACTTGTTTAACTCTTTAACTTGTTTTTATAAGTCATCCCTTTATTGAACAATAGTCACCCACGGAAAATAAAAATTACATCTTTTTCTCATAAGCCAAAGAAAAGAAGTAACTCTTTGTGGACCTAGGATTTGTGCTCTTTGATTTCTGCCTCAAGCATCTACAATACAATAAAATATTAAAAATATTTAGTAGAGTTTTCAGCTCAAGAAGACCTGAAGCACAATTTTCATTCTGGCACAAAGGCCATTTCCTAGGGACAGAAGGAAACAGGACTTTCTTTACTGAGGCTATATGCCGTGAGTAATGGGCAAACCTCTTTACTCAATTATTTATGCTCTGCATAACAAATCTGCACATGGTTATTTGAGGGGAGAAATATGTCGTGTTATTAGATGCCCTCGGGTAGGAACTACATCTCTCTATGATGCATTTTAGAGGATACTGACAATTTTTAGGGATATTGCAGGTCAATTTTTCATGCAATGCAAAATCCCCTTCCACAATCTTTGCCAAGTAGGTATCTAGCATCTACTATTATGTATTAATACTACTATTTATTATTCTAATTTTATATTAGAGTATAGTTGATTTAGAATACTGTGTTAGTTTCAGGCATACAGTAATGTGATTAAACATATACATGCATCTATTCTTTTTCAAATTCTTTCCCCATTTAGGTTATTATAGAATATTGGGATGTGAGAGAAGGGATAGATTGGGGGTTTGGGTTTGACATGTACACACTGCTGTATTTAAACAGATAATCAACAAGGACCTATGCTATAGCACAGGAAACTCTGATTAATATTTTGTAATACCACATATTTATGGAATGCTAAGCTTTAAGCAGTAAGCTAAGCACACATGCAAAAAGTTTTTAAATATATATTGTCCTTGCTCTCAAGATTCTTACGGTCTAAGAAAGAGACACATGTGTCTCTATAAGAACTATGCCAAGAAATGGATGAAAGGTAATAATTAATTATGAGTGGTTGGATAATAAAATAAATCATAGAAATGTTAATAAGATGAGATCTCACAAATGAGGAGACAGTCACCAGATGCAGAAAGGATTAAAGGATATTTTGAGCAAACAAACAAAAAACACATCTGGAAATGTGAAAATCCTGGGAGTATTAAATTCATGTGGAGACATATATTTCTTTTAGGGTTTCACTGTCTAATATGGTAGCCAGTATGGATATTCTTTGACTTCTGACAGGATTACATCCCAATAAACCAATTTTAAATTGAAAATAACATTAGTCAAAAATGCATTAATACTCAATACCTACTGAGTATCATAGCTTAGCCTTGCCTACCTTAAATGTGTTCAGAACACTTACATTAGCCTACAGCTGAGCAAAATCTAACCCAAAGCCTGTTTTATAATAAATATTGACTATCACAGTTAATTTATTGAAAACTGTACTGAATGTGAAAAAGGGAATGGTTGCATGGTTACAGGTGGTTGTAAGTTTATCAGTTGTTTACTCTTGTGATGGAGTGGCTGACTGGAAACTATGGCTTGCTGTCATTGTATAGCGTCATGAGAATATTGTACCACATATTGCCAGCTGGGGAAAAGATCAAAATTCAAAATTTGAAGTACATTTCTACTGATGCATATCACATAACACAAATGTGGGACAAGCATAATGTAACCACCACAGACATTTCTGTTTAAAATCGGAGAAGATAAAAGGACAAGGCATTACATTTCTGATATTGAACCGGGCAAATGTTGGTTGTCACTTGCATCATCTCATTTCTTCCCAGGAATAATCCACCACGGCTTTTAGTGCTACTTCCTGGATTCTTGATTCTTCCTTCTGACTCATCCTTCTTTTTCCAAGAAAGTAGTCTGTGTTTGCAACTGTATAGTTTTTTCAGCCTCATTCCTGTTTATAGAATTATAAGGGTTAAAGGTCACTTTTATTTTATGTTCTCTCTTTACCTTTTGGGGCAAGCTAGCCATGTTTCTGTGAATATAATTGTCATTAAAACTATGTATATTTTTGATGATTCTTACTATGGTTCATTCTATTAGAAAAAAGTCACAACCATAATCTTCTTCAAAATAAGTTCTTTTCAGTCCTGAGTTTCTCCAAGAGAAGATTGAGGAACAAGATCCTCAAGTGTTTAGAAGCCCTATTGTTTAAGGGATTCTGTGAACTGTCCTCTTTTAGAAGGATTTGTATATGACTGAGCTGTCTTGAACTGTGAGATAATACTTATGATCTTTCTGAGGTCTTAAATATTTTACAGTTCCACCCACAACTTCATTCTTGAACCAGGTTTTCTTGATAGTACCCTATATTTGATCTTTGCTCACAAAGCATTTCTTAATTTTAGCATCATTCACCATTTGAAAAGGCTAGGAATTTTTAAAAGCATCAAGTTCTTCCTTCCTGCTTAGCTTTCTGTTTGTTTTTTTATTGTTTTTTTTTTAAGTTTATTTCTCTCCTTTTTCACTTCAACATAAGCATCAAGAAGAATTCAGTTGGCATCTTTACCACTTTGCCTGAAAATCTCCTTAGCTAGATCACCAAGTTCACTGAGTGGATTTTTTAAATTTTCAAGTTATTGTGGGCAACAACATCACTAAACTTTCTGACCTTACTGAATAAGACTCTGCTCCATTTCTTTTAAGCCCTCATTCACAGCTTCTCAAAAGGTATCATGTCTCTAACAACAGATTTTTGGGGGCTATTTTTCCAGCAGTCATGTATGGATATGAGAGTTGGACCATAAAGAAGGCTGAGCATCAAAGAATTTATACTTTCAAACTGTGGTGCTGGAGAAGACCCTTGAGAGTCCCTTGGACTGCAAGGAGATCAAACCAGTCAATCCTAAAGGAAATCAACCCTGAACATTCACTGAAAGAACTGATGCTGAGGCTGAAGCTCCAAAACTTTGGCAATCTGATGAGAAGAGCTCACTGGGAAAAAACTTGTTGCTGGAAAAGACTGAAGGCAAAAGAGACAGGGGCAGCAGAGGATGAGATGGTTAGATAGCATCACTGATTTAATGGACAAGAATTTGAGCAAACTCCAGGAGATGGTGAAGGACAGAGGAGCCTGGAGTGCTGCAGTCCCTGGGGTCACAAAGAGTCAGACAGGACTTTGCAACTGAACAACAGCAAAAGCATTTACTAACAGTCTCCTTAAAGGTCTTCCAGTTTCTACCTACTGCCTTGTTCCAAAGCCACTACTATATTTTGAGGTTTGTTACAACAGCACCTGATTGGCAAGTATGTAAATCTGCATTAACTTAAAACTGCTACATAACAAATTACTTCAAACTTTTAGATCTTAAGACAACAAACATTTATTATCTCACATAGCCTCTGAGGGCCAAAAATATGGATGTGGTTTAGCTAGGCTGTGCTAACTTAGGGTCTCTCTTGAATTTGGAGTAAAGGCCTCAGCTGAGGTTGTCATCATCTGAGGTTTGATTATGGCTGGATAATCTGCCCCATGAGGGATCACTTCTGTGGTTGTTGGCAGGCTTTAATTTCTCTTGCTGTTGGTAAAAAGCTCAGCTTCTTTCTATGTACTTCACAAGCCTGCCTGAGTGTCCTCACCACAAGGCACCTGGCTTTTCCCCAAATGAATGATAGTAAGAAAGAACAAAGCAGAAGCCACAAGGCCTTTTATAACCTCGCCTGGAAAGTGACATACCATGTGCCATATTTTATCGGTCACACCGACCAAGACTGATACACTGTGGGGAGGCTTATACCAGCATAATCAAAAGTCATTGGTCTTGGCAGAGATCAACAGGGGCCATTTGAAAGCTAGCTACCACATTACTTAACTAATTTTTTAGATTGCATAATTTGTAGTACTTGTATCATTTATGTATTTGATATAATATAACTTTTAAATATAAATTTCCTTTAAACATAAACAAACATATATGAAAGTAAGTTAAAGTATATAAATAAATGTAAATTATAGATATCTAATTGCTCATTACATATTTTAATCTGCTTATTTTTACTTTTAATGTAGCTACTGAATAATTCAAAGTTGCATATCTGACTCATATCATATTGCTTCTGTACAACTCTGTCCTGGAGGACATATAAAAGAGAGAAAAATAAGATTTGAGGAGAAAAGCAGAAGACAAATCATGCTGGCATCCTGAATCCCCTCTTAAGTGTTTAGATCTTCTCTAAGCAATAAGGAGAACTTGAGGTTTTGAGCAGGGAAGTGACATTATCTGAGATATGTTTCAGGATGATTACATCGAACAGCAGGGTGTTAGATGGATTAGACCAGAGGAGACACTGATGAGAGATCCAAAAGACAGTGAATCACACAAGGCAACAACACAGAAGAAAAATCAGGATGAGAGAATAAAACACTTTTGAGTCACATCCTCAGGGATTATAGTCAAAGGCTTGCAAAGTATAAGTCCACTAAAAGGAACAGTGGTAGATCCTTAAAGAAAATTTTCATTTAAAAAAATTAATGGGTGAAGAGAAGCCAGAGAAAAGAGAATGGAGCAACCACCAAAAGTAGGAGGAGTAATAAGAGATGATATCAAGTGGACTTTTGCTGTCCTCTTTGGGGTTGTCATTGTGGATTCTAGATTTAATTTTTGATCCTCCTGAAGGCTCCAGAAGAACAGGGAAACATCCTAGAGCAATGGATACATAAATTGATTTTTTTTCTCCACCCAGTAAACATTGCTTTTAAAACAGTACTGTTTTGCTATTCACAGGTGGTAAACTCCAGATCAAGCAATTGACAGAGCTCTGATTAAGATATTTTGCCTTTATCTTTTGCCAGCTCCCATCCTCTATCAAGCTTCTGGGAAGGAAGCAGTTGTGGATAAGCAGTTTTGGTGTCGTCCAGAGCTTTGGTCTAAATGTTTATGATGTGCTGCTATAGAAGAGGAAGTGAAAAGAACAGCTGGCTTTATTCAGTTGAGATTGAAAAGGCTTTTAATGAAAAGTTTAAATTACTCTTCCATCTTTTAAAAAATGCTTTGTCAGTAGCCCTACAAATGATGAACTCAGTAGCATTTTGGATTATGTAAAATATAATTCTTTAAGTTTTAAGAAACTTAAGAATTTAAGAAACATATTTTCAAGTAACTTTTTTCTCTTGTGTCAAACCTGTTTTCTGGAATTTTGTATAAATTCCATGCTATATTAAATAAACCACCATTGTCTAAAAGGCAACAAGTTTTCATATAAAGTGATGCTAAAAACATTAATCATATTTATCAAGAATAAACAAATATTTAATACTGCAAGTAAAGAAACTCAAAAGATAATCAGGGGAGGTGGAGAAGCAACCTGTATCACACATGGAATTCTTTAATTATTTTTCCATTTGCTACCACCTAAAATTTGATACATTATATGCTATGATTAAGGCTAAGCTTGTAAACAGAACCTAGAAAAAAAGGAAGCTTCTATTTTGATGTCACTTTCTCCCTTATCCTTTCTGGTAATTTGAAAAATATAGTTGCCAAGAAGATTTTTTTTTAATATATACCCACTAGAAATTGGAACACAATCAACAATTCTCATAAGACCTAAACAGTCTTATTCACTGCATTGTTAAGACTTGTTCAGTTGATTGTATTTGATGATGAGTGATATTTATTTTTCCATCAGTGTGAATAGTTTTCTCAATCAAGTAATTTTATAGGTTAATTATATCCTGAAAATTAGGAAATCACAAAAATGGTTGACATTACAGTCGCAAGGGTGACTCACTGTAGAAAAAAATTTAAATCCATTCTTTATTCTGGATATGCAGCTAGGTAAAATGAACATCATTTAAAGAAATGCAGTAATATTCCTTTCTTAACATAGAGTGCCTTGCAATCTTTCTTGCTTGCTTACTCTCATACATTCAACCAACATTTATTAAGTAACTACTTTATCCCAGGCATGCTTATAGATACTGGGAAATACAAAGCTTAATTATAATACAATTTCCTCTCTCCATGTGATTAGATAATCCATCAAGGGAAGCAAACATTTATATAACTAACTCTAATATAACATGATAAGTATTGTAATAACTTACATCTGTATTGCATTTAGTATATTGCATATAATTTTCATGTTTTATTTTGTTTGCTCTTAAACCCATTTAGCAGGTGATTTATTATCCCTGACCCATAAGTTAATATAAAATGGAAGTTGAGACATAGGGATAGGACTCAGAACCATCTCCTTTTTAGGGGAACAGACGACATGGGTTGGAGTCCAGTGAAATTTCTCTTAAAAAGTATAATGGATCTTGCAAGAAAAATGAATTTTTAAGTGACAGTGATAATAGGCTGTCATAGGAAAGCTGACATTAGAACAAATTCTTCATGGACAAAGAGCATATAACTCAGGAGGAAAGAACATTTCACACTAAGTAAAAGCCACTAGCTGTGTGGAGCTGTGCCCAAAAATGGAATGGTCTAGGACAGATAATTTTGGAGTTGTTAAAAAAGATACTGGAAGGTAGATTGTAACCTATTCATGAAAGACTTCAGTTGTCATCCTGTGTAAGTTGGCCTTTGTCCCAAAAGGTAAAGGGAGACACTTCAGAGGCACTTTACTCTTTAAGTAAAAGAGTAAAACAGTAGGTTTTGTGTTTTAAGAAGACAATTTGGTTGTGATATAGAGAGTAGACTGGGGACAAAGAGAGCATTCACAACAGCATGGTGGTGAACCAAAAGGAGAGAGGGGAAATTCCAAATAGGGCAATCAAAATAGGGAGAAAAGGTGCGCATAGAATCCAGGAACACCCATGGATCAAGAAGAGTACCAGGTAAAGCCCTGAGGAGTGTTTCTTCTATTCAACTGCCAAGAGATTCAGAAAGATGTGAAAGAGGCAACGAGGTCCATTGTCCTGCAATGCCTGTATAGAAAGTTTAATGACAGCAGGCCAATGTCCATTGCTTGATGAGTCTGCCAGGCACCACGAGTCTGTCAGGCAAAAGGTAAAATGTGAAGACGAGAACAAAGATTCCTTAAGCGGTAAAGAAAATGTGCAGCTGAATTCATTTTGCACAAGGGTATATTACAAGCCGTAATTATAACTACATCCCACAGGGATTTTTGCATTCTGAATAGGTAGTTAAAGATGGCTTCTTCAGGTTTAAGTGGCACATCTTGCTACCACTTGGCAGCTCTTCAAATGTGTCAGCGTCAGGGAATGTATCATTGATCCCTGTGTTCTTTGCTATGTAGGCAGCCTCTGTGCTCTTCAACTAGCAAAACAGCAATGAGGGGCAAGGTCCCAGGGCCAGCCATCTTTCCTCAGGGAAGGAGCTGGCAGCTCATCAGCCAATCACTTTTTGGTAGTCATTTCTGCTAAGTAGCACTCTTACCCAAAGGCACAGAAAATACTTAGGTTTTCCTTGATAATACTGAGCACTTTAGTAGCAGTTTCTAATCATTAATTAGTTAATCTGAACACCATCCCTCTGAGATAGGTAAGGATAATTATCCTCATTTTACAGATGAGAAAACAAACACTAAGAGGTTAAATGACTTTGACAAGGTTATTTAGGAAGCTGGAGAGGCAGAGCTAAAATGCAAACAACTTTCAGACCTGAAGAAATAAAATGCTCTTTTCATCAGCACTTTCATAGCAAAAGTAATTCTAGCATACTGAAGCAATCCGTATGATATCATTGTTTTCCTTTTGATCTAGATAACCTGGGGCCTTAAACCAGGTCCACTGAATCTGCAGTTAGTGATGGGCAGTGACTAATAGAGCAATATATGTTGGTTTTGGCTGCCGCCAGTGCTAGACTGGCTGCAAGTACTGGAAGATAATGTAAGAGGGTTGAAAAAGAAGTATCATAGAGTCACTTTGACACTGAGTTCAAGTAAAAGAAAATTATTAATTTTAATAGCCCTATATAAAGACATATAACTCTGAAGAATTAGTTCAAGTAAAACATATCAAAATATTAGGAGCAATTCAGTATTTATTTCAAACTATTTGATTTTAACAGTATAGATAGTCTGTAATGGCAAGAACTTAACATACTCTAAAAATATTTACATCAATATTTGCCAAAAATGACAAAAAATTTCTGGATTCCCTATATTTCAACATGAAAGGTTAGGGACTAAGTTCAAGACTAGATATTAATTTAACATCTATAGTTTAGATATTTCATGTAAACAATTTTACCAAAACTGTGGATTTTTTCACATCAACTGCCAACACACAAAAGAGAGAATCTATAAACAATCACTTTGAAATCAAGTGTTCTTCTCATCCATCCTGCTCTTTCCAAATTTTAATGTGTTCACTGCACTATTGGAATTATTTCAGCAGCATATTTTCACTTATGGCAACTTTCATATGCACTGTAAAATTATAATTTCTTATCAACATTAATAGGGACTTCCCAGGTGTCACTAGTAAAGAACCTGCTTGCCAATGCAGGAGACATAAGGGACATGGGTTCAGTCCTCGGATTGGGAGATCCCATGGAGAAGGGCCTGGCAACCCATTCCAGTATTCTTGCCTGGGAAGTTCGATGGTCAGAGGAGTCTGGAAGACTACAATCCATAGGGTCGCAGAGTCAGACATGACTGAAGCAACTGAGCTCGCATCAACATTAGAAGATATTCATAGGCTGCCCACTCGCATATTGGTTTCATAGGACTAATGTTACACAACTTCCATGTCTGCATACTCACATAAACAGAAAGGATGCTATACTTGCCTTTGAGTCATGGAGCCTACAATTATTTGACTAGTATAGGTAGGACTTGGAATATTAAATGTTTTTTGTTAAGAATATATTTCTCAATCTAAAATGTATGTATGTCCTAGGAACAAACATCCTCCTGGGAAAAACATCAGGAAGGTAAAATAAGAAGGAATTCACCTCACATTTGTAAATCGAGCATCTAAAACCAATCTTGTATATACTTCATTCAATTTGTATAGCTTATTTTTTTATTTTAAATTACACGTTTCCATTAAAGGGGAAATTTTAAAATCAAATATAAATAAGAAAAGTCTAAAAAAAAAAAAGAAAAAGAAAAGTCTCACTATTCTTTTTAAGAAATGGGCTTACCTGAGTCCAAAGCATTAAAGTACAACTTAAAATTTTAGTAACATTTTCATAGAACAGAATAGGGGATAGTTAAGCTCAACTGCAAGATTTCCTAAGCATCTCCTTGAACCGACTCTCATTTTCTTTGATGTTTATCGCTCCTTGTTTGCTAATATCTCTTACTCTCCCACCAAAACATTTTTAGCAACCCATCTCCTCCCCACCCCCATTTCACCTTCCAGAGCCACTTCACTCCCACTCTTCTCCTTGGACCCTTGGACTACCACCAGGTTTATCCATCCACTCCTCACACCTTTTTATTTCTACCTCATACTTCAACATTCCTTGACTTTTCCCACATGAATTCTTATCCATGCTCAGCAAATTCATACTCTACTCAGCAAAACATTGGATCCTTCTCTAGATCCCATGTCTTTAAAGAATGAAAGAGAAAGAGAATGTAAATATTTCCTACTTGATAGTTTCCCTGTCACAAATCAAAGGAACAAATAAAGAATAGAGGACATATGAAAAGCTAATCGAAAATAAGAGAGAGAACTGTTAACTCTAATACATGTAAAACTGGCAAAGGTGAAACAACTGATAAAGGTCCCATGCCAGAGAAATTTAAAAGCAGTCTTACAAGTCTAGGGATTTGCCTCTGTGAAATCAAAAAGGGAAAGGAAAACGATCAGATATCATAGCAGCCAACACACCTCCCCCAGTTGGACATCGCTTTCCCAGCAGGGGGTCTCTCTCCTGTATTAGCCTCGCAGAATCAGTGTTCACAATCAATTTCTATTGAGCAGGGACAATTTCAGTCTACTGAGTGAATCTTTGAAAACCTACTAAAGAAAATCTCTAAAGAGGGACTTACTGTGCCACAGCGACCCTGACAATGGCAAAGAAAGGTCACAGGCCTCACAGGATGGTAACCCACCACAAAAGCCTTGGCGTGATTTTTTTTTTTTTTTTTCCCATTTCTTTTGCTGGCTGCTGAGGGCATCAGATCCATTCAGTAATACTAGTGGAAAGAATGGTTTAAAAAAATAGAAAGACACTAGAAAATCAGTGCGACAAAGAAAAAAGAGGGAAATGTTCCTGAGGTTTTGCAAGAGGTGTATCTAATGCTATGGAGCACTAGCAAGACCAATTGAGGTTGGTGACCATTAATAAAGCATGATCCCAATTTTAGCTAATCCCAAGATTAGCAACAGCAAGATGACACATTTTTGTCTTCTCCTGGTGAGGACAGGGAAGCAAGACAGTTATATGTGACCACTGCACTTCAGTGCGCTGGAAAGAAAATAAACTGTTACTGGGAGAAAAAAAAAAAAACAAAAGTGTTCCTGGGAAGGTCTCATCCTATTCTTCTAAATCAAAGAGAGAAAAGTGGCCTGGCAGTTGATAATGAAGATATTGGCAGACTGAAGTTTGGTAAATATGTGGAGGCTTATCATCAGAAATTTCCAATGAGGGGAAAAAACCAAGACTGAACTCACCTTTGAGAGTGAGTACCTATCTCGAATGAATAAAAGGAAAGATTGTGGGTAGAAATGGGCGAATACACATGCGCGCACACACACACACACACACACACAGCTGTAAAACACCAGAAATAGATATAATTTCCTTAAAAATGGACTCTATTGAAGTTGGTTTCATGAAATTCCCAAATACTAACATAATTCAGACTGTAGTTGAATCCTAAGTATGAGTACGTAAAGAACAGTGTTAAAATTTGCAATTCACACAAAGAAAAGCATAGCAAGAAAGGGAAATATAAGAAAGGGAGACATATATGTGTGTGTGTGTGTGTTTGTGTGAGTGTGTTTTATGTGTTAAAATAGATCTGGAGTCTTTCAATATTTAGTAAGCATCAGAAGCACCTGTAGAGATGCTTTATTAACACAGATTTCTATGCTGCATTCCCCAAAGTTATGATTTCAGCAGGTCTGGGTAGGGCCTTCCAGGTGATACAGTTGCTGCTGGTCTATGGACCATACTTTGAGTAGCTCCTATCTGAAATATGCAACTATATCATGACTATTTAGGTTTCCTATAAATTCAGATTTATCGCAAGTGATCAGTTAGCAGAGGCCTTAATTTCAGAGCAGTTTGCTGAGACATCTGATATCAATCTTTCAACCTCTATGCACCTCAGCTTTCCTTTATGTGAAATTATAAGATAGCAATCCTTAATTTTCTAGTGCAGTTTGATAATTAGGTGTATTCTTAATGGTGGGTGAGGCCCCTAATTATACAATTAAGGTTCTAAAACCTTTTGAAATCCTAACGTGGAGAATACTTTCACACAAGTGTCCTTGCTACTATTTTTAAAAAATCCCTGTAATATCAACCAAATCCAGAAGAAGATATTTTGCAATCTATAGCCAATTCACACTTGCCCCAGGTAGTAATTATAGAAAACTTATGACTTTTCTATTTGTAAAGGCTGAAGTTTTTGAGGAAATAAGTAGCTTCCAAATGTCAAGCACTCAACAGAGCCTTCTCCTCCACTAAAGAGGCAGCTGCAGCTGTGTCTAAGGATGGGAAAGTTTCTGATATTAGAAAAGGGATTTACTCTGACCAAGCTTGAATTGACCCAGGGGGCAAAGAGTCATTTGTTCAGTGTCCTTCTCTGAAAGAAAGAGAACATTTTGACCATATGCCAGACTTTTTTATTCTCTAGTCTGACCCTGTTTCTGGACACTCAGCTAAGGAAAAGCAAGTTGATAAAGACATTAATTGTATGTTTCTTATTTTTTTGACTCATAAGTGTAATGAAAATCATTCTCTAGAAAAATATCTTCTTCACTAAATGCATCACAGAGGTTTGAAAAAAATATCATGCTAATCTGATGATCATAATACTAAATTAACCAGTATTGACAATGCAAACACTGAGTGAATTCACCTCTCCTCCCCTCTTTACTTGCCTTGTTTCTCCTTTCTTTGCCTTCCTTTTTCATTTTCCTTTCTCTTCTCTTTCCTCTGCCATTCTATCTTCCTCCTAATAAAGGAACATTACATGATTCAAGTTAAAACTCATCATCATCATCATAAATTGATTCAACATCATTAAGTACAATCATGTGGCATTATCATCATCATTATCTCGGGCGGCTGGAGATGCCAAAGCATGTTCCTCCCCTCCTCTCTTTCTTTCCCACAGCTTCCAAGATAAGAGGATCTTTATTCTCACCATCAAACTCCCTGTTTCTGAATACAAGCAAAAAGATTATTTTCTCTTTCGTTCTCCCTTTTCCTCAATACTATATACTGCCAATGTAATTTCTATAGTTTCTTCCCTTTATTTGTTTTACCAGTAATTATTTAGAGCTCTTTAACTGAGAAGAAATTGGCAAGAAAAGTTGGCATTGGACAGCATTTTAGATTTCACTCAATGGTGTAAAGATGTGGAAATGAGCTCCTGTGAAGTACCAATGAACTGGATTTTTCTATTAACTATTTAAGCGAGCATGCAAGATTATTACTTCAAAGCTTCATCTACTGCAATTACGTCTAAGTATGCCTTCACTGGGAAGATCCTAGATGTGATGTCAAAGGGTCATTTCCAAGTTAAAATCACGCCTCACTTTCCATAGTAAGATGAAACGCAGTCACAGCTCACTGAAGGAGAGGATGTGTGCATTGCAGGGTTACAATGCAAGTCAAGAGATCTTCTTTCAGATAAATAGCTTAGTGTTGCATCAAACATCATTTTATTTCCTAATTGGTAGT
The DNA here is from genome assembly GCF_019320065.1 of Cervus canadensis. Lineage (NCBI taxonomy): Eukaryota > Metazoa > Chordata > Mammalia > Artiodactyla > Cervidae > Cervus > Cervus canadensis. Next base: position 58,744,122 of record NC_057387.1, read on the forward strand.
GCATACTTCTTTGCTGGATAAATGGAATGGACTAGGTATGGCATGCTCCTTAATTAATTGGTGTGCTAGCTACTTAAGAGGGCACACACCACTTGTGTTATTAAACAGTGTCATGTCAGATTTAATGGATGTCATTATGGGGGTTCCTCAGGGATCAATTCTCGGACCATTGTTATTTATGATCTTTATAAATAAGCTGACAAGGCAGTGTTCTCAGTGTTGTGTGCATCTATATGCTGATGATACAATCCTGGGTGGGAGAGCTCAGTCGTTGAGTGAACTCTATAGCAGCCCTGGTTCAGGGGTTCTTTAGATGGGAAATTCAACAAAGCAAAGAAACACTTAGGCATTTTGTGTAGGAATTCTTTAAATCTCTGTTCAAAGGTAAGTTAAATGCTCAGGTATTAATGTGGTCGTAGAAAAAGTGCTATTATTGGCTATTATGGACTCTTATGCTTGCATTTAAGTCATATCAAGTAAATTGTATTTAGAAAGATAACTCAAAATGCTTACTCTGAAAATGTAGAGGAGAATTTAGGCAAATTTCTACTAATGGAATAATCGGTAATAAGAAAACTAGCTGGTTTTAGCATAGATATTCTCTCCTCCTAAGTGTACTGTCTGACCTTCCCAGTCTACACAAAACTTCCTACTTATTTTCATTTGCTCCTTCTGTTTACTTTTCAATCTTCCCACTAGATTTTCAACTTTTTGAGGGCAGGACCATGTCTTTAGCTCTGAGCCTCATAGTCCAGTCCACCATAGGTTACATCTTAGATACTAAGAAAATGTTTATGGAATGAGTATATCAGTCTGTGTTTTGGTCAGGAAAGGAGAACCAGAACAGGAGAGGGAGAAAATGAGATAGACTAGAGGTATTATGAAGAGAAAGACACTTAATATAAAAAATAGTAATAATGTAAATGTGGGACATAAAGTTCTAGAAGCTAGTGCCTGGAGGAGTGAAGAAACAGTCCATCAGGACTTTTATCTGAAGCGCTGCAGTGGGTGGAGACTCTGGAGCTCACAGAGATATTTGAGAAGCTGCTACTACTGGGGGACAACAGGAGCTTGTAAAGGAGTTTAAGAAGTCTGCTGCTGTGGCTGTAGGTTTGGTCATCCTGACCACAAGGAGTAAGCTCCTGGAATATACTGAGAAGCCACTATATCTGATAAACACAATCTTCCAACTCTCATTGTCAAACTTGAACTTGGGACCCTGCAGGGAAAAGGATTATGGAAGTGTAGGCTGGGCTTTTCCTACACAAGGAAGAGTAGATTTTAGGCACACAGGAGGAGTGATACAAAGTTAACAGGTATACAAATCAAGTGCAAACATCCTAACACAAAGGAACACTTGTTCATAACTATTGCCCTAGGTAGAAGAAGACTTTGTTTCAGGACATTATTTAGATATAAATTAAACCAACAGAAGGAAATGCCTGCCATCTTCTCTGTATCATCTTCAAGGCTCATGTTCATGTTAGTCGCTGAATCATGTCCGACTCTTTGTGACCCCATGATCTGCCCATGGAACTCTCCAGGCAGGAATACTGGAGTGGGTTACCATTCCCTTCTCCAGGGGATCTTCCCAATCCAAGGATTGAACCCAGGTCTCCTGTACTGCAGGCAGATTCTTCACTGTCTGAGCCACCGGGGAAGCCCTCTTTAAGATTAGTCTGTGAAATAGTAAAACAAACATGGACTAAGGAATAAAAAGTACTGTCTTTGTCAATAAGTGTTTTTGTTCTGATAGACTAGGAAAATTAACACAGTAAACAGGAGCTAGTTATTTTATTGAGGATGCTTGAGGATTCAGAGTCAAGAATAATTTATATTTTATGATTTAACAGCTAAGTATCCCCAGAGAATATTGCCAGTTCTCTGTCTTTGGGGCATCATAGACATGGCTGTCATTGAATCTGCCAGAAATAGTCTTGCCTGTCCTAGCTTGGCAGATAGTGATTGGATTGTTGTGGGTTTAGAGCTATCCTATGTGAACACCCTTTCAATCACTTCCTTCTTCATATCACAGTCTACTTCACAAAATAACAAACAAGAACTATAAACAAATTGTTCTTGACTGTTACAGTTAGGCACAATATCAGTTAATTATTGTAATTCTATGCAGGAAATGTGCCATTATTTCTCTCTGAACAAAAATAGCAAGAATGGACTTGGTGTCATGACTTCAGTTAAGACAAAGTCCAAGAGGGAACAAAAATGAAGGATCTCCTTTTTTTTTTTTTTTTTTTTTGGCTTACATGTCCAAAAGTTTTCTTTTTAAAAAATTTCCTATATAAAGGAGACAGAACTCTTTTTTTAAGATAGAAATTCAGATAATATGACTATAGTTAAGGTTCATTCATTTACTCTGTGAATAGTAATGAAGAAGCATTTAGTATGTACATGTCATTATATTAAGTCCTATGAGGGATACAGAAATGAATCTAAAGTAAGCTATATTCATAATAAATTTACAATCTGCTTAGGAAAATAAAATAAGCTCATAAATAACTCCAATGCAGTGTGAAATATAAGTGATAAAATATTTAGATACACTACTGTGTGAGTAGTGAAACCAGGGAAGCTGGTCATTGTGTTTTGCTTTGTAGAATGAGTATAACATGAAGTCTCTCCAACTGGGCTTCTAGTTCCTATATTAAACTGCTTTTATCAAGGTCACCCACAACCTTCAAGTTGATCAGACTTTATCTTAGTTCACATGTCAGTGTTAGTAGACAAAGTTGGCTATTCCTTCGGACTTTTTCTTCACTTGACTTCCAAGATACTGAAGCCTTTTCTCCTATCTCCCTGATTGCCTCATCTTAGTCACCTTGGCTTATTCTTACTATACTCCACTTATACTGGCCTACTTGCTGTTCTTCAGACATTCCAGGTACACTCACACTATAAAGCATTTACTTTGAGTGTTCTATCTGGATCATTCTTTTTCCAGATAACCATATGGCTAACTCTCTCACTTGCCCCAAATCTTACCTCAGATATTCTAGTGGACTGAATGCTGCTGCTGCTGCTGCTAAGTCGCTTCAGTCATGTCCGACTCTGTGCGACCCCATAGACAGCAGCCCACCAGACTCCCCCATCCCTGGGATTCTCCAGGCAAGGACACTGGAGTGGGTTGCCATTTCCTTCTCCAATGCATGAAAGTGAAAAGTGAAAGTGAAGTCAGTCAGTCATGTCTGGCTCTTCTCTACTCCATGGACTGCAGCCTGCCAGGCTCCTCCATCCATGGGATGTTCCAGGCAAGAGTACTGGAGTGGGTTGCCATTGCCTTCTCTAGTGGACTGAATGGTGACCCCCCAAAATACATGTCCACATCCTAATCCCTAGGACCTATGAGTGCATTGCTGTTGTTGTTCAGTTGCTAAGTCTTGTCCAGCTCTTTGCAACCCCATGGACTACAGCATGCCAGGCTCCTCTGTCCTCCACTATCTCCACTATCCACAAACTCCACAGAGTTTGCTCAGATCCATGTCCATTGAGTCAGTGATGCTATCTAGCCATCTTCTCCTGTGCCACCCCTTCTCCTTTTGCCTTCAATCTTTCCCAGCATCAGAGTCATTTCCAGTGAGTTGGCTCTTACATCAGGTGGCCAGAGTATTAATACACACTTACTGGGAAAAAAAGAATCTTTGTAGATGCAATTATGTTAAAGTCCTTGAGATGAGAAAATCCTGGATTATTTGGTTATTCCTTAAATCCAGTGATGTGTCCTTATAAGAGACTCCCAGAGGAGAAACACAGAGAAGGAAGGAGAACACGCAGAGGAGAATGTCATATGATGATATGAGACTGTGGCAAAGACTGAAGTTATGTACTCCCAAGCCAATGAATGTCAGGAGCCACCAGAAACTGAAAGAGGCAAGGCAAGATTTCCTCCTAGGCACTTCAAAGGGAGTGCAGTGCAGTCCCAACAACACCTTGAACTGGACTTCCGGCCTCCAGAACTGAGAAAAACAAATTCATGTTGTTGCAAGCCACCTCGTTTGTAGTAACTTGTTGCAGAAGCCCTGGGAATCTAATAATAGATACCAAGTTTTCAATGAATCTTACCTTGACCACCCTTTTAAAAATGTCTTCCCCTGTCTGCCGTGCCCCTGATACTTCCAGTTTTGCTTACCCTGCTCTATTTTTATGGCACATATCACCTTCTAAAATCCTGTAAGTTTACTTTTTCAAATATGTATTGTTTATTATCCATATCTTACTAAAAAATACAATCCACAATGGCAAAGATTTTTGTATGTTTTGTTCACTGATGTGTCCCAATTGCCGAAAACAGTATCTGGCCCTTGTTGGATCCTTATAGATATTTGCTAATGCAAGTGCAGTCACAGGGCTTCCCTGGTGGCTGAGCAGTAAAGAATCTACCTGCCCGTGCAGATCCCACATGCCACAGAGCAACTGAACCCATGCACCACAACTATTGAACCTGTGCTCTAGAGCCTGGGTGCCGCATCTACCGAGACCATCTGCTGCGATTACTGAAGCCTGTGCATCCTAGAGCCCGTGCTCCACAGCAAAAGTCACCACAATGAGAAGCCTGTGCACTGCAACTAGAGAATGGACCCTGCTCGCCCACTCGCTACAACTAGAGAAAACTCGCGCAACGATCAAGACCCAGCACAGCCAAAAATTAAGAAAGAAAAGAAAGCATAAAGCACAGTCACTAAATGAGAAAACACAGAAAAAGTTTAAGGAACAATGAGATACACAGTCTTGAGTTTCCCAATGGATCCTTGTAATATAAACCCAGGAAATCAGACCGGGAGAAATTTAGGTTAAAAAAGACAATACATTGAAACATAAAAATCTACAGAAATTTATTTTGTGTAGGAACATTGTGTGATCAGAGCTATGCTTCCTCAAGCATAATTGATGATTCCTTCCTAGTTGAGAAAATCATCATATAAAATTTCTGGCCTTTCATGGCTCTTTCACTCATTTCCATCAAGGAAGAGGTGGAACTTAGCTCATGGTGAAATTGATAAAAGGGTAAACTAGAGTAGCTCAGAATATGCATTCCTCTTTTGAGAAACTTCTCACAGGATGCATGTGATCTGCTCTCCAACGCCATTAATTCTAAAGAGGTCCAGGTCCCTGCCTGGAAAAGCTAGTGAAAGTATAGCTAATCTAACTGACGTAGGAATAGCTAAGAAACCTGCAAAGAATTCATGTTTTCTACTCCATTACACCATGACCTCACCAGATAGAGTTACAAAAATAGGCAAAGACCCTTTGTTCATTGGCATCAGATAACTCAAGGCAAATTTTCTCCAATTTGTGATTTTCATATTACATCTCATTTGATGCAGAGTATAAATGAAAAGGCATCCAAAAAGACACACACAAAAAAAAGTGTTTGGAAGATAGAAGCAAAGCATCACTTTTAAAATTAAGAATTAAGAATATTTTGTAAACTGCGCTTAGAGCCATCAGGACACATTAGTCTTCTTGTAGACAAATCAAAGCTACTATTTTTCAAAAGATAGAAGGAGAATACCTTCGCCTAAATCTAAGTTTTATATCTTACTAGCTCTTTTAATCTGACCAATTATTTTGTGTCTTTAGACCTGAATTTATTCATGTTTAACTTAGGATAAATTTTTGCTCATGTACGCAGTGCTAAATGACCTGTGTTCTTGTGAACCTCCATATTTCCATGAGAAGGAATTTCTGCTATAATAAAACTGATAGTTTCTCTTCCACTCTCTCATCTACTTACCTAGTTGGGTTTTAAGTGAAAGAAGTGACTATGTTCTGCTCAATTCTTTGTTTGTTTTGAATGTGGCCATTTAATGGATATAGATAGATAGATAGATAAATAGATTTGGTTTTTTTCTGCTACTCTATGTTGTAAGCTTAAGGAGCAAGCTCCAGTGGGTAGAGGCCTGCAACCATCCAGCCATTCCATGACTGGGAAATAAGTTTTTCTAATTAGAAGGTAAAGTATTAGCAAATCTATTGTGACCACACATATATCCTTTGTCCTCAATTCAGCCTTCATCAATAACAAAACTTAATTTTCCTTCCATCTCACTGATTTCTGTATTTATTTTCATATGGTTCCAAACTTGGGTGGGGAAGAGGTACATTATTAATGTCTTTCCTCAAAATTCTAACATCCTCTACAAATGCAAATTAATACAATTATTATGCAATATCTTTGAGCTGTGCTTGCAAGTGACTATCATGTGCATTTATTTTTGCTTGCTTTCTCTGCCACAAGCCCTGAAATATCTTTATCTTAAAGCATCAAATATTCTACACCAATAGCAAATCAGAAAAGGGCAGAGAAGGAAAGAAATGAGATTAAATACTCAGTAAATGATATAGATTTGTAGTGCTTTGCAGCACTTATGCAACTTATGCAGTCCTTTAAAATTCCTTGAAAATAAAAGTCTTACTTCTTCCTTCCTTCCTTCCAATAGCTATATTGGTTTCTGGGTATGTGTGTTTACAGTTTTCAATAAAAGAATCATTCCTTCTTATTTTTAGAAAAAAAAAAAAGCTATCAAAAAGAGGTTTGTTTTTCCATCATAATCCTGCTGTCCTTGACTCCTTCCACTCTTTAGTTGAGGTCATTACAACCCTGTACCCAGGGTAAAGGAAGAAATTGTCTAGTGTTTTCTTCTTCACTCTCAAATGGCTAGAAGACATGTATCTTGAGCTTAATCACCAAATAGTACATCCTCTAAGTCTGGGTTATATGTTTATTTAAGAGAAAACAGTATTTGTTTTAATAAGGTCATCATAGTCATACATTTTGCTTTTATGAGTTTTTATATAGCACCATTACTTGTGGGGTAATCTTATTGATATCATTATAATTTGTTTTATGTGTTAAGTAGTATAGAGGCCTTGCTAACACTGCTATAGTTAAAGGTCTTCAGCATCTTTTTCGATTCTCTGATTGAAAACACACAGTTTTTGCTCTCTGGTTTATGCCATTTGCTGTTGGAAATTTTAGCCCTTTTCCTTAGAAGTAGATCATATCCAATCTTCCAGAAACTCTGCCCATGAGAAATGACCCATGTTCCACATATGCAAAGCTCTGCAGCTTTTTACTTATCCTGATATATATCACTTCTTTCGATTCCCATGTGCTAGCACAGTGCCTGTTTGTGACCCAAACTTTCTTTCTGCTTCTTTAACTTTTCAATTTGTAACACTATTGCTTGGTTGCCTTTTTTGTTTACATTAAAAATTCACAGATTTTAAGTGCTCTTATTACTCATATACCTTCAACCTATGTTCCGTTTTCCTTAATTCCTTAATCTGAGAAGGTGTTTCTCAGAGAGGAAAATTCTGGAGTTGTTATGGCATCTTATTTCACTAGTGAGACTGTTTATAGGAAAGTAGTGGCAGTTATTCAAGCAAGAATAACTTATTCATATGCTGTGCACTATAGCAGAGGTGACAACATCTGATAATGTTTAAGAATCACTGGGGACAAACACATCATGACAGCTTATTTTGTTTTCTTAGGAATTATTCCATGCTCATTAGTTGCATTTCTTATATTTTGAATATTTTTTGATTTGTAGTACCATACAGAAACATACATTTCCATGCTGAACATTCATGAATAAATGTACATTAATTCGAGATAGCATCTAATCACCTAATTGTCTATTATTTGAACTTGAAAACTCTTCATATCTACAGCTAAAAAATGGAAAGAAGGAATGAAATTATACTGTTAAGTATCATAGTCAATTACAGTCTCAAATAACTAGTCTGCTTTTAAAATGACATTAAAAAGGGACCAAGAGAGAAATTTCAACTTAGATTAGGATATAGAAAGTTATAGAGTACAATCTTTCCAACCTAACAAAAGGCCAGTTAAATGACAAAATCATAGATTTTAAACCAATATAAAAGCTGAAGAAAGAAAAATAAAAAATCTACTGAGTGGTGAATTTTCTGAAAGAAAAGCACAGCTGCTTTCAGCCAAACTTTTTACAAACTTGCAGTAACCACATGTGGACTGGTGCGGTGGATTAGAATTGTTAAAAGTCAAGGAGTGAGTCTGCATCTACTAGCCAACTCTTTCCCAAGACACTTCTCCAAATGCAAAGATCCTAATATACCAAAGGCTGGGCAGGGCAAGAATTCGGAAAGAGACTTCCCTTTGAAATTTGCAGGGCCTTTCCCTAGTGTAAGGCAGTGAAGGCTGCAGAGGAGAGCAGAGGGAAAGCCCTCTGGAGCACACTCAGAAGCTTCATCAAGAGAAGTCCCTGACTGCAAAAGATTCATGAAAAGGTCAAAGAACCAAAAAAAAAAAAAGTCTCCAAGACACTTTGAACTCTGACCCAGTGCAATGCAGAGGTTGTCCAGAGGTTAGTACAGGAAAGCTGAGCAGAGGGAGTACTCCCAAGATACAGAGAGCCAAGAGCAAAACTGGAGGGAAGAAAGAACTCACCAGTGACTCACAAAGCAAGCAGCTGGATATAAAGGAGACGGAGATCACCCACAATTTGAAAAGCTAGCAGGAGGACTCTAAAGCATAAAGAAATCTCTGGAGTTTCTCAGTTGGTTGAAGCTAGTGGTGATTTGCTATTAACTAAAGCTGTAGCAAAGCCTAAATCCAACTCAATTACCTGATTAAATTGAAAATACTGGACACACCAGCAGCCTGACAGAAGGGAACATGTCTTTTTCTGGGAAATAGACATTATTTACTTCAGCCTCTAGTATTCTTTTATATGCAATGTGAAACATATAATTAAAAGTCATGAGACACAAATCAAGAAAACATCACCTACAATTAACAGAGGATACAATAGAAGTAAATTTAGAAATAGAACAGATATTGGAATTATGAAACAGTGATTTTAAATGTTTCTATATTTCAGTATGTTAAAGAACAATGGGGGAAAGGTGGACAATAAGCATAAACATTTGGGGCTTTGAGCAGAGAGGAAAAGAAACAACACAGAAGAATCAAATAGAAATATAAAGGACATTATCAGAAATAAGGCTTCTCTGGTAACACAGTCAGTAAAGAATCTGCCTGCAGTGCCAGAGACCTGGATTCAATCCCTGGGTTAGAAAGATCCCCTGGAGAAGGAAATGCCACACCACTCCTGTATTCTTGCCTAGAAAAATCCCATGGACAGAGGAGCCAGGCAGGCTACAGTCCACGGGTTGCAAGAGTTGGACACGACTTAGTGACTCAGCCACCTATCAGAAATAAACAAAATATTCAGTGGGCTTAACACAAGACTAGAAACAACAGTGAAAATAATCACTGAACTTGAACATCAGGAGAAATTATTCAAACTGCAATACAAAAGGAAAATATAAATGCAAAAGCAGAACTAAGTGTACAAGATCTGTGGAACAATATTAAAATATTAAATGATTTAACATATGAATGATTGAAATCCTAGCTAAAAAGAAAAGAGAAAATGGAGTAGAAGACTATTTGAACTGAGAAAGAAATTACTGAGAATTTTTAGTAATTAAGGACATCAACTCTAGGGTCCAAAAAAAAAGCAAAGTAAACACTAAGCCAGATAAATTTAAAGAAAACCACACTTAGGCACTCCATCAAAACTCTGAAAGAAAAAGAAAAAATAAATAGGTCAACCAAAGGAGGAAACTAAATACATTTCATACCAAGAAACAAGAAGAAAGCTAATATGATAGAGACTAATTACTCTCAAAAAACACACACCATGTCTTAATCCCCAAAACATATGAATGTTGCCTTGTGGGGCAAAAAAAAAAAAAAAAATTTACATGTGTGATTAAGTGAAAATCTTGAGATGGGGAAATTTTCCTGGATTATTTTATGGCCGCAATATAATCACTAGGGACTATAAGTAAAGGAAGAAGGTCAGTCATACAAAATCACTCGAAGAAAGCAGAGGGAAAAAGACACTGAAAGATGCTATGTTTCTGGATTTTAACCCATTATTTCCTTCAGAATTTTTGCAGAAACTAATACCTGTGATCTGTGATTTTTATTTCGTCTTGTCAAAAATTAACTCTGTTATTTCACTAATACTTTGTGGATTGTTACATTCAGTAGTTACACCTGATGCACCTGTAAAGTCTCTAAACTTTTATAAAGTGTTGTCTTCAATCCAGTCTTTTGTAGAAGCAAAGGATCATTCTCCAGCATTTTTTTCATTTTTCTTATTAGAATCAGTCACTAAAGTCTTTTGTCTTTGTTGGTCTAATATCATCTAAAGCAGAGCTATATTCTGAAGAACTATCATCTTCTGAGACACTAGTATATAGGTCACTCAGACAACCAGGGAAAGTATCTGCATAAAATTCACCAAAAAATTCTTCACTCAAAAGTTTGTGATGCATCAATTTTAAAAATTTTACATTTTTAATATATACACAAGATTGGAACAAAAAACTAATAGAGCAAAATGTGGATGTTAACAACAGTCATAATTGTATAATGAACCCTTGATCAATTTTAAGCTCTCACAACCTCTCATGGTGATGTTAATTGTATCACTTTCTGAAAACATATTGATACATCTCTGGTCAATAATGGTCAGGTAACAAAAGGTGTATCAATATGACTCCCAGTCAATAATGTGTTAAGATAGGAGATAGGGCTTCCAAGAAATACAGATCAAAGAATGGTGGCCTTTACACACTAGAAAAGGAAAATAAAAAGATCAACCCCTAGAGCTTCTAGAAGCAACTCAGACAGCCCATATTGAGACCTCTAATCCCAAAGCTAAAAAAATAAATTTATATCATTTTCGGACACTAAGTGTATTTTGTTTCAGCAACAAGAGAAAAGTAATACAAAATTTGGCAAGGTCCTATAATACAAGATTAATATATAATAAATGAACTATATTTACATATATTAGTAATGGACAATTAGGGAATAACTTTTTTCAAAGGCTATTAAAACAGGCATATAAAAAATTCAAATACTTGAAAACAAATCTAATAGAATATGTACATAACTAAAAACTAAATAGCATTGCTGAGCTTGAATGATAATCTTTTAGAAGAAATATAAAAGAAAATTATTACAAAAATGAGCTATGCAAAGATATGTTAAAGAAGTCACAAAAGCACTGACTATAAAAATTTTTTAATTCAGAAAACCTTAAAAATTTGTAAGGCAAACTGGAAACTCAAGGGAGGGTTCTATGTTGCAATCTTGAGGCAGAATTTCTTCTCCAGGAAATCTCAGTTTTCACTTTTAAAGTCTTCAACTGATTGGATGAGACCTACCCACATTATCCAGGATAATCTTTTTTACTTAAAGTCAACTAACTGTAGATGTTTACCATATCTATTTATTACCACACAGGTATACACAGGAACATATTTTTATTCACAAACATAAATACTTAGATTAGTGATTGACTATAGTCTATTCAAGTTGACAGACAAAATTAACTAGTAGAGACACCATAATGAAAATTAATAATCAAGTCCTAGGTTGGGGGAAAATGACATAGAACTTTTTTCTGAAAAAGAACTCATTTTAAAACTATAAAAAGAATTACTTTAAATCAAGAACAAAAGAGAAACAATGCAATAAAGATAGGCCAAAAAGCAGATGCTTTACAATAGATTTATGTATAATTAAAAAACAAATAAAATGCTACTCAACATTATTTGTTATAAGGAAAATACATACTGAAATTACAGTAAGAAACCATTGGTTACTCATTAGAAAAGCAAAGGTCAAAAAAGCTGGCAATACCAAAGGCTGGTGAGAATGTGAAACAACTAAAACTCCCCTACACGGCTCGTGGAAGTCAAGCTTGGTAAAATCACTTGGAGATCTGTTAGGCAGTTTCTTATAAAATTAAGTATACACTCATATATAAACTAGCAAAATAACTTCTAGGTTAATGCCCCCCCCAAAATTAAATAATAAATCCAAAAATTTGTGCAAGAATGCCCATGGCAACCTCGTTCAGAATAGTCAGTAGCTAGAAAGACCCAAATGTCCATCTACAGGAAAAGTGGATAATACTCTGTCATGTGGAAGATTACTAAGCAATATAAAACAATGTACTATTGATATATACAGCAACATAGATGAATCTCCCATCATGGACAGGAGGAGAGTCTGGGGCAGAACGGACACATGCAAAAGTACGGTTGAGTCCCTTTGCTATTGAACTGAAACTGTCACAACATTGCCAATCAGCTGTTGTTGTTCAGTCACTAGGTTTTATCCAACCATTTACAGCTTCATCAACTGCAGCATGCCAGGCTTCCCTGCCCTTCACTATCTCCCAGAGTTTGCTCAAACTCATGTCCACTGAGTCAGTGATGCCATCCAACCGTCTCATCCTCTGTGGCCCCCTACTCCTCTTGCCTTTAATCTTTCCCAGCATCGGAGCCTTTTCCAATGTGTCGGCTCTTTGCATCAGGTGACCAAAGGATTGGAGCTCCAGCTTCAGCACCAGTCCTTCCAGTAAATATTCAGGGCTGATTTCCTTGCTGTGCAAGGGACTCTCAAGTGTCTTGTCCAGCACCACAGTTCAGAAGCATCAATTCTTCACCACTCAGTTTTCTTTATAGTCCAACTCTCACATCCATACATGACTACTGGAAAAATCCTATCTTTGACTAGACAGACCTTTGTTGGCAAAGTGATGTCTCTGCTTTTTAATACACTGCCTAGGTTTGTCATAAATATTCTTCCAAGGAGCAAGTGTCTTTTAATTTTGTAGAGCAGTCACCATCTGCATTGACTTTGGAGCCAAAGAAAATGAAATCTGACACTGTTTCCACATTTTCCTATCTACTTGCCATGAAGTTATAGGACCAGATGCCATGATCTTTGTTTTTTGAATGTTGAGTTTTAAATCAGCCTTTTCACTCTCCTCTTTCACCTTCTTCAAGAGGGCCTTTAGTTCCTCTTTACTTTCTGCCATTTAAGTGGTATCATCTGCATATCTGAGGTTGTTGACATTTCTGCTGACAATCTTGATTCCACCTTGTGATTCATCCAGCCTGGCAATTTGCGTGATGTACTCTGCCTATAAGCTAAATAAGCAGGATGACAATCCTCCTTTCCCAATTGTGAAACAGTTTGTTCTTCCATGTCCAGTTCTAACCTTTGCTTCTTGACCTGCACACAGGTTTCTCAGGAGGCAGGTAATGTGACCTGGTATTCCCATCTCATTAAGAATATTCCACAGCCTGTTGTGATCCACACAGTCAAAGGCTTTGTTGTAGGCAATGAAGCAGATTTTTTTTTTTAATTTGTTTGCTTTTTTTGCTTTTTCTATGATAATCAGCTATACTCCAATATATGTTTTTTTTAAAAAACAAAATTTTTATTTTATATTGGAATCAGCTATACTACAATATAAAATGGAAAGTTAAAAAAAAAATGAGTGAAAGAAACCAGATGTAGAATAATACATACTGAATGATTAAATTTATATGATGTCTAAGAATAAGCAAAATTGATTTTCAGTGATATAATCCAAAGGAATAACAGGAATGAACTGTTTAGAAGAGTTATGAAGGAATATCCTAGAATGAAGGAAATTTACTGTACCTTATTTGGGTGCCAGTTACAATTATCAAATATACAATTGTCAAAATGCATCAACTTGAAGTTTTTAAGGCCTCTGTAATTTATTGTTTAAGAATTAACCCTCAGTGAAAAATAAGAATAAAACATGAGATACAATAGCTTCTTGAAGAGACATTTTATTGCTAGTGTTTTATAGAGGCAGTTTCCAAAATCTTGGATTAGCAAGAAAGTGATACTCTAAAGAGGGTGCTCTTTTTTCCCCAGAGAAAATGGCATGCTGCTTGATATCATTCATTTACCTCTAGAGACAGAGAGTGGAATAAAAATAGTAGAACTGCTTTTCTCTGAAACAAAACAGATCAAGTCTAATCAATTTGTGTTCATTGTATGTGAGAGATAGAAACTTGACACACAGAAGCAGGCTCATTAAATTTTTGCTTAAACTATTATACTGGTCTATATTTCAAAGGGGAGTTAATTGAAAGTGAAAAATATTTGGGGTTTGAGTTCTTATTTTAATATATCATGTTAGTCCTATCTGAAATATATAGTATCTGTGAGTCAGATATGAAAGCAAGACAAAGCTTGTTAAACACACATGGATACCAAGGGAATGGTTTCCTTAGCAATGATACCCACATGGACTAAGCACCCAGCTCAAATTTATGAGAGCAGTCACACAAAGACAGAGTGCTAAATTGCCTAGATTATTACCTGTGGACTACATGTAGAATTTTACTAATGTATAATGAAATGTTTCACAATAAAAAGTTCTTTCTTTGAAAGAATTTATCTAGTACCATTGAGCATGCATGTCTCATACTACACATACATAAATGCATATATATTTATGTATATATATATATATATTTATATATGATTAATACTATAACATCTGGCATTTTGAGGAACTGAATTTGCTGGAATGTTCTACATCATTTTTCATTGATGACAACAGCAAGTCTTTTGACAGAGATTGAAGAAAAAATAATAATATAGATGTTTACTTTGGAAGATATTTTCTAGGGAGAGGGTTTTAAGCAAAGATATATTACTTGAATCCTAGAGCTGAAAAGAATTAGGGGTCATCTGGTTCATCTTGTATGCCCAAACTAGAACTCTCTCTACTACATTGACTGATGACCAACCTGTCTCTGCTTGAATTCTTTCAGCAACAGGGAAGTTTCTACTTTGGAGGTCAGCCCAATCAGATTCCTCTCTTGAGAAAAATTAATGCAAATACTGAATTCTTATAAGCTCTGGAGTTGAAAGTTTAAACAGAGTGAAAACTAGAGATTCAAATAAAATTGGGAGAAAGAGAAGTGAGACAACGTAAAGGAGAGGAAGCCAGGTTATCAAAAAGGATAATGGCAGAGGGGAAAAGAAACAGGAAGCCATGTACTCCTTGCCACAGTTGTCTTGCTTTCTGCCTCTTTCTCTCTACGTACTCATCCAAGCATTTTGCAGTCATCTGTGTTTGAGTTTAAGTACCTCAAAACATGTGCCACTTTGAGGGCGAGCTGAAAACTGATCTAAACAAATAATCAGCATTGTCTGAAATGGCAAATACAGAGGCCCCATGTGATCTCACCACTGAACTACCAGTCTTGGTCATCTCTTCTTGGTGTACAGAGAGATGTTTGGGTTCTCAGAAAATGGAGCCTCAGCAAGAAGAAGCTGAGGAAATTAAGACTTTAACAGTTTGCCAAACCACTGGAAGATGGATCCATTTTTGCCAATATAAAGTATTGCTGTAAAAACAAGGGTCTTTTGAGCTAAAATTAACCAAAACTTTCTTATATAAGTGACCAGTGGTTGTAGAATATTGTTTCAGTTCTGTGAAATCATAAGAGGAGGGAAAAAGTAAGAATTTTAGCAAGAGGAGCTGGTCAAAAATACAATAATCATGAATTTGAGAACTTTTCTTTACCTTTGTCCAAGAAAATTCCATCTGTTCACTCCCATCTGTACAAGTTGAGGTAAATTCACTGTTTTTATTATGCAAACACTGTGCTTTAGTTTGAAAGGTGACTTTTTCTTAATCTTCTGTTACTCATTTTTGACAGTTTTAGGGTACTTCTTCCTTTTGGTTTTATTTTCTGGATACACTTATTTTCTTCCATAAAAAGTATACATCTTCACAATTGTAGGCATTTTTTTCAGGTTTCATCTCTAGGGAAAGAAGTTTATCTCAAAAGTCGCCTATTGCTGACTTAGAAATCCAATTCCATCATATCTATGGATAAGAGTGCCTCCAAGTATTATTAAATGATGTGGAATAGATGGATAAGCTTCAGGTATTTACCAGAAAATCGGAGTATAATTCCTTCTCCCAGAAAAGAAACTTAGCAATTATATTTTTTAAAAAAGTTTTGTTAATCCCTATAGAATGCCAAAAAAGAAAAATATAAAAAATCAAATATCTGAAACAAGCTGATTATTCTGGTTAGAGCTACATATCAAGACCATTTAGAGAATAAAAGTACTATTGTCTTCCAAATTTAAAAGAAATTCTTAATTTAAAAGAAAATAGAAAGCTGAGCAAAAAATTCACTTCTTAAAAGATTTAAAAAGTCTTCCATTTTAGTAGCCTTTTACATACATGTCCTATTCTAAGGTAACACCATTTTCAAGAAATTTCCATGGGATGTATATTGGCACAAGGAATTTGGTAACAGATGTTAACATTTAAATATATGTAACCACTAATGTCCTTTGTTGAAATATATCCTGAGATGATAATTAGGAAATGCAGACACATATCCATATATTTACACATGTATGTGTGCATGTTATCAATATTCACTGAAATAGATTTTATAATAGAAAACATCCTAAACATCACTTGTAAGGAATCAAGCAAAAGATATATATAATCAGAATGTGAGCATACATGCATGCTTAGACATTTAGTTGTGTCTGACTGTTGGTGACCCTTTGGACTGTAGCATTCCAGGGTCCTCTGTCCATGGGATTTTCCAGGCAAGAATACTGGGTGGATTGCCATTTCCTTTTCCAGGGAATCTTCCTAACCCAGGGATTGAATCTGTGTCTCTTATGCCTCCTGCATTAGCAGGTGGGTTCTTTACCACCGGCACAACCTGGGAAGCCCATAATGCATAATGGGTGAGATTATTTATAAGTAGACTAATTAAGAGAAGCCAGGATTTGGTTGACACCATATGAGTAAAATTTTTTATGAAGGGTTTGTTATGTGGCTATGAGATCCATCAACATGCCAAAAACAGCTTAACTAAAAGCCTTTAGTTTTGCAATATCACTTAGTAGTTTGAAACAATGACATTTATTTTCTCATAATTCTGTAAATCAGGAATTTAGGTAAGGTTCCTCTGGGGAGTTCTTCAGCTCCACATAGTATTAGCTGAGGCCACTTACAAGGTTACAGTCAGTTGATAGCTGGGGATAAGATCTCCCAAGATGGATTCATTACATGTCTGGTACTTTGAAAATGTATGGAAAACTGACATCTCTCACCCTTTTTCTCTCTTTCTCTTTGTCTTTTTCCATGTGACTTTCTGTAAGGCTAGTTTAGATCTTTTTACATGCCTCTAAATCCCACTATATCTAGTAGATCTGACAGTATATCTGGGGCAGATAGTGATAAGGTATTCAGCCATCAGCATGCCCCCACAGATGATCACAGTTCCAAAATTTAGGATTTTGGAGCAAAGTTATGCTATGCACATACTTATTTTCCTTTGAGAAACAGCTTCTGATTTCTACTAAGATTTAGAAAAAACTCAGCACTTGCTGTGGGCTACCAAGGAACAGTGCAATCTGTTTCCCCTTTCAAATTCAACATTGTCTCTAGTTTGTTGTCTTACAAATTCAGCATTGTGAGTTTCCCCTTACAAACTCAGCTATCTGAGCAAGCACCCCATCACCAAATAGAAGTGTTCTATAGAAGACTGAGCTTTGGGAAAAAGCTCCAAAGTACAAAAACTACATGAGCAAGTGGCTCGGATTTTCACAGTCCCTACCTACTACATGGCTTCTTCTATTTCAACTCTTAACGATGACTTATGGAGAAGTATGTATAACCAAGTCACAAAAGACAGAAATATCAGGCCTAGTTTACAGATGGCTCTGCATGATACACTGGTACTACCTTAAAGGGGATGATCACAGCACTGTACTTTGTAGGAGAATGGTGAAAGAAAATTCGCCCATCAGCAGAACTTCAAGTAGTATGTCTGGTTGTTTGTTTGAAAGGAGAGATGGCAAAAGGTGTGGATCTACATTGATTCTTGAGCAATGGCTGAGTGTTCCTAAACTTAGAGGAAACACATCTGGAAAATTATGTGACAAGAACTCTAAGGGAAAGATATGATCATAGATTTCTCTGACTGGTCTCAGTGTATAAAGATATTTATGTCCCACCTGAAGGCTCATCAAAAAACCTTAGCAGAGGAAAGGCTATTTGACTAGCAGTCATCTTTCTTTTCCATCTGACCTTATTTTTGCCCAAAAGGGTTATGAACAAAGAACCCACGGTGACAAGGGTGGATGATAGATGACACATAGGCTCAGATACATGACCTTCCAATTACCAAGGCTATAACCATTGCCAGGCATCTACCTGGCCAACAGCAGAGACCAACCCTAAGACCCTCTATGGCAGCAGTCCCCACATGGTAGAGATCCTCAAGCTGCTTACCTAATGTTGGCTGATTACATTTGAACACTCCCTCATAGAAGGGATAGAACTTTGTTCTCACTGGAATAGATACTTTCTGTGGATACAGATTTGCCTTCTCTGCCTACAATGCTTTTGCCAAGATCACCACTGTGGACTTACAGAATGCTTTATTCACCATCTGGGTATTCCACTCAGCACTGATTCTCCACAGGGAACTCATTTTATAGCAAATGAAGTGTGGCAATGGGCTTGTGTTCAAGGAATCTACTGGTCTTGCCACATTTCCTATTGCCCTGGAGCAGCTAACCTGACAGAATGATAAAATGGCCACTTGAATAATTAGTTACAGCACCAAACAGATGACAACACCTTGCAGAGCCAGGATAATGTTCTCCAGGATGTGGTCTACACTCTGTATCGGTAGCCAAAGGATGAATTTCTCTCATACCTGAGATTCACATGTCTGGAATCAAAGAATAAATATTGGGAGTAACTCTTTCCACTATTAATCTTAATTATCTACTAATGAATTCTGTACTTTTCATTCTTGCAATTTACAGCTCTATTTGGTTTATAAGTCTTAGTTCCCATGAGTAGTATGTTTCCACCAGGAAATACAATTGCTGTTCCATTAAACAGGAAACTTTAGGCTCTTGGTATTAGTGAACCAAGGGCAAAAAGGTTATTAGTGTACTGAATTTTATTATTGGTTCTGACTGTTAACAGTAAATTGTGTTGCTTCTACGTAATGAAGACAGGGAGAACTATATCTGAATACAAATCATTTTGGGCACCTCTAAGCACTCCAACGTCCCATGATAAAAGTTAATGTAAAACATCAATAACAGGTAGAAATACAGGTAGGATACTTATAGCACAGATTTTTCAAAGATGAAGTTTTGAGTCAACAAGCAGTAAAGGGACCATGACCAGCTGAGTTGCTTGCTAAGGTTAAAAGAAATATGGGGAGTGGAAAAAAGAAGTTTACAAATACCAAAAATGAGAACGGTACTGGTAATGAGTATTTCTTCCTTACTTTCATAGAAATTTTTTTAGTATATGGTAAATTCTTCCTTTGCATTCATTTATCTCTCCCCTTTCCATTCTTTTTTCTCTATAGCTTGCTGCTATAGTTTAATATAAAAGAAATTCCTCAGTCTGAAGTAATTTAGGGTGAGATATTATGATAGTAAATAAGACATTTCAACACTCAATAGATGATGGAATATCAGCAAAATTGTGGGCAGGAAAAGCAAATCCTCACCCAAAACAAGTTTTTATTCAAGTTACATTCAAAGTGTGGCCATCTCCAGGACGTAAAGAGAGCTAATGAAACAACTTCTAACAGGCAAACTGATCCCTCTGGGATTGGGGCTACACAGAGGGCTCTATGTTGACTTTTGGTGTTAGGCTAGTCAGTCTTTGAACAGAGACCATAACCAAATCAGTAGTAGAAAGTCTATGTTAGCATCCCTATGTACAACCTGAATTCCTGCCATCATGGCCACTTTGTACAAGAGCATCTTGAGCATGAGGCCAGAGAAGAGAAGACACTGCCTCAAAAATTAAGATTATGAAACTCAACCACTTGCAAAAACACTGTCAGAATAAAGAGGAGGGGGGGTAGGGAGGAAGGGAGGAAAACAGAGGAAGAACAATGGTTTCTCCTTTCTTTCTGCCTTTTGATCCTCCACTTTTCTGTCTCTTAATACCCCATGATATCCTACGGTGAAACCCCCAACAGTAAAGCAGAAATACAAATAAATTGAAATATGGCATAGGAGTCAAGAGCAATTGGCAGTCTTTTAGGATTTAATAATAATATTTCTGAAAATTACCAGCTAGCTATATGTGGCCTTTATTGGCATAATCAATATTTTTACCCACCCAATTGGGTATTTTTAGTTCTTTAAAATTAATATTCAAATATTTCACAATAAATTTAATGAAGAATAGGATAAATTGCCACCAAAGGGCCATAGATCAGAGGTGATATAAACATGTAGAGAAGTTTCCTGACAGAAGAAAGGAAAACACAGTTGCCAATTAGATTGCGACCCACTTTAACCTGAAATTACAAAGAATTTCTAGGAGGTAGAGTGGGTGCATTTCAGCCCTACAAATCTATGTTCCTGTCTCTACTTTTCTGTCCACCTAAATAATACTAGGTCTGTAGTCCTCTGAGATATAGCTTGATTCAAGCTTTAACTGTTTCACACATATGTTACAGCTGTGGTTCCAACAGATGTAAACAGAACAGCTTTGCACTGACAACCAAACAATTCTTGTGAATGAATACTGATTATATGTGCACAGCAGTTTATCTAACACAATGGGCCATTTTGCCCTATTAAGTATAGTACATGAAATTCAAGCTTATCAGAACGATGGCAATGTCTTGTGTTTGGACCTGACTGCAACAAATTTCCAGACATTCTTGATTCTTCAGCTGACTGTCACTGACTCTCTGATCTTGGGCAAGTCATTTAAACTTTAAAAGTTTGATTCTCCATCTGTAAAATGGGATAATTAGATTGCCTTTAAGATGTTCAGATGAAAGGAATGATGTAAGTGCATAATAATCTTCTCATCATTAGGAAGGCAAGATTATCTACTTAGCAAAGTGTGTAGTACTAGAAAACTAGGGTCAAAGGAAAAAGACACTTAAGAAGATTTTTATAATTACACAAAGCTAATTTGACTAACATTCATTAAGACAGGTATCTATTTTATTCCACACATTATCTCTTCTGCAAGATAGAAGATTCTATCTTTGCAGTTCTTTAATGATACTAATGTCCCCCAAAATGAATTCACTATGATTTATTGTTCCCATGAGAATTTTAAAAGCACTGCTCAATATTTTTTCTAAATGCTTAAAATGCTCTCTACAAAATGAACATTATTTTGTTGCTTTGAGATTAACTGTAGATAAAAATGCACATCTAGTTCTTTTAGGTTATAATACAATTGAGTTTCTGAACTTATCAAGTCAAAGAATAGTAGATACTCTATACAAGATTTAGACTCTTGTCTTCCTTTTGGTAAATAGTACCAGTGAGGTTATAATTTCAAAAAAAGCAAAGTGCACCCAATTTTGATATTATTTTAAGACATTCTCTGAAAGTAAGTTCCAAAGGTTTTCTTTTTTCAAGCTATTCCCCAAAATTAGGCACTGATTTTAGGATTGACTAAAATATATTATGCAAGTGGTATTTTAGATACATAAATACGATAAAATCATTAAATTTCTTTCCACTATCTTTTTTCCTGAGAAATATATTTAAGATTTTTGTTAAGTCTATGTATTGGTCAATAACGTGCAACTACTTACAAAAAAATAAAAGATACAAGAGAGAGAGAGAGAAGGAGTGGGAAAAGGGAGGAAGATTTTGTCTTCAGGGAAAGTGTTTTTACTCTGCTTCTAAACCTCCAATGCAGCTGATTCAATTGTCTTGTCTCCAAAGACTGAAGCATCTTGCAGGAGTTCTAACTTTTAACTGAAATGTTTATGTATAAACACTACATCTGTATAGTCATCAATTCCTTTTCTACAGATTAATCACAATAAGTTTTGCATGTAATTAATAATGACATAATTTTTAAACAGTTACAACCTTAAAACCACAAAGAGGTAATAATTTGGGAAAACCAGGTATAAAAAGGAAGCATCTGAGGAGTGGTTTTCTGGGGCAGTTCTTTGGTTTCTTGCTGGAATGAATGGAAGTGTATGACTAAAGAAATCTTAGATTTTTGAAACAAAGTGATTAGCTAGATAATTGCCTTGTCTCTTACCCAAAGGGATAAACCTACCAATAGGTTCTCTTTACACTGTCAGAGAAGATCTCCATTCTCAAATGTATTAATATATGTATTAATATAACAGGTAGGTATAATTTTAAAATTTTATGGATTAATGCAAACAGGGACAATAAATTAAGCAAACTTAAAAGTGAAATACTTCCTTTTATTGCTCTCCTGAATATCTTCTGAATATCTGGCTATTCTTATGCCTCCTTTAGGTTACATCTATGTGGCATGCTGGCCTTCACTGGCTGTCATGAAAGAACTTGATATATGACCTTTTCCCTGTGGCTGGGAGAAAGGTGGGGAATATTTAAAAACACAAAGTTCAAGTGATATAGCTAACTTCAGAATGAACTGAGTGAACAATGACATATGAGTTCAGCACTGTGAAGGGAGTCAAAAGTAGGGATTTAAGGACAGAGAAAAGTCTTGCTAAGTAATGAGGCAGCCCAGGATGATTGAATCAAAAAAGGAGCCAAAGAGTTGGCTGGAGATACATGAGCAAAGTCTAACTTCCTGGGAAGAAGAATGGTAAGGGTCTAGTAAGTTGTCTGAGGAGGTTTCCCAGGGGATCAAAATGAAAATGAGAAAAAGGGCAGAGCATGGACATATGGGGTGAAAGCTAAAGTTTGATGATCATGTTGGTACTATATATAAATTTTCTTATTCAACTGTTAAACTGAAATGGCCATTAGCATACTTATAAAACTAAGTATTAGTAGTCATACAACTAGAAAGAGGCAGAAACTGCATCAAAACCTGAATCTTTTTGACTTCACAGCCCATAACCTTTACAAATATCTTTCATTTTGCAGATAAGAAAACTGAAATTAAGTCATCTGCCCAAAGTCACATATACTTAAAAACAGCAATAAAGACAGTCACCCTGATGCCAGTGGAAGGTAGCAGACTAATTCCAGAATACACATGCTGTTGGATTAAAGAATCTAATAAAATACCATAGTTTATTCTCAGCAATGCAAGGATTGGTTAAAAGAGAGAATTCAGGCAAAAAGAGACTTCAGGTAGGAAGCAATTAAAGACTGTTAGTTTTATCCATCTCTTAGAAAGACATTTAAAAAAACTTCCCTAATCAAGAAAAAGAATAAGACTAAGATTTATTGGACCACCCCTATACAAGAAGTCAAATAATTAGCAATTCACGATATGTAGAAGGCCAGGAAATTCTAGCAGTTGCTGCCTGTGAGAGCAATCAATACTCCAGGTAGGAGGTCTGGGGCTACATCCAATAGAGAGGTTTCTATCAGCCATATTGATGCCACAGACAAATGACCAGATAGCAAGGGAAACTAGAAAAAAGAGCTAGAGACTAGAATGATAGTCAATCCATAAGTAGAACTCAGAATCACTGATCAGAAATGAGTACAGAATATATAAAAGTAAGCAAAAGAATGCTTTTGGATGTATGAAACAGCATTTCTTCCTAGACAACCTATAAGCTATGCAATCATCAGGGGCAAAATACATTAAACTATCATACTAAGTGTTACAAGAAATTGATATATTAATAAATTAACAAATACATCCTAACTATGTTCCAGCTGGTATACAGCAATGAATAAGACAAGTTTCTTCCCTCAGAAGGCTTATTTTCTGATGCAGGAGACAGATAATAGAAAAATAAACATGTATAATAATGTTCAGTGGTTGTTAGCGCTAAGAACTAAACTTGAAGATAATGGATGGGAAGCTTAGTGCCTCTGAGAAAGTGAGAGTTTCAGGGTGAATTTCTCTGAGATAGTGACATTTGAGCATACACAGAAATGAAATTAAGAAACTAGCCCTGAGAATCTTGAGTGAAAGAAAACAAAAGGTGACAATCCATAAAAGATAAACAAACTTGATGTCTGAGCAAAAAGAAGATCAATGTGGCCAGAGCAGAGTGAGCAAGGCAAGGAGTCATAGGTGAGGTCTGTAGGTAAGAAGTCTAGTCCAAGTATGAGCAAAAAACTGACCCTCAGTTGTCATTTTCAAAAGATCAGTAGTCATGATAGAAAGACTAAGGAAATGAGTAGCCTACGTGCAAGAAGATGGTGACTTGGACAAGAATGGTAATACTGGAGATGGTGGTTTTTGAACACAATGTGTACGTTCAAGGTAAGTTAAAGTACCCAAGGATAAGGGAAAGGGAGGAGTCAAAAATGATTTTCTAAATATTTTGGCCTAAACAACTGAATAGATAGAAGTACCATTTATTAAATGGTGAAGACTGGGAAAGGAATAGGTATTAGATGGTGAGAGGGAGGAGCAATAAGTGATGAATAAGGTGGATTTGATCAACAGCTCGGTATTAGAAGTGTTCAGTTTGAGGTGACCAGTAGACACCCAAACAGAGGTGTTGAGTTGCTACTTTAGATATGTTTTGAAATTCAGAAGGAAGGTCCAGACAAAAATTATACACTAAGATTCAGGAATATACACATGGTATTTGAAGTTATGGGACAAGAAAGACAAAATAGAGGGAAATATGTAAAAAGTAAACACTATCACTAGAAAAAATGAGACCTCACAGGTTTGACTAGATACTTCACTATCCAAGGTCACCTAACTAGAAAGAAGGGGTGCCAAGATTGGAACCAAGTTATATCCAAGTCCACAGTCTTACTCTGTACTTTTTAAAATCATTTAATGTATCAGTGTTGATTTAATAATCTTCATAGCACCGTTAGAAAACACATGTTGTATAACTGTGTATATGTGATAAAACACTTCAAAATTACATATAACTAGTAAATTTAAAACTTTCATACCACGTGAAGAGTTGAAGCAATTAATATTTAAGAACACAGGCTATAAACTAGATGGATCCAATTCTGGTCCAGTTCTTGCTATTTGACCTTGAGCAGGTTAGTGAAACTCCATGCCTGTTTATTTGCAGATCAGAGAGAATAGTCCCTCCTTGTATGTTTGTTGTCATGATCAAGTATGGTAATATTTGTAAAACATTTTGAAGACTACCTGATACATAGCAAGAGTTACAATGGTGCAGCTTTTAAAGGGTTGTCACCTAGGTAAGAGACAGCAGAGTGGAATGGTTAAGAGTTGGGGCACAGACTTCTCTGGTGGTTCAGTGGTTAGGAATCCCCTACCAATGCAGAAGACATGGGTTCGATGCCTGGTTTGGGAAGATTCTACATGCTGCAGGGCAGCTGAGCCTGTTGCCTGCAGCTACTGAAGCCCACACACCCTAAAGTCTGTGCTTCGCAATAAGAAAAGCCACTGCAATGAGAAGGTTGCACATCATAACTAGAGAGCAGCCTCTTCTCACCACAACCAGAGAAAGCCCTCTCACAGCAATGAAGGCCCAGTACAGCCAAAAATAAAAATAAATAGGTAACTAATTAAAAAAAAAAAGTGAAGCCTCTACTATCAGATTTCTTGCCAGTGCATCCAGGCTCTTGATTTATTGACTACGATCCTATGCAAGTTAATCTACCTAGGTCTCAATTTCCTGATTTATATATTGGGAATAAGAAAATTATATACCTCATAGGATTACTGTGATGGCCCAAATATACTAAGAGACCTATAGCATTTAGAACAATGCATGGCACATATTAAGTTCTCAATGAATGCTGAGTATTGATATCCACTTCAGATCCATTCTAATATCCAATGTACCCCAGCTGCACTCTGGGCATCAAACAATAGCTGTTATGAAAAACATAACTAGCACACTTACAAGAGCTCAAATTTCACAAAACCCACACTTTGGATACTTTCATGAATCAAATCTATAAATATGTAGAGGCTTCCCTGGCACTAATCACCATCAATGCTTTCATTGCAAGGCAATATACACCAGGAATTTTCATGAGAGGTATTGTGAATAGGACAGATGCCTTTGTTCATAAATCAGGTAATGACCTCAATCATTAATAAACAAATCAGAGCCAGAGCAGCAAGAGAATATAGAGAGTAATTTGGTAAGGAATTCAATAAATTTATTCAACACAAATAATCAAAACAAAGAATTTATCCTTAATCCTGCCATGCTAATGGCTTCTGTTAAAATGAAAATGATTAAATCAAATTTGGCCTTAATTTGTTGTGGCTAGGTTCAGTTTTTCCCAATGTGATAAATTACTGTGAGAGCAAGTCAAATAATGTGAAATTTACTATGAGCCTGCTGTTGCATGAAAGTGGAATGAAACAAGAAACAATTGAAGTTATTTAGCATATAGTTCACTGAATTCAAGAAGAAAAAAATATTCTAAAAACCTCACATACCTTTACTACTGTTGCTCTGTTGTTAAAGAAAGAATTACTTTTATATCAAGATGGGTAATCTTCCATGCCATGGCTTGCTGGGAGCTTCTTGGAGCAAACCATATCTGTGATCTGGACAATCTCTCAACTTCACAGCATCACAGAATACTTCTTCTGTGAGACATGCCAAAAATAGCTTGTGCCAACCTTCTCAGTTTGTAAACCAGGAAAATGAGGCCCTGAAAGATCTAATAACCTCTCCAAGTTCCACTTGGGTCAGAGCCAGAAGTTTCTTTATGTTCTGTCTGGTCCACACGGGAAAACTGTGTGTCAGCCACTTAGTTATGTCCAATTCTTTGTGACCCCGTAGACTACAGCCCGCCAGGCTCCTCTGTTTATGGTATTCTCCATGCAAGAATACTGGAGTGGGTAGCCATTCCTTTCTCCAGGGGATCTGCCTGACCCATGGATCAAACCTAGTCTCCTGCATTGCAGGCAGATTCTTTACTGTCTGAGCCACCAGCAGGGAAGCCCCAAATGGGAAAGAGAGATGGAAAGGAGGTGGAGAAAGTAAGTAGAGAGGAGCAGGATTATCTAAAGCTCTCTTTTCTCCAATTAATCAGGTATTAACTTACTCTTCAGCTACCTAAAGACTCTGTCCTAACTTCTATTTCTTTATTATTTTAAAAGTTGTACTAGGATAGAATAATTTGGACTTAGGAACTGTATATATTTTTTGAAGAAATTACTTCAGTAAGTTCGTCTATTTTTGCCCTTTCAAACTTTCAAAGAAATTAGTGGGCAACATCTGTCTCTTTCCATCAGGAACAGCAACAAAAAAGTGGGAGTGTAATTGAAAATTGTGGGAAAAGAAAGCTGAAGTACCTGTGAACATAGCAGAAGGAAAGGCCACAGGGGGTGATGAAGGGTCGCAGTAGAAAGAAGGAGAAAGATAATCAGAATGACTCAGAAATTTTCACTTGGTATCGAAACAGAATGTGGTAAATTTCATCTGTCATGAGGAAGCTGGCCTACTAGACACTGGCAAAAGGTAATTAAGGAGTCACTCTCCAAAGAAAACTATTTTTATAAGTAGAAATCAATGGGTGCATTCCCCCCACCAATACCGTCTGCCACTGAATTTGTGGTTTTGCATTTCACATGAAGCAGCTGATTAAATCACTGACACTTGGAGCAGAATAGGGACTTGTAATCTTTACAGTGTGCTGCCCTAATCAAGTCAGCAACTGCGCAAGGGACAGCAAGACCTGAATGTCTGTGCTGACAGCACTAAGTGGAGTAGAAAGAGATGTATTCTATATCTGAAGTTACTCTGGTGCCAGGTAAGGGTTATGTCAGCCTAAGAGTAAAGTCAATATGAGAAGACTTGCTGAAGGTCAGGGCTTTAATCGTGAGAAGAAAAGATGATTTGCTCATACTCACCGTGCCAACCCTTGCCAAGAGCCCTTTTTTCCCAGCTCCTACTCAAAATATGAACTAAAAAGAACTGAAGGAAAGGCTAGAAGAGGAAATAAAGAGTCTAGATTGACAGCTTAGTGTCCTGGATAGTGTAAGCTTTGCTCAAATGTATGAGCTGGTGATACAGGAAGAGCCAATAACAGAGCATGGGTCCTGTGTCTTCATCGGGGTCCCTTTTGATTATGGCAGAAGCTCTAATATTTGCATTGGACATGTAAGCTTAGGTCATAAATGCGTCTTTCTTGAACTCATCCAGAAAATCCGTGTTAGGTTAAATTAGCAGTTAAGAAATCTCCAGACACTAGTTTGCAGAAACTGGGTGAGCAGGCTTACCAACAGCATGCGCACAGCTTTCTTCATCTGAAATAGTTTAGCTCCTCAGATATTCTCAGTTCTTGAAACCTGCTCAAAACTCACTGTCCGTCACATTCATTTTGACAGTAACTTATCTTTACATTATTCAGTGTCAAGCAACGTGAATACATCTTTCCTTCTCTATCTTTCTTTCTTTCTACTGTTGTTTACAAGAAACTATAAAAAACACTTTCTTAGTCTGTTCAGACTGCTATAACAAATTATCCCAGACTGGGTGGCTTATAAACAACAGACATTTATTTCTTACAGTTCTAGAGGCTGGAAAGTGCAAGATCAAGTGGCCGATAGATATGATTTCTGGTAAGAACCTACTTCCTGACCCCTAGAGGGCTGTGTAGCTGTATTCTTACTGGGTTCTCACATCGCAGTAAGGGCATTAAATATATTCTCGAGGACTCATGGCCTAATTGCCTTTCAAAGGTTCCACCACATTGGGCATTGGACTTCAGGACATGAATTTGGTGGGACACAAACATTCAGTCTAGTCCATTTGATAGCATTTTATTTTAATTTTCTTTCTATGAACAAATTTCAGACAGATTAGTCTAGATCCTGCTCGTTGTTTTTTAAATGCATTATCAAATTAACTTGGCATGTAGAAGAGGTTTCTGACAAGTTTTACATTTTATAGAAAGCAAGCCAAAACCTTAAATTTTAAATCTCTGTATGACCCATAACAAGTCAGTTCAAAATGTAAGATTTGCAAAGAGTTTATAGTATTTGGTCTCCACATTTGTAACGAGGTAAAGAAGCAGCACATGACTGGGACACCCCTGACCTTGTCCCAAGAGATGCAATTTTCTTATTCATGTTAGTCTTTACAGTGTCAGAATCAGTATCATGACTACACAAAATAAAGGAGCAATGTTGCTTGCAAGGGCTAACTGCAGATAGCTCAGATGCCTCACTTTTTAACAAATCAGAGGAAATAATAAAATCTCAAGTTGTTGAACTGTGACTTTGAATCACGGTAGAGCTACCATTAAAATCCAGGTTGAGACTTTCAGTAGCACTTTTAATGGACAATACAACTAAAGAAGCAGATTCAGAGCAAATCCTTTTTACACCTTTTCCAGGAGGCTGGCATCTAGTTAATAGTATTAAATAGAATTGAGGAGATGGGACTTGGAAGGCAGAGGAGGTGCAGAAGATGCAAAATATTGCAAGCATGATCTTTCTAAATTGCAAATCTGAAACATGCCACACCTATCCACCTTCACTTAAAGCCCTTTAGAGACTCCTGCTACCCCTTAGATACATATGAAGCTCCTTGACCCTCAGTGTGATCCCTGTTACTTCTCCATCTCATCCCACACCATTTCATTGTCTCCTCTCTTATCTGGGGTTAGCCAGCTCTCAGTCACACTGTGCTTCTTTATGTTTTGCCTTTTCACATTTTCACAGATGCAGCTGCTTGGCTTGTTCAGCTCTGTTACATCCTCATTTTGATATGTCTTCCTTACTGAGCCAACTAAAATCATGTTTCAAATAGTATTCTAGATGTGTCATGAGTTCTATCAATCCAATGCACTAGTAAATGAAGAGAAGAAACATAGAGGATATAATTTATTCAAATGGATAATGTAGTATCAAGTGAAAGTGAAAGTCGCTCAGTTGTGTCTGACTCTTTGCAACCCCATGGACTATACAGTCCATGGAATTCTCCAGGCCAGAATACTGGAGTGGGTAGCCATTCCCTTCTTTAGGGGATGTTCCCAACCCAGGGATCGAACCCAGATCTCCCACATTGCAGGTGGATTCTTTACCAACTGAGCCACAAAGGAAGCCCAAGAATACTGGAGTGGGTAGCCTATCCCTTCTCCAGTGGATCTTCCTGAACCAGGAATCAACCCGGGGTATCCTGCATTATAGGCAGATTCTTTACCAACTGAGCTATCAAGGAAGGCATGTAGCATCAAATGTTACCTTAAAAACTGACAGACAGGTCAACTCCTTTCTCTAAGGAAGACTTGCTATCTAAAAGAAATATTCTCTTTAAAAACTCCTATAATTCTTAATGTAAAAAGTGAAAGTGAAAATCGTTCAGTCATGTCCAACTCTTTACGACACCATGGACTATACAGCTCATGGAATTCTTCAGGCCAGAATACTGGCGTGGGTACCCTTTCCCTTCTCCAGGGGATCTTCCAAGCCCAGGGATTGAACCCAGGTTTCCCACATTGCAGGCGGATTCCTTATCACCTGAGCCACAAGGAGGCCCAAGATTACTGGAGTGAATAATCTATCCCTTCTCCAGTGGATCTTCCCGACCCAGGAATTGAACCAGGGCCTCCTGTGTAGTTCCACATAAAAATATCAAATGCTTTAGTTAAAGTAAATGTTAGAGCAGCTGTGTGTCATCATTCTTTTATTCTTTCAAATAGATATTTGTTCCCTTCTGTATATTCAATGAAAGAGCTGTAATCAATTGTATACATATCAGTGACCCAATATCTACCAGGGATTATAGGATGTTATACTACAGTATTAAACAATGTCTCAGTTGGTGCATCAAAAAAGCAAAGTTTTATTTTACATTTATACTATAATTCCACCATGACTGAGAACTCTGCTCTATATTTCTTTACCCTGAGATCCAAACTGACAAACCTCTTCATTGAGTCAGAGGGCAAAAATGTGTTCAGAAGCATCTCCACTCTACTGGAGTGATATATGACATATGACTGTCATTCACAACTGATTGGCCAGGATTAGTCACATGGCCCAATGCAACCACAAGGGAGCCAGGATGGATTCAGAAGGAAAGAGAATCTGAAATATTTAACAACTATTACCAATGTCTACTACAATCTGCCTTTTTGTATCACCAAATGTTTGGTTTATCCTACTTTCCGCATGAAAAATACGCTCATGTTTATCCTAAAGGAGAAAATTCCATAAGTCCATACAGTTCTAACATCAAGCTCTGGACTCTACATGGCAGTTTCTACATTGTTTCATGCAATAGTTTGTACATATCCTGGTGGGTTTTTTTCCTTTATCCAGAGAATTATAAAGTCAAAAGAACACAAGTTATCTGCTTCTTACACAACCAATATAAAATGGTGAAATAGGAACAAGATAACAATCAATGCTCCCATTCAGAAAAGGAGAGTAAGAAAGACACAGAGTTGACAGTGATCTATAGTCCCCTACCCTGGATTAGGAGCATGTTTCTTGGTTAGGCTTCAATTCTATTTCCTGGGAAGGTTCTCTAGTTTAGTGTTCTCTGTGGCCCTTAGAGCTGATCTTTGTTCATTTTACTCTCTGGCTGTTTTAAAGTAAACTTTGATAAACAGGACACCTTTGCAGGCTGAGCAACTTCTTCAGTCCATTTCCTGATGTGTAAACCCAGGTTCTGGTTTCTTCTTAATAGAGCTTTTCATTTCTGTTCAATAGCTCAATGTGCCAACAATTGCACCAAAAAAAAAAAAAAAAAAAAAACCTCTTCAAGACATTTCTCTCATTCTCTCTTGACTCAGTGGAACACATCTGGAAACTATATGGTTTCAGTGATAGAACCATATTCTTAATCTCCTTTCCTGCAGCCATTTTTATTCAAACAAAAAAATTTATTGGGCGTACCTTAATCCAGTTAGAAGTTTTAGCAATAGGTATGACAACAGTGCTCTTGATTTTATCTTTGTTTGTAGGCTAAATTTTAATAAGTCTACAAAAACTTAAAACATATCTCAATTTCAGCTTTTACTGTTTGGGGTTTAGAAAGAGTTGCCTTTTAAAGTCTGCACTCCATATGTACTCTTTCATTACTAGCAAACTGACCAATTATTTTCTAAGCTTGTCTCTTTCATATATTGCCTTGTCACATGTCACCATAAGCAATCAATATATTCTACTAACATTCTAATAACCGTTTTTTCCTCTTTATGCTACAAACTCATTAGGTATGTTTTCCTTCTTCCCTGCTATCCCAAACAAGTCTTAGCAAAATTCTGTCACCACTCAAATGGATTGCTTTTCTTCTAGACCCAATATGTTTCCTTGAAACCTGAGAACTGTCTCCCCCATCAAGCTAATCCCATATATTTTAACTTTTCAAATTGCTTCTGTAGCCTCGTACATCTCTTAACAATTTCTGAAAACTTCAAGTTGTGCTAGTTTAAACTGAGTAACAAGTTACCACTAAAATCTCACCAACTGAGAGCATAGAGACCTTTATGTTCTTTATAGGAGAGGGGGGAAATGTAGCATCTCCTCTTTATATTTTGCCACTGCCTTAGTGCACAAGACTCACATGATGTTTCCCTTAGATTGTTTCCAAAGTCTCACCTTTCTCTAGTCTTGAATTCATGTACCACAAACTGCCATGAGACACACCTCAATATGATGCAAATCTGATTACAGTTCTTGAATTTACATTTCTCAATCCTTCATAAGAATACTGAGAATAAAAATCCTTGTTTTTAAGTACATAAATTCTTTCATGATATAACCACTGACTACCTTTCTAGTTCATCTTTGGCCATCATAAACATATACCTAGGTTCCAGTTACACGAAAATACTGTGGTCATTCTTGCTTCCATTAGGAAGACTTTTCCCCTTTTTCTTTCCTTTCATTAACTCTTATACATTATTTTAAGATTCAACTCAAACACTCAGAAATTTTTTCAAACAGTCCCCTTAAGTTGGGTTACTTGAATTTCTTCTTCTATAGTATCTTGTGAATAACTTCATCAAATTGCTTATTGCATTATGTCTTACTGTTTATTTTTGTTCCCTAGAATGGACTATTAGCTCTTTGAAGTCAATGACTTTCTCATTTGTTTCAGTTCTTACAATAGTGACAGACCTGTGATTGGTGTTCATTATTCATGAATTAAATTAGTCCATATTTATGGAGTACTTACTCTGTCAGAGGGCACTGAATCAGACTCAGAAAAGAGAGAATAATTTGAACAGTTTTTTATTTCTTTAGCTCAGGACCCCTGGATACTGATCATAGTTGATGCCATTTCCTGAGAGTGCCATGAAATTCTGATCCCCAAAGGCATAGATGAAAATGTCTGATTATGAGAAAGAAATCTGATTTAGGCATGTGGACTGTTGCTTCATAATTTTATGCTGTCAAAATCCTGACCTTGATCTCCAAACACATCAAAGCTAGCCTGATTCCATTATACAGAATTTCATAATTTGTCTTACTAAATCCAGCATAAGTCATAGGACAGTTTCAATTCTTTCTCCCCATCACTATTATTAAAAAATTAATGTAATAAATGTAAAGGTATTTATTTAAGGAAGTTGCAAAACCCTATGCATAATGATCATACAGATTTAGGTTTTGAATACCTGGAATCAAGATCATAGACTTTTAAGTCTAGTTATCCTTATTTAATATATGGGTATTTTAAATTCCTGTGGATTACTCCAATACCTATTATCTTTTCACTTTCTTCATATGGGAAATTTAAAAATGTTTGCTACATGATTTTATGCTACTTTCAGGGCTGTACCTTTTTATTCATAATTTTACAAAAAAATTATTTTTTTTTAAATAACTTCTCATAGCCTGGGGAAGCTTTCCCTTGCCATATGCTCACCAAATCAGTTCAAATTCCAAGTTCCCTGTCTACAAAATTTGTTATTAATTTGGAACTGTTAAATACTTTAAAAAGAAAGAAGGGAAAGTCCAAATAAGTGAGAAAGAAGTCTTAATCATTTGTGTTTGTTAATGGTAATGGTACAAATAGTAGGAAGAATCATGCATAGTCAACATGTCCATAATCCAGAGCTCAACTTGTGGGGGTCAGTACTTACTTCTGAAGTCTTTTCTACAACATGAGCTATGTGGAGGCTGTATGCCATAATGAAGAGAGAACAAAATTTGGAGTTAGGCATATCTGAGACTAAATTGAGATTCTGGCAGATGACAGCTCTATTCCTTAACCCCTTGCAAACCATTAACCTCTCAGTCTGAGTTCCTTGTCTCCTTGTTGCAAGGATTAGGTGACAAACGGTAGATGCCGACAAGTATTATTATTTTTCTATTGTCTTTTGAGAAACAAAGAAATTATTCTATCCATATTCTTATTTTCTACTTGGGCACTTTCTCCTATTTTTCTTTCATAGATTATTATTTCTTTGTAAACTGAATGAAGAGAAATTATAATTATATTATTTTGCACCCATCCATATTTATGGATAATATTACTATAAAAATAATTCCCATGGGAATATTGAGGATTAAATTTTAAATAACAAATAAAGGGAAATATAGTATGCCAAATATTTAGGGGACATAAACTGAACAGTTAGAGTGCTCATATGATCTAGTAACATGGAATGGAAAGGACAGGGCCCTCCTGCTATACATTGTACCCTAAACATAAGTCTCAGATAATCAGAGCATTTTGGAGAATATGAATCATGGAGTAACACACGGTGGTAACCTGACAATTTAGCCTAGCAGAGAAGGTAACAGTGAAGGCAATTGATCAGTGCATACTGAGACCTGGCATACAAATAAGACACAATAAAACTGACATACAGGCACACACTGTACTTAACTTCTGTCACAGGAGAGAGATTTTTAATGAACAATCAAAAATCCAATAGAGTGAGTCTTGATTAACTGCAAATGCAGAGCAAGAAATACGTGGATATTTTAAATAAAATAAACAACATTAAAACGTGCCATATGACTTTGAAACCCAGACATCTGTAATAGCATTACACATCCTCAAATTCTTAAACACACAGCTCTGGGATTTGAAACCTGAGGCAATCATATTACTAGTTGCTCAGATTGTATATACATATGAGAAAAACAGCCTAAAATTATCATCCACAGAATATGATTTCCATTTGTATCATTCTTCTCTCTGGTTTTCAATCTACCAATTCATAGATTCATCGATGTTCAGTTCATATTTCCTCTGTGAAATGAATTACTGATTTCAAGTTTAGTTGTCACCAATTACCAATAACTGAAGCTGTTTGGGCCCCCCAAATTTAAAGACATTGGTCAGAAGACAAGGTATGATCCTCATCCTGCCTCAACATACCCTCTTTGGACTTCACTTTTATCATTAGTGAAATGAAAATGTTAAGACTTTTCATACAGTTCAAAAATTTTTGATTTAATAACAAGTATTATGAGAGGTAATATTAAAAGGTATTAATAATGATGTCTAACATACAAGCATTGTTTATCACATTCAAAGCCTTGTTCAATTCACTTCACCTTACTAAGTCATTTAATCTTCACATGTCTCTGTGGGATTTACCATTAGCTCTGTTTTATTGGTATGGAAATTGAAGCACTTGTAGGTTCAGTAACCTGTTCAAGTCACTCGACTAATAAGACATACAGTTAGAATTTGAATCCACATCTCTCTCTACAAAGGCCATTTCTAAATATAATTACACCACCCAAGGAGCAGGACAGAAGTCACAGAATAGATGGCCTTGAATGCCAGAGAAAAGAACTTACATGAATTTGTGAAGAAATAAGAAGCTATTGAAAGGTGTTAAATAGCAGAATATGTTTTTATCTAATCTGTATCTCAGGGAACAGTGTGCAAAAAATATGCCAAATACAAAAATGTAGAAAACCAAGCGCAGAAAAAACAGTTAGGAGCCAGATGAGTAAAAACTGTAATCCAACCAAAATAAAGAACATAGAGATGAAAATAAGGAGTTAAATTTGCCAGGCATTGAAGATTTAGCATATTCATCTAAATCATAGTAGTAGTCTAAATCATAGTCCACGTTTTCTAGCCTAGGTAGTGGGAAAACAGCAGTATCATTAAGAGATATAAAGTCATTTTAAAGAGAAATAAGATTGAAGAAGAAGGTGTCGAGGCAGCTTTAGTAAGAAGTTGGGAGTTAGTTGAGTGAAATATATTAGCAAAGAAGATGGAAGGAACTGAGGGGTCAGAATGTAGCAATACAGAAGTAAGTAGGAATGATGGTGGTGATGTGACATCGTCCTGCTTCCAAGAGGCTGTGACGTCACGTAGTTGGCCTGGGTTAATCACAGTTTCACAGCTTCAATAGGATGGTTGGTACCAGAATTGAGGAAAACATGAACACAATAAAATGTCCATGTTTTGCTCTGCCTTCACTATATTGTATTCCCCTGGTCTGAAAAGAACATGTCAGACACCTAACAAAACAACATATCAGATGGACCTCAGTTTACATTTATAAAACACAAAAGCAAGCTCTACAGACATTTGTGGTTTATAGGTAATCCACAAGTCTATTTACCAACTGGGCAGAATTAAGGTACTTGGTTAGCCTTCTCTATGAGTTTCCTAACCTTTAGAATTTCAGAAGTTTAAAATTACAGCATTCCAGTAATAGAAATGTTAATATAACATTCCCACATTTAAGAAAACCCTGAATGTGTCATGCTCTTTCAATATGCCAGTCCCAGTAACTTTTAAATTTCTGCATAACTTTTAAATTTCCTGTACTGAAAAATCAAAAGCTCTATGTAAAAATACACAGAACAGGATTCTGATCTGCCCTTTTAAGGGGAAAAAAAAAATTCCATCAAAAACGTCTACCTTTCTTTGTATGAAGTTTGTTTATAATTTCACAATTTTGTTTGAGTGACATGGTGTCCCTGGAAAGGTCAGTTTTTTCAAGGTTTCCTCAGTTTAGGGGACTAGTGGGAAAAACCAAACCTGTGAACAAGAACTAACACACTCAGTCTAGGGTCCTTTTATTCATTCAATTAATATTTATCACATATAGAACATCTAGTAAGTGTACTCTACCGTGCTGGGAAGAAAAACATGTACAATGGCATAATCCCTGGATTTCATGAGAGTTAGACAGAAACAGACAAAGCCAAAAATGCAAGGAACACATTAAAAATGTTTTCTGTGTAGTATGAATAATATTTTAGAGAGAGAAAAGATTATTTCTACCTAGAGAAAACTTCTTAATATACTCTCAGAATTCTGGTCTTCTTTACACAACTCATGTGTTCTGATATACTTGCTCGCTCTTTGAATGGAAAAGTCTCCAACCCCCAGTTACTATTTTTCTTTCTTAACCTGGTAGACTTTTCCTTCTCCTTCAGTACACAGCTTATGATTAACCCTTGCAGAGCACCTGCCCCAGGCTGGATTAGGATGTGTGTTACTAGAGGTCCTAATCAAAATATAAAACATATTATAGTGTATAATTATACATACTACACATTATAGAGTATACTTCTATTTTAGTAAGAGAGATGACATTTGTTTGTTTTCTGAGATTGTTGCACAAAGTCTGAAACGTGTTTCACATAAAAAGTTTGTGGAATGAATGTGAAATCTGTTTTAACTGGATCTTCAGAAAGAGTAGGACTTCTACAACCAGAGATGTAGACAGAAGACTCCAAGGAAAGGGAATGTGTATTAAAATATAAGACATATTAGAGGAATGAATAAAGGAGATAACATTTCTAAAACAGGAGATAGTAAAGGACAATAGGAGATAAAATTTAAAGGTAGGTAAAGAAAGATGTTGAAAGACTTTAAATTCAAAAGTGAGATACTGGATATTTTTGGCCATAGTCAATGAGAGACTTCAAAATATTTCTGAGGGGATGAGCACAATGACCAAGCTGTTATAAACTAGCAATGTGAGTTGTGAGGTATGCTTGATGGACTATCTAGAGTGGGGGACCCAATACACAGAACACAGATGATTAAGATGATTTATCCACTGAAAAGGTATTCAAGATTTTAAAAATAAGGTGGTCAGTACCTAAACAAGGAACATGGCAGGAAAAAATGAATTGAGAGAACTGGTGAAAAAAGACTCAACTGGATATAAACATTAAAAGTAAAAGAGAAGAAAAAATGAAATATAAGTTTAACAGTGATCAATTCCACTATCAATACTTATAGGGAACTCCAATGAGTGAAAACACATAGAATAAACAGAAATTAAAGCCAAGCGGAACAGTACATAAGTTGGCAGAACTTTGGATTTGTGGGTATAGCTTTTCTGTGTGTGTTTTTTGTTTTTTGTTTTTTTTAATTCTAGGCTTTATTTACACTTCTTGACTTTCTGATTCTCATAGTTTTATTCTGCTTTATTTACTTGTTTTGTATTTAATTCTTTGGTTATTCATCTTTGACTTTCTTATGTCTAGTTCTAGTTTTACTTCTTTAAAGGAACCATATAACACAAATTTGATGAGCTCCAACCTTCACTTGCTATTGATTTTGAAGTTCCTTAGATCTACAAACTTTACTTAGTCTGTGGATCACAAGTAGAGGACTAGGAAATGAAAAAAACTACTGAGAGAAATTTATAAACCTAGAAGAGAAACATTTGAGAGGTGAACAGAAAATAATAACTTTAGATTTATACACATAACTTAGATGTCAGTTAAGCCTCTTTGGTCATTTATACCTGGATAAGTTTTACTCTGCATTCATATGGGAATATCTTTCCTTTTCTCCTTTGCTTTTCACTTCTCTTCTTTTCACAGCTATTTGTAAGGCCGCCTCAGACAGCCATTTTGCCTTTTTGCATCTCTTTTCCATGGGGATGGTCTTGATCCCTGTCTCCTGTACAATGTCACAAACCTCTGTCCATAGTTCATCAGGCTTTCTGTCTATCAGATCTAGTCCCTTAAATCTATTTCTCACTTCCACTGTATAGTCATAAGGGATTTGATTTAGGTCATACCTGAATGGTCTAGTGGTTTTCCCTACTTTCTTCAGTTTAAGTCTGAATTTGGCAATAAGGAGTTCATGATCTGAGCCACAGTCAGCTCCTGGTCTTGTGTTGACTGTCTGTATAGAGCTTCTCCATCTTTGGCTGCAAAGAATATAATCAATCTGATTTCAGTGTTGACCATCTGGTGATGTCCATGTGTAGCGTCTTCTCTTGTGTTGTTGGAAGAGGGTGTTGCTATGACCAGTGCGTTCTCTTGGCAAAACTCTATTAGCCTTTGCCCTGCTTCATTCCATACTCCAAGGCCAAATTTCCCTGTTACTCCAGGTGTTTCTTGACTTCCTACTTTTGCATTCCAGTCCCCTATAATGAAAAGGACATCTGTTTTGGGTGTTAGTTCTAAAAGGTCTTGTAGATCTTCACAGAACCATTCAATTTCAGCTTCTTCAGCGTTACTGGTTGGGGCATAGGCTGAGATTACCGTGATATTGAATGGTTTGTCTTGGAAATGAACAGAGATCATTCTGTTATTTTTGAGATTGCATCCAAGTACTGCATTTCAGACTCTTTTATTGACCATGATAGCTACTCCATTTCTTCTAAGGGATTCCTGCCCACAGTAGTAGATATAATGGTCATCTGACTTAAATTCACCCATTCCATTCCATTTTAGTTTGCTGATTCCTAGAATGTTGACATTCACTCTTTCCATCTCCTGTTTGACCACTTCCAATTTGCCTTGATTCATGGACCTAACATTCCAGGTTCCTATGCAATATTGCTCTTTACAGCATCGGACCTTGCTTCCATCACCAGTCACATCCATAACTGCGTATTATTTTTGCTTTGGCTCTATCCCTTCATTCTTTCTGGAGTCATTTCTCCACTGATCTCCAGTAGCATATTGGGCACCTACCGACCTGGGGAGTTCCTCTTTCAGTATCCTATCATTTTGCCTTCTCATATTGTTCATGGGGTTCTCAAGGCAAGAATACTGATGTGGTTTGCCATTCTCTTCTCCAGTGGACCACATTCTGTCAGACCTCTCCACCATGACCCGACCGTCTTGGGTGGCCTCACACAGCATGGCTTAGTTTCATTGAGTTAGACAAGGCTGTGGTCCTGTGGTCAGATTGGCTAGTTTTCTGTGATTATGGTTTTAGTGTGCCTGCCCTCTGATGCCCTCTCGCAACACCTACCTTCTTACTTGGGTTTCTCTTACCTTGGACGTGGGGTATCTCTTCACAGCGGTTCCAGCAAAGTGCAGCCACTGCTCCTTACCTTGGAGTATCTTCTCACCGCCGCCCCTCCTGACCTTGAACGTGGAGTAGTTCCTCTGGGCACCCCCGAGCGCGCTGCGGAGCTGCCGCTACTTGGAGGTGGAGTTGCTCCTCTCCGCCGCCGCCCTTAACCTCAGGCGTGGGGTAGCTCCTCTCAGCCGCTGCCCCTGACCTCCGACATGGGGAAGCTCCTCTGCGCCACTCCTGTGCTGTTGCAGCCTGATGCTCTCGGTCATGACCCCTGACCTTGGGCGAGGGGTAGCTCCTCATGGCCACGTTTCTGCACGGTCCGTCACAGCCCCCGCGCTGGTTTTAGAAAAGGCAGAGGAACCAGAGATCAAATTGCCAACATCCGCTGGATCATCGAAAAAACAAGAGAGTTCCAGAAAAACATCTTTTTCTGCTTTATTGGCTATGCCAAAGCCTTTGACTGTGTGGATCATAATAAACTGTGGAAAATTCTGAAAGAGATGGGAATACTAGACCATCTGACCTGCCTCTTGAGAAACCTGTATGCAGGTCAGGAAGCAACAGTTAGAACTGGACATGGAACAACAGACTGGTTCCAAATAGGAAAAGGAGTACGTCAGGGCTGTATATTGACACCCTGCTTATTTAACTTATATGCGGAGTACATCATGAGAAATGCTGGGCTGGAAGAAGCATGTCAATGGACATGGATTTGAGTAAACTCCGGGAGTTGGTGATGGACAGGGAGGCCTGTTGTGCTGCGATTCATGGGGTCGCAAAGAGTTGGACACGACTGAGCGACTGAACTGAACTGAGGTTTTACTCAAGCAACTAATATCTTTGTACTTCCTGGGGAAGTCAAAAGCCTCTAAAAAGATGTGTGAAAATTCTCTGAAGACTTAATATATTAACAGGCACTCCTTCTGTGGTCATTGGCTTCCATATTTACTATCAGAACTATACAGTATTTACCTAGATATTGAAAGGTAAGTTTTGTTCAATTTTATTAAAAAACAAAATAAATTAAAACAACATACACGCCAAAAAGATTCATGTAATATGGACTATTGAACAATATTTAATTTTATTAATTTACCTCAGTTATACCACATCAAACAACTTACAAACAGGTTAAACATTCTGCCTCTAAAATCTCTTTCACTTTTCCCTTGCACCTCCAGTTTCCTCCACATTTCACTGAATGATAATTTAAGATAAATCACAGAAGTTGATGAAACAATAAAAGACTTTAATAGAGAGGGGGAAAGAAAAAGGGAAAACTTTTAAGAATAAACATATTTAAGAGGAGACAAGAGGAAGAAGAATCAATAAAAACAGAAAAGACGAGTAGTCAGGATTAATTGGATCATGAAATTGCAATGAGGTATAAAGTGGGATAAAAGAGTTCTAAAAAGGAAAAGTTGCAAATCTACCCAAACAGCAAAAGTGGTGGGTATAATGTGATCTTCAGAAATATTACTAAATATGGTAATTCACATATTTATCACTGATTGAAAAAACAAGATAATTTAGTAGAATAGTCAAAGCAAAAGTCAGATAGGAAGCCTCAGGCAGAGGAAGGGAAAGGAAACTAGACAGAGATGGACCCCACTGGGAAATTATCTCTGTATGCAAGAAGAGGGAATTTTATGGTATGTGGTATGTATTATGTAAGGAATTTTATGCTGTTACAGCCCCACGTATATGATGATGAGTGTGTATCTTATATGTTCTCAGGAGCCTAGTTTTGGAGATGGAAACTTTTCACTCCTTTGACAATCTCTTTGTTCTCTACCTTTTATAAGTAAAAATGAGAAAAGCTCCCATATTCACATTCCTTCATTCTATAAGCATATCATGAGCCAGGGTGGAAAAAGAATTAAAGAAGAAAGGAAAGCAGGGAAAGATGGAGCCAGATAGACTGATTTATTTCAGTTCATTCTATTTCTTCAAGGAGCAAAAAGCCCAAATCAATTTACAGTTAACCTTTCAATTTTCCTGCTATCTGGAAGAAGAAATGTTGTTTTGGCACAGTTCTGATTCTGGAAGCTCTCCAGGCAGATTCTCAATACAAACCCACTGTCTGCTTACATAATCAGTTTATTACTTGATTTGATAATGAGAAACCCACAAAGTAAAACTACCACTTTGGTGACCTCCTGATTGACTTCAATAGGTAGTTTTGGACTGTAAAATAGTGCTTCCACTTTAAGACTTGGACATTCACCCTGTGTGAACTGGTTTAGTCTCTCCTCAAGCAACCATATTCATATTTACACTTTCTAGAATATTACTTCTTATACTCACTTTACTTTGTGTTTGGACACATAGCTTAGAATCATAATATTTTTAGAGTTAGAACAAACCAGATAGAACATATATCCCTCTGTTAGGTAGTTAGAATAGAAAATGGAGTCCAAAATCAGTTCAGTTCAGTTCAGTCACTCAGTCATGTCTGACTCTTTGCGACTCCATGGACTGGAGCATGCCAGGCTTCCCTGTCCATCACCAACTCCTGGAGCTTACTCAAACTCATGTGCATTGAGTCAGTGATGCCATCAAACCATCTCATCCTCTGTCATCCCCTTCTCCTCCTGCCTTCAGTCACTCCCAGAATCAGAGAGTTCAAAATGGTGCCAGCTAAAAGATAGACAAAGGGAAAAAAAAAAAAAGCCCTCAAAAAGGGAACAAATGAAAAATCTGTAGACTGGAGTAGGAACCTCAGGTGAAAAAAATACTCCCACTTCCTGATCTTAGCCCTAATTTGCATAGTGCAGCCTGGCAGTCAGGGGGGACAAAAAGTATAAGAAGAGGGAGACAACACAGATTGAATCTTCTCCTTTGGGGTTGGCCCGTCCTCACACCTTACTATCCTTTGTGTACCAAATAAAACTCTGAGCTGTAACAAAGCTGTAACCCTGATCCTCTGTTTCAAATATTTGTTGTAGCAAGACTGAACTGAGGAAATTACACACTCTCCTGACACCTCCTCATTAACAAATAAAAACAAAAGTCTACAGAAACATACTCCAGGTTGCACACCTAGTAAGTCTCTAAGAAAGGGCTAATGTTTCCCTCTTCTGACCAGTTGCAGGGCTCTGCCCCAACCATGCTTTTCAGTATATGCTGAAGATTGCCAGTGCTTCTTACCATTCATCTGTACTTTTAGTCTTAGTTTTGCCATTAATTATTTTTTTCAACCGTAAGTACATTACTCTACTCATTGGCCCCAGTTCTCTCATGTGTAAAATGAATTAGTTGAATTAGATATCTGTAGTTCAGTCTAGCCAAGAGATAGCATGATTCCATGACCACCATGAAACCAGCTGTCTCATTCATAGGTCTTCCATTTCACAAAACAGAAACCCAATCAAGCAAGTATAATCAAAAAAGGTAGATTTATTGTAGGGACACAGGGCTTTCACACAGATCCCAAGATAAAGAAGCAAAGGGGCTTCACCAGGAACTAAGATGATAAACTGGAACTATAACAAAGTTATAATTTATTTCTTCTGTGTCTCTCAGGAGCCGCTAAACTTTCATGCCTGCTGGTCTCTGAATATTTGCCTTATTTTTCTATCCCTTCAGATCAATTCTCTGTTTTGCTACACTCAGAACATGGCTGTCCAGAGGGGCAGCTTTCACACTCAGTGCAATTAATACTAGAGCCTGACTAGTACCCCTCAGTCCCAATTCCAAGTGTCTTTGCAATCAAATATGATTGGTCAGCCTGGGTCAGATGAATACCAAGCTCAATAAATGGAGGCCAGGATGGCAAGGCCAGAATCCACCTCACTTCAGAGTGGGGCCATTTGGTCTAGGCAGAGTTTCCAAAGGAATGCTATTTCCAAAGGAATATTCAGAGCTCCTTGAGTCATTTGCTACTTTATAGACACTGAGATGACTACAATTCTATAGATAAAATAAATAATACCAGTAGGAAGGTCTTAATCTCTCTGGGTCTGACGACAATCTACACAGATAATATAGATATTTATCCTACTTAGCTCTCTCACATTGTCCACATCTGAAAGAGTCCATATTTGGGTCTTAAAAAAGCCCACATAAGAAATTCAAGCTAACAGTTTAGAATGAAAATAAAACAGAGCCAGGAAGCAAGTAAGCAACCAAACCATCTCTAGAGAGAAGAGTAAACCTATAGCAACAATTAAAAGAATCCCACTAAAGAAAGTAGTCTCCAGATACAGAAAGAAGCACAGCTATTCCTTTGAGAGAACCTTGGTTTAAAGGGATTAAGGTAAACATTTAGGATAAAAAAAAAGAATCAACTAGGACAAGACAACAAGGAATTCAGTGTGATTTCTCTTTGAGCAGGAGCTGGTTTGTTATTATAATGAAACAAGCCCCCCGCTGGCACCTTTTCCGTGACTTGTTTCCAATCCTATTGAGATTTCTACCCTTCAAAAGAAAGGATGTGGATTATTAGACTCTTGGCAGGGGGTACAGAAAAATCTATCCTGCTATAGGTCCAACCCAGCAGTGATGGATTAAGGTGTGATTGAACGGATTGGCAATCATATGCCTCACACTTGGAGGAGAACCTTCAGATT
This sequence comes from Cervus canadensis, assembly GCF_019320065.1. NCBI lineage: Eukaryota > Metazoa > Chordata > Mammalia > Artiodactyla > Cervidae > Cervus > Cervus canadensis. The sequence continues at coordinate 58,788,665 of NC_057387.1, forward strand.
CTCTGTCCGGATTCTCAATAAGGCAGTTTTCCCAGTATAATTCCTTTTGCTGCCCCCATTTCCTCTTTAATTTTTTTTTTTTAATTCACTTCCTTGAATGTCACTGGTGAGTTTTATATATCTGCCACCAGGCTATGAGTCTTCAAATATCATTTTTCAAAAGTTATTGAGATGGGGAAAATGGTACCAGTCGTTATTACTTCTTAAGAAAACAAAATGTCAGGGCACCTTTTTTTAATCATTACACATCTTGAATTGTCTGAGTCAATCTGCCTAAATCAGTTTGAATCAGGCTGTGCCAGAGAGCTTTTCTTAGGACAATTTAATTTGATATTCCTCAAAATAGGAGGATATCATGTTTCCATTCTGTTGCTTTACCCTAGAGACTTGTCAAATATTATTTTATAAATAAATAAAACACAAAATCTTGAATTCTATCTTCAATTGGGAAAGATTAAGAAACACATATTCAATATTATATATATTCACATGCAAATGTATCTGTCAGAGAGGAAGAAATTTCCTTTACCTTTCTATAGACTCTCTTGGCTGGCCCAAGTATTAAATTGATATGAGATGGATTAATGGTAGAAAATCAAATAAAAGTTGAGTAGCATGTACACAGGGAAGAGACCCAGAAGAACTGATTAACTTGCCAAAAGGGAAGAAGCCCTTACCTTAAATGCCTTCTTTAGCTAAAGACAAAAGAGAATGATGAGGTTGGGGAGAGTCCCTTATATAATTTTACCAGGAAAAGCACAGTAAAGAAGGGTGACTACAAATCTAAGTCAAAGCCTTCTCCATTGTGAAGAATTTCTAAAGATTTGGTCATTCCTTTCCAACTACAGACATTCTTACAAACGGAGACTTCTCTCACAAATGTAAATGTCTCTTACAAAAGTGCAACTGCTACTTGGTTTTTGGAGTTCCTCCCTCTGTCTGTTGTTTCTAAAGGAAATTTCCTTTAAAAAGTTTAGAATAATTAACATACTAAAGAGATATATTTTAGGATGGCAAATGTTCCCTACATATCATAATAATATATGCTATTACTATATCTGTGCTATATCAGACATAATATAAATTTATGCTATATCAGAGATGAAGTCAAATGATTTGAATAATTATTAAATTCATGAACCATAACTAATTTAACTTTCATATACATGTATATACTAAGTATATTCAAGGCAAAGTCTCTCACGTAAACTTCTGAGGGCTTCTTAACTTATAAAGGCTTTGTCTCCCTTTTTTATATCATTTTTTGCATATTTTTACTAAAGGAGATCAGTCCTGGGTGTTCATTTGGAAGGACTGATGCTGAAGCTGAAACTCCAATACTTTCGCCACCTCATGCGAAGAGTTAACTCATTGGAAAAGACCCTGATGCTGGGAGGGATTGGGGGCAGGAGGAGAAGGGGACCACAGAGGATGAGATGGTTGGATGGCATCACCGACTCAATGGACATGAGTTTGAGTAAACTCCGGGATTTGGTGATGGACAGGGAGGCCTGGCGTGCTGCAATTCACGGGGTCTCAAAGAGTTGGACACAACTGAGCAACAAAACTGAACTAAGCCATCAATAAGTAAACGTTTTGTTCGTAAATGGGTTCTTTCATTTGTGAAAGGCACTTTTGAAAAAGTGAAGACCCCTCTTAAATACTTTAACTTTAGAAATGCAAGTAAAAGTATAACTCTGGTTTGTCACTTTAATGATAGTATCTCCTTCCCATAATAGACATTAACCATTTTTACTCTTCCATGTCGGGGATATTATGTAGAAATGAACCCACTTGTTAATTAGCACATTAATCAGTGCAATAACTTGGAAATGCTTACCAAAATGTGGATTATTCTAAAACTCTTAGGATCAGTTACTTAAACATCAGCTAAGCAGGACCAGGAACCCATGTTTGAATCATCAGGGGACTCTGTAATTTTCTCGGCTCTGTCTCACCACAGCAAAAATTTGAAGCTACGGATGGACCAGTGTTAGAGCTCAGTTTATATGTGGGGAGTGTGTAATTTCCCTAGTTCTGTCTCGCCACGGCAAAAATTTGAAGTGATAGATGGACCAGTGTTACAACTCAGTTTTATTTGGCAAGCAAAGGGAAATACATCCTCAAGGTGTGAGGGTGGGCTGACCCAAAAGACAGGAAGAGAGACCCACAGCTCAGTTTGGCGCCTCTTTTTATATTTTATTTCTCCTCCCCCTGAGCCTGACCTGTGTAAATTGGGCTGGCCAGGAGAGCTGTTTGTTTCACCTGAGGTTCTCACTCTGGTCCTCAGACCTTTAGTTGTTCTATTTTCACAGGCCTTTCATTTCTTTGTCTTTTAGCCACCACCATTCTGGACTCTTTTTTCCTATGCTAACTCTCTAAAATTCCCCCCTCAAGAGATGGGAGGCCCAATTCTTTGAGAATAGGGACATCAAGGTCTCTATGGCTACTTTCTGCTGAACTGGGGTGGTGAGGGGCATTGGGCCTCCCCCTCTTGCTAGTCTCAAGATTCAGAGTTCTTATAGTGGTGTCCATCTAAGGCTGAATGATATTTTCCATGGTTGGCTGTAGTTTTATATATCCTTGTTGAACTGGCACTGCATGTTGTAGCTTGTTGACCTTGGCAGAGACAAAACAGGTTAGTCAATTGATAATACATAGAGCAATCATAAGCAGCATCAATATGATAACAAGGATTAGTAGGGGAATTAGCCAACTCCAAATTCCCCATCGCCAGGAGAAGGATCCCCCAAAAAGAGACTGTAATCACCCTAAGAATACTTCAGTTCATTCTTTAAGATCCTCTAGGATCTAACACTTCTTGAAGACTGTGAAATTTTCTTAGCTGGAGGTATTTACCCAGAAACAATACGTCTCATTCAAGATGGCTCAAGTCCCTCCTTGTTCAGGGATCAGGAGATCTATCTCTTGTTTATTTTGGAGTACAACACCTGCCAAGCTGTGTTGACTCTTTAGAGCTATCCTGAGAAATCCGAGCCCCAGAAACTTGATTTTGGGTTGTTCATTAGAATGGCACTCATTTGTAGTCCTGAATAGGCATCTCAGATTTCCCAGGGGCTCACAGGTGTATTGAGTGTGCTCTTCTGTTTTCTTCCATGGTTTGACTTGTGAACAGTGAATCCAGTCGTGTCCTGGTATCTTGACTGCTGCGGGAGGAGAAAGTATTACAGGGTAGGGGCCCTTCCATGTGGGCTAGAGTTGAGCCTTTGGGGACCCATCTTTCCAGACTTTAATTAGGACTTGAGTCTCTGGACCATACAGTGGTGGCTCTTTAGAATCTTTTGGGTTCTGGTTGACACCCCACAAGTATATATCCTGTTGGAATTGCCCAATGGCTGTGGTATAAGACTGGAGCATCTGAGCCTCTGGATCTAGGAAGAGGTCATTGACATAAACAAAACGTCACCCATAGAAAATCTCATAAGGACTAAGACCAACCTGTTCCTTGGGGGCAACACAGGTGTGGAGGCGAGCTATTGGTAGCCTTCTTCCACTCAAGGGAAGCCTCCTTCCATCTAAGGAAAGTCTCCTGGATTATCTTTCTTATCTCTGATTTTAAGAATTGGTTGGTTCTTTCTAATTTTCCTGAAGACTGAGGCCTCCAGGCACAATGGAGATAATAAGTAATGCCCAATGTTTCTCCGGTAACTCAGTCAGTAAAGAAACTGCCTGCAATTCTGGAGACCTGGGTTCGATTCCTGGGTCAGGAAGATCCCCTGGAGAAGGAAATGGCAACCCACCCCAGTATTCTTGCTTGAAAAATCCCATGGGCAGAGGAGCCTGGCAGGCTACAGTCCATAGGTCGCAAGAGTTGGACACAAGTTAGTGCTATCTTTCTTTCTTATTTTCAATGCTTTAGAGACCCTTTGGGTGACCTTAGAAGTAAATGATGTCCTATTGTCACCTTGTAATGACCTGGGCAGAGCAAATCTCAGAATGATTTCATGGAGCAGTTTTTTTTTTTTTTTTTTACCACCTCCTGAGCCTTTTCAGGGGCTTCCCTTGTGGCTCAGCTGGTAAAGAATCTGCCTGCAATATGGGAGACCTGGGTTCTATCCCTGGGTTGGGAAGATCCCCTGGAAAAGGGAAAGGCTACCCACTCCAGCATTCTAGCCTGGAGAATGCCATAGACAGTCCATGGGGTCACAAAAATCCAGACATGACTGAGTGACTTTCACTTTCACAGACTTCTGAGTCCAGGTAGAAAAATCTTCAATCCACGCTGTGACTGTATCTATCATGACTAATAGGTATTTATACCCTTGAGAAACTGGCATCTGGGTGAAGTCCATCTGCCAGTCCTCTCCTGGGTATGTCTCACGTTGTTGGATGGATTGGGCCAGCTGGGGTCTTCGAGCTCCTTGGGGGTTGTTTAACTGGCAAGTGTGAGGAGAGGAGACCACTTGCCTTATTGTCGTTTGGAGGCCTGATTCCTCTGAAGGACCTTTCTAGTAATCTTTGGAGGGCCTTCTCTCCTAAATGAATGATGGCATGTAAGGAGTTGATCAACTTCCACTGGAGGTTCCCAGGCAGAAAAAGTAGTACCTCCTTTTGGAACTGTCCCATATGATCTTTTTAAAAACCCTCACTCTTACCTTTAAGTCTCACCTTCAGTGTATAAAAGAGTTTCTGGCAAATTAGTCTGTGGGACTAAGGTGGCAACCCCTATTAGGTCATTGTTCTATAATACTGCTCTGTTAGCTTCCTGATTGACTGCTTGGTTGCCTCATGCCATTTCTGTGCTCCTTTTATGGTGGTCTTTACAATGGGAGACTGAAACCTCAGTGGGCAGATGGACTGTCTCCAAGACCCTAAGGATTTGATCATCATACTTGATTGAGGACCCTCGGGTGGTCAAGTGGCCTCTTTCTTTCCAAATAGCAGCATGTACATGTAGCAGCAGAAAGGCATACTTGGAGTCAGTGTAAATGGCCACACTTTTTCCTAAATCTTGAGTCAGGGCTATGAGCTCAGCTAATTGGGCTGAAGTACCTGGTGGCATAGATCTAGCCTCTATGGTCTCAAAACTGGAGACTACTGCATATCCACCTCTTCTATTTCCACCCAAGATAAAGCTGCTTCCATCAGTGTACCAGATTTCCTCAGGATTGGCCAGAGGATCTTCTGACAATCCCTCTCAGGGTTTATTCCAATGGTCCAAAGTTTCTAGGCAAGAGTAGAAGGGGAGAGAGACCTCAGTGATAGGCGGGAGGGTAGCTGGGGTAAGAAACTCACAAGGGGATATGGTCAAGCCTGGATTTTCCATCAGCACTACTTGATATCTAAGGATCCTCTGATCAGACATCCATAAACAGCCTCTCCCATTCAGGAGTTGCTTCACTTGGTGGTTGGTCAAAAATAGTTAGTTTGCCTCCAAAAGGGAGTTTTAAAGAATCTTCTATCAGGACTGCAATAGCTGCAAGATTTTGAAGGCAAGGAAATATCTCTTACCAATAAGGGAATAGGACACTCAGGGGCCACCAGAAACTGGTGGGAAAATATTTGTCCATCCCAGCAACAAAGAAGTGCTCAGGTGAATCTTTTTGTAATTGTTTTTCCTGTAGAACCCAAAATGGTACAGGTTTGGGAAGAGAAGGCTACAGAGTAGGGGTCAGGACAGAGTAGTTAGCCCCTGTATCAACCAAGAAATTATCGGACCTACCTGAAATATCCAGTTGCACCCTTGATTCCAGTCCCCTGATGGTTATCTGTGACAGGTGGGCTGGCTGGAGTGGGCCACTTTAGTCCTATTGAACCATCATGACGGAAAGCTTGGTGCTTAACCTTGAGGCTCTTGGATTCCAAGGGCAGAGTGCTGTCCAACTGATGGCTTTTGAAATAAGTCTTTTTAGGAGACTTGTCATGGGTTGGACATTCTTTGGCCTAATGTCCCACCTGCCTACAGATTAGGCATTTGCCTCATTCCTTGTCCTTCAAGGACTCAGGATTTGCCATAGGGCTTCCCTGGAGAGAGGCCAGCATTTGGGCATGGCTTGTCTCTCTCCTTTTATCCCTTTCCTGGGCCTTGGCTTCCCTCTCCTGTTCTGTTATGAAAGGTATTGGTGGCTGTCTGGACTATCTCATCTAAAAAGGCAGCAGGGTCCTGCTGCTGTAGCTGTTGTAACTTCATCCTGATGTCTGATGCACATTGGGACAGGACTTTGTCCTTTAAAATCACCTGTCCCTCATAAGAGTCTAACTCCAGATTGGTAAACTTTTGGAGGGCCTCGTTTAACTTTTCCAGAAAGGCAATGGTGTTCTCATTGGACTCCTGAGTTATTGCTGAGACCAGGCACAATTCCTCAAGTAATGGGCTTCCTTCTATTTCCATGGGTAGACTTCCTTAGCTTTGAGTCTTTCTGAAGCTTATCCTACCCAGTACTGTTGCAACCTGAGAGGAAGGTGTCCCCAGGTCAGGGTGCAGATCCCCATGCAGGTTGATGCATGACAGCCTCATGAAGATCAAATCCCTGGGTAGGTTGAGGCATCTTGGCTTCCTGAGAATTGGGTCCCTGGGCGGGTCAAGGCATGTCAATCTCCTGGGACCCCTGGACTGGAGGATCCCCAAGCACGTCAAGGCATGACAACATTTTGAGGACCAGATCCCTAGGTATGTTGAGGCAGGTCAACCTCCTGGGACCCCCGGACTGGAGTTGGATGTCCCCAAGATCTCTAGCATGACCAGTGCTAGGTAGGATTCAGGGGTTTTAATCTTAACTCATCTCTGGTTTGTTCACCACAGATGGGAATAGATATCATGACATAAAGCAATCCAAGCTTGTGCCCTGAGACTGAGAACCTGGTGAAACAGTCATAAGACATCCTCTTATTGCTCTGAGGGAATGTAAGTCACTGATTTCTTCCCCTAGTCCTCCATAAGAGCAGTTTACAGTGTTTCCAATGATAAATATTTCATTGTTATAGACCCACTTAGGCAATAACGGAAGTAATGACACAGGAGTGGGTTATCCGGTCCTGTTGGGGCATTGTGAAGTGAAGTCACTCAGTTGTGTCCAACTCTTTGTGACTCCATGGACTGTAGCCCACCAGGTTTCTCCATCCATGGGGTTTTCCAGGCAAGAATACTGGAGTGGGTTGCCATTTCCTTCTCCGGGGGATTTTCCCCACCCAGGGATTGAACCCTGGTCTCCTGCATTGAAGGCATATGCTTTACCCTCTGAGCCACCAGGGAAGTCAAGAGTATTTTAATAATAAACTGGATGGAGCAATGTTGCCTACAAGGGTCAGGGTCCTGGTTGCAGGAGTTAGTAAGTGACTTAAGAACAAATTGATAAGACAACAAACCAGATGTTCCATAAAAATGGAGTGGAGATTTGATCCAGAGGTATGCTTGTAACTTTAGGAGAAGGGTGGTAAGGGTTTGAGCCCAAATGGCCTGCAGGGCTAACTCCCAAGGTGGCAGATATTGTCCCTGGAAGCCCAGTTGCCCTTTAAGGGATGCCACCAACAGATGGATGCCTGTAATCTACCCTAGCGAGTTCACTGAGAAATGCTGTTGTTGCACATGTTGTAGGAAACACATAAGATGAAGGCCTGAATATCTAGAGAGATTGCATATTACACAGTATTTCTCTCCCAAGGGCCAGCTATTTTCTGGTTGTCCCTCCAGAAGATTGTAGAGGCAACATTGTGGGCCCAGAAGGGGCTCAGGAAAAGAGCATGAACTAGGAAGGAAGGGGGCAGGGCACAACTTTAGAAAGAATGACATAGCCCAAGGATATCACATGAACTGATTAAAATCAAATGGGTCCAAGATGGCAAGTAAATTCAACTAAACCTTGATCCTCAATCTGCAAGCTAAATGACACACCCAGAGGTGCCAGGACAGTTCTAAGTCACTGTCAAAATATCAAGGAGTGGGCGTTTCCCCAACTGTTGGAATGATCCTCCTACTCATTAGCATATGAAATCACCCAGCTTGCAAAAACTAACCACACCACATTCCAAGGCCACCACACCCACACGCCCTCTGAGATGGCCCACACCCTGTGGAGTGTGCTTCTCTCTAAATCTGAACAAATCCACCTCTTACCTATCACTGTCTCTCACTGATTTTTTTTTTTTTTGCAATGAGACATCAAGAGCCTGAGCTTCATTAGGTCCTGAAGCCAGCACCATGGGTTTTGCATCCCAGTTGGATGCAACTGGTTGACTAAGCATAGCACAGAGTCCCTGCCAAGTGTGTTTGAGCAGTTTTAAACACAACTTTTAGAAAAGGAAAGATGATGACCTGTGCAATACTTTTTCAGCCATGGCATAGATGGAGAGAGGAGCTGAACGACTGAAGGAAAAAACAGTGGGAAAAACGTGCTGAGGAATCCCCTTCATAACCTGCCAGAAAATCTGCTAAATACCTGACCTATGCTCAGTTTTCATTGGCCTGATCCTTGGCACAAAGAAGATTAAGGACAGAAGAACTCCCAGCCGCTTGTACAACAGCTACTAAGCAGCACCTGCCAGAGTCCCTCAATTGCACCCACTGCTGCTCACCTGTTCATGGGGATGGGGTTCTAGGAAACAAGAAATGAAAGATTATAAAGGAATTAAAATTTTGTTACTCATATGTCCTTCCAGCCATATGAGCGAGGACCTCCTACCTTAATTGGAGGTCTTCTGGAATCTGAGACTGAGCTGCATGAGCTTTCTGCCAAGTTGGTTTTTGCTGTCTCAGTTTCCAGCACACTGGACTTCTTATCACTTTCCTTGTGCTGCATTTTCTTCATGTTCTGCTTCCATCGCATGAGCTTTCCTGAGTTGGGCTTCTGCTGTGCTTCGCCTTCGCCTTGTGGGGGCCAACCCAAGGTTGTTTCAGCCAGGTTAAATCTGAGAAATGGCACCATATATGTCGGGGGACTTTGTAATTTCCTCGGTTCTGTCTCACTGCAGCAAAAATTTGAAGCGACGGATGGACCAGTGTTACAGCTCAGTTTTATTTGGCAAGCAAAGGAAAAATACATCTTCAAGGAGTGAGGGTGGGGCGACCCAAAAGACGGTTAGGGAAGAGAGGCCCACAGCTCAATTTTGGCTCCTCTTTTTATATTTTATTTCTCCTCCCCCTGGGCCTGCCCTGTGTAAATTGGGCTAGCCAGGAGAGCTGTTTGTTTCACCTGAGATTCTCACTCCAGTCCTCAGACCTTCCTTTGTTCTATTTTCGTGGGCTTTTCCCTTCTTTATCTTTTAGCCACCACCATTCTGGACTCCTTTTTCCTATCCTAACTACCTAACATAATGAATAGCAGTCTACAGCTTTTTTCCACATTCTGGAATTGTGAAGACCATGTTTTCAAGCAAGTACTACCAGAGCCTAACTAATGTCACTGAATATCAGCTCCAAATGTCTTCTCAATCAAATTTGACTGGTCCATCCCAGGCAGATTTCTAACCAGTTCACTAAGGTAAGGCCAGTAGGGCAAGCCCAGAATCCCTCCTTCTTCAGAGAAGGGAGATCTAGTCTAAGGAGATTTGGTTAATGATTAGCTCTCTAGAGAGTCTTGTAATTTGGAAATGATTTATTTCAGTCTATACTGCAAAATCTTTCTTTCCTATAACAGTAAAAAGAAAAAGGAAGCAAGTTTAGAATAGTAGTTTTCAAAATCTTTCTTGCATTCTGACATTCCAGTACCCAGAAATTTGGGGAATGCAGAGGGTTCTTTGCTTTAATAAAGAATTACACAGGAATGAAATAAAATTCAAATCAACAGCAAAACAACAAAATAAATCAAAGTGTTAAAAGACACACTTAATAGTAATTCAACCTATATATAGCTACCAGCAAGGATTGTATAGCAGCCATACTTCTTATAGAAATACTGGACTGGGGTCTTTCATGTATTAGTAACATGGGGCTTTTGCTTAAAGATATCAAAATTTGGTAATCCTTAAAAACTCAATGCTTTATTAACATATAGCTCAATTTCCATTGTAACGAAAGTATATAGAATTGCAAGTCATTTGGTTTTTAAAAAAAAAAGCTAACTACAAAACTTACTGTTCTTATTTTATTTTTTCATGAAGTAGGGAAAATAATCATGGACTACCAGGACATTAAAGATGGTATGTAGGAAAACACTGTTCCCGATATGTAGTTCTGTAATTAATTTCATTTCTGACAATTAAGAACTGAGTCAAGTCTTGGCTAGATTCCTTGGGTGATAGACTCTGTGAGACCATGCTATCTATGAGAGTGAAAGTGAAAATCACTCATTTGTGTCTGACTCTTTGCAACCCCATGGACTGTATAGTCCATGGAATTCTCCAGGCCAGAATACTGGAGTGGGTAGGCTTTCCCTTATCCAGGGGATCTTCCCAACCCAGGAATCGAACCCAGGTCTCCTGCATTGCAGGTGGATTCTTAACCAGCTGATCCACAAGGGAAGCCCAACAGTATCTATGGATAAGAAAATTGGAAAAGCAAAAAAGTATATTTATAAATTTTGGCTGTCTCTCTTTTAAAACCTCTCCTTACTCGTCAGATTTCTTCCTTCCCCTTACCTAACATAGTGAATATAAAAGGAAAAGAAAAGTTGCAATTGCTTCTTAATTGATTAACTGTGTATATCTACCTATCATAGCATATGAAAGTTCTTAGGTATGGCTTTTGTCTTTACATGGAGTCCAGTATCCAATTTGTATGACTTTGTTGTTTGCTTTTGTTTTGTTTTTCTTTTATATCCTCAATACCATGTATGTCAGGAAGTGTCTTTGTCTCAGAGTGCAGAATTACACTGTTTTTGAATTTTCTAGATATTTTGCTTCTAATCAGAGATAAAATTTTCAGTTTAAAGATCTTGATATTTAAAGATCTTTGAAGATCATGATATTAGTCCTCACATAAAGCTTCCTGAAATTTGATCAATTATTAAAAAAAAAAAAAAAAACCTACTCCAAAAACTTAAGACACAGAGAGTATAGGCTTCTGACTATCAAACCTAAAATAATGGGAAAGTTTCATAACAGTATTTTTTTTTTTTTTTAAGTAGTTTGACTGTGGTCTCAATTCTTGGTGGAGAATGGAGAAACATGCAGACTTACAAATCTGCTTGGGGAACAATAATTCCTAGGTATTAAAAAAAAATTGTTAATCAGTGATTAACTACTCATAGAAATGACTATTACTTGCATTAAATAGCTACTTTACATGGTATTTCATCCAATATATTTATCTTGTTGTTTTTATCACTTACCATGAGAGTTAGGAAATGTTCTTCAGAATCTCACCACTTAATAATCAATGATGTATATTTAGATGGAACCACAAAAGACCCTGAATAACCAAAACAATCTTGAGAAAGAAGAACAAACCTCAAGGTATTATGCTCCCAGATTTCAAACTATACTACAAAGCTACAGTAATTAAAGTTCTACTGTATTGGCAGAAAAACAACCACACAGAGCAATGGAACAGAACAGAGAGGCCAGAAATAAACCCATACTTATACAGTCAATTAATCTATAGCAAAGATGGCAAGAATTTAGAATGGGGGAAAAGATAGGTTCTTAAATGAATAGTGCTGAGAAAACTGGACAGCTACATGTAAAAGAATCAAACTGAATTGCTTACTCACATCATATACAAACATTAACTCAAGTGGATTAAAGACAAATGCAAGACTTGAAACCATAAAAGTCATAGAAGAAAACATAGGCAGTATGCTTTTGGAGATAGGGCTTAGTAATACTTTTTTGGATTTGTCCCTTTTAGGCAAGCTTGACAAATGCAAAATAAAAAAATGGGACTGCTTCAAACTAAGAAAAGCAAAAGCTTTTACATAGCAAAGGAAGTGAGTGGAGTCACTCAGTCATGTCCAATTCTTTGTGACCCCATGGACTGTAGCCTACCAGGCTCCTCTGTCCATGGGATTTTCCAGGCAAGGGTACTGCATTGGGTTGCCATTTCCTTCTACAGGGGATCTTCCCAACCCAGGAATTGAACCTGGGTCTCCTGCATTGCAGGCAGACGCTTTACCACCTGAGCCACCAGGGAAGCCATAGCAAAGCAAATCACCAACAAAATGAAAAGGCAAACTACTGACTGGGAGAAGATATGTAAGAAATGTAAGTTGGCAGAGTCACCATGTAAAATAGTATGAAGGTTCTCAGAAAATTTAAAATAGAATTAACATATAATACAATAATCTCACTTCTGGTTATTTACCAGGAGGAAATAAAGATACTAATGCAACAAGATATCTGCACCTCCCTGTTCACTGTAGCATTATTTACAATAACCAAGACATGGAAGCAACCTAAGTGTCCATGGATAAATGACTGGATAAAGACTATTGGAATATTACTTTGTAATAGAATATTAGTCAGACCAAAAAAAAAGAATGAAATTTTGCCATTTGCAACAACATGTTTGGACCTAGAAGGTATTATGCTAGGTAAAATAAGTCAGACAAAGAAATACAAATATCATATGATTTTACTTATATATGGAATCTAAAAAACAAAGCAAACACAACAAAACAGGAAATACAGCCATAGATACAGTGAACAAACCAGTGGTCACAGGGTGGCAGTGGAAGTTAGGAGAACTGGAGAAACAGATAAAGGGGATTAAGAGGTACAAACTTCTAGTTATAAAATAAATGTTGCAAGAGTGTATGTACAACATAGAGAATATAGTCAATAACACTGTAATAATTTTGTATGGTGACAGATGGTAGTTGACAGATGACCACTAGACTTATCATGGTGGCCATATTATAATGTAAAAAATAAAATAAAATCACTATGTTGTATATCTTAAACTAATTTACTATTGTAAGTCAATTATACTTTAATAAAAAACAGATAAGCAATAGATAATGATCAGTCTTCAATTACAGAGTTGTTGAATTAAAACTATTACATTAAACCAGTGTTAAACTAGAATTTTATTTCAAAAACAATTTTACATGCAATGTTTCAAAAAAACAATCCACTACTTCTGCTTAAAATAGACCATATCTTTGGAATAATGCTTATTCAAAAAATTGCTTTCAAACCAGAAGTAAACCATTTCCTCTCTCTCTCTCTCTCTCTGTTTCTCTCTCTTAGCTACCTGGGTGTTTACTGTTGGCAAGATATTGCATTTCATAAGTAGCATACTATCTAGTGTAATTCTTACAGTACCTCCTCAGGTAATTATTATCATCCTCATAAAAAAAAAGAAAATCAGTACATAAACAGGTAAGATCACAGTCCTATACCATATGGAAAAATTCGAATCAAATTCTTTGCCTGTCTGGCTCTAAAATGGTGTTCTTAACTACAGAGAAGCTTTCCTCAAGAGTGACAAAAGTGAATCCCTTGCCTTTGCCTGCAGAAAAATAAAGTACTAAAGGCTAAAGACCTATGCTTTAAATTTATGTAGGGAGGAGAACCTACATTTCTTTTCTTTTCTTTAAAGGAGGTTTGGGGCATGACTCAAAACTGACAACCAAAGGAGAAGTAAATATTGATAATATCCCGGGTGGTTGAATGGGCTTCTAATTTTTTATTGCTATTCAGGAGGTGTCACTCAAACTAGATTCCTTTATTGCAGCAGTGCTGTGGATCACTGTCATAAATTTTCTGTTTGTACAGTTTTCCCTCTCATATTGTCAAGTATCTCATGGTTTTATTAGTGGCTTGCCTGTAATTAGATTCCAGGTACAGACTTACACTCATCTTTCCAGTCAGGAAATCAGAAAAGCTATCACTTGTCTTCTGCTATTCTGCTGAATTCAGTTTGGGATATAAGACATGTTAGTGGTAATTTCGTTTGTGGTTCACACACTACCCAGTGACAATGGACTCTGCTCTCTGATGTTTCTATAACTTCCCCTCATTTGGGATTTTGTTCCACTTGAACTTTTATGCTTTTAAGTGATAATCTCTCATGTTTTGGGAACTATATAAATTAAAATCAGAAAGAACTTTAAAAATGTGTGATCATCTGTGTATATCTATCATTTGAGCCTTCAGTATTCTCAAATATCTCAAAGTGTTTATCTTTATAACATTTTTGTAATTTCTGGCATCAGGAGAAGGATTTAATTTTAAATAAAGAAACCTTTCTGTGAACAAAATACCCAGAGATAATTTATTAGTTTTCTTTTCCGAAATCCACAAAGTAATGGCATATATTTCTTTTTATTTATAATTCTATTGTCTAAATACAACTGTAAAGTACAGCTCTTGGTGATGCATGCTTACTTTCTTCTTTACACCCAGATGAAACTCAAATGACATAACTTTGGTTTAGATAACTTTGAAAAATCTGTCAGTGAATCTGATATGGTCACATTTATGAACACCTTGTTCCCAGGGACTGTCAAGCAGAAATAGTAAAGAAGCCTAGATAAACATATTTTACCAAAAGAAAAGCCAACAACACCGTTACAATCTATCAGATCTTGAAGTGGCCGTCTTTTACCTCTGTAAGAAAACATGGTGGTTCTTTTTTCTCCTTATCTGTCCAGGGACTCACAATTCACAACACATATGCACTTCAGAACAAATTAAGGTAAAAAGATGCTCAGATATGAATGAAAATCCCTCATTTTCTTTTGATTAATTAAAAGGATTTTAGGAGAAAACTAATAATGGTCCACAGGGAAGAAAAGGCCATTAAAGTCATGGAATATATATTAGCAATTATCCTACTTTATTTACAACCCATTTTTCTTCTGAAAATAGGAATGCAGAAAATATATAAATTGTCATAAAATAATAAATATATGTAAAATTCATGAAAATCTGAAAACATGTTTTGAATATAATGATATTATTAAGAATTAAAATAATTCAGTGATTTTCAGCAACCAAAATATATGAGATGAGCTTTCAAATAATGTTAAATAAGTAAAGTAGGATTGTAATTGAATGCAGCCCTAATTAGACTTTTCACATTTTGATCTTCATTTAAACATCTTCTAATTCCCTTTTACAGAGAAACATAGATTAGAAATTGGTATACGGCTATGAACAATGAGGCAAATTTATGGAGTATGAAATACCAAGATGGTTTTCTTCAGGTAAAAGTGGGAACTTTAAACTTCAACAAATGTTAACAGTGTAGTTCTGGTCTAGATTTGCTCTGGGTGTTTACAGATCCTTACTTAGAAATGGAATAATCCCCCCAAAATTGGATTTTTCAGTGTCTGGCCAGGAATTTGGGTTGTAATCTAGGAGAATGTCTGGTTGGAGTCCCAGGCTTTCAACTAATGCTGTGACTGTGCATTTGAATGCTGAAGTTGACTTTAGTTGATTTTAGACACATGGGTTAAGCACAGGGTTAAACCTAGTACATTTTCCTGAAATAAAGATCTGCTCTGAAATGAACCCAAATGTAGATAATAGTTACTAAATATTTATTTAGCAACTTTACTAAATAGCACATTTTCTTACTGGGCTTCCCAGGTGGCTCAGAGGTAAAGACTCTGACTACATTGCAAGAGACTTCGGTTTTGATCCAATGGTCAGGAAGATCCCCTAGAGTAGGAAATGGCAACCCACACTTCAGTATTCTTGCTTGGAAAACTCCATGGACAGAGGAGCCTCCATGCACAGTCCATGAGGTCGAGTGACTAAGCAACAAGAACAACAATAATTTATTTATTTATCGGTTGTGATGGGTCTTCATTGTTATGCACAGACTTTCTCTGGTTGTGGAGAGTGGGGGCTACTATTCATTACAATGTGTAAGCTTATCACTGCAGTGACATCTCTTGTTGCGAAGCACGGGTTCTATGTGCATGGACTTTAGTACTTGCAGCATACAACTTAAATTGTGGTCCACAGGCTTCGTTGCTCCAGGGCATGTGGAATCTTCCCAGACCATGGGTCAAACCTATGTCCCCTGGCCTGGCAGAAGGATTCTTATCCACTGTACCACCAGGAAAGTCCAACAATATATATACATATATATTTTTAAGTTTTTCAACAATGAAAATGACATGAGTTATATCAAGTAGTGCTTTGACTACCTGCACCATTTGTTAAGAAAATATCTGCTGCTATGACAAGCAAGACCTTAAATCTCAGGAATTAATACCATAATGTTTGTTTTTCATTCACATGTGTTACATATTCCTGATCAGTGAACAGCCTTCCATATTGTCACTCATGGAGTCAGACTACTTCTATCTTATAGTTTTGTCCTTTTCTGTATCCATAAGGCATTCTCGATTCAGCAAAAGGAAAGAAAAAGAAAGAGAGGAGGAGGATCACAGGAGTTTTTAATTGGTTAGGCCTGGAAGTTGTGTCCACATTTTTGTCTAAATGCAATTGGCCAGAATTTAATCACATGGGCCTTAACCAATTGAAAGAGATGTGAAAAAGAAAGAAGCATATTTTATTTTTTAAATGGTCCTAGTAATCTGCCATATCATCTAAGAAGTTTGCTCATGCTGGAATTTATGCACTCAACTTTTGATAAACATAATACATGAGCAAGAGAGATTAAAATTGCTAATTATATTAGTAATTATTGTATCACTTCTATTTAGAATTGACTTATCCACTTCATGAGAAAACACTAAAGTTTTCTTTTTCTTTTCTTTTTTTTTTTTAATCATATAGGCTTAAATCAAGAGGGGTGATTAGTTGGATTGTAAAGTATCTGTGCCAACAAAGGTCCGTCTAGTCAAAACTATGGTTTTTCCAGGAGTCAGGTATGGATGTGAGAGTTGGATCATAAAGAAAGCTGAGCACCGAAGAATTGATGCTTTTGAACTGTGGTGTTGGAGAAGACTCTTGAGAGTCCCTTGGACTGCAAGGAAATCCAACCAGTCCATCCTAAAGGAAATCAGTCCTGAATATTCATTGGAAGGACTGATGCTGAAGCTGAAACTCCAATACTTTGGCCACCTGATACAAAGAACTGACTCATTTGAAAAGACCCTCGTGCTGGGAAAGATTGAAGGTGGACAGAGGAGGAGAAAACAGAGGATGAGATGGTTGGATGGCATCACTGACTCAATGGACATGAATTTGAGTAAGCTCCAGGAATGGGTGATGGACAGGGAGGCCTGGTGTGCTACAGTCTGTGGGGTCGCAAAGAGTTGGACACAACTGAGCGACTGAACTGAGCTGAATTGAAAGTATCTAAAATTTAAGAAATATTCAAATTAACTAGGTCTGTCTGAATGTTTTGATACAGGGAACTATTTCAATATTTCATTGTGTTATGTGTAACCTTTCCAAACAGTGATATTATCTTTGTGAATTTCATATGTTAATTACTGAAAGAATATTTGTTGCTAAATATTAAAGAGCATGTATCATGAGATAGCTAGATGTAAGATATTGAAAAAAATTTAAATGTACCTGAAATACAGGAGGACATTTCTTATTGCACAAAAGTATTATATAAGAAAGGATGTCATATATACCAGTTTATAAGAAATATAACAACCAAGAAAATATGTAATGCAATTTATTTCTAGTAATTTAAGTAATGGATGTATTATCCAAAGACATGACTAGGGGCTGAGTTATGCTCTCCCAGGTTATTACAGGAGAAAAGGAAAGAGAAACCCATCTGAATGCAGGTTCCAAAGAATAGCAAGGAGAGATAAGAAAGCCTTTTTAAGTGAACAATGCAAAGAAATAGAGGAAAACAATAGAATGGGAAAGATTAGAGATCTCCTCAAGAAAATTAGAGATACTCAGGGAACGTTTCATGCAAAGAAGAGCACAGAAAAAGACAGAAATGGTATGGACCTAACAGAAGCAGAAGATATTAAGAAGAGCTGGCTAGAATACACAGAAGAACTATACAAAAAAGATCTTAATAACACAGATAACCATGATGGTGTGATCACTTACCTAGAGCTAGACATCTATAGTGGGAAGTTAAGCAGGCCTCAGGAAGCATTACTACAAACAAAGCTACTGGAGGTGATGGAACTCCAGGTGAGCTATTTCAAATCCTAAGAGATGATGCTGTGAAACTTCTGCCCTCAATATGCCAGAAAATTTAAAAACTCAGCAGTGGCCATAGGACTAGAAAATGTCAGTTTTCATTCTAATCCCAAAGAAGGGCAATGCCAAAGAATATCCAAATTGCTGAACAATAGCCCTCATTTCACACACAAGCAAAGTAATGCTCAAAATTCTCCAAACTAGACTTCAACAGTACATGAACTGAGAACTTCCAGATGTTCAAACTGAATTTAGGAAAGGCAGAGGAAGCAGAGATCAAATTGTTAACATCTGTTGGATCATAGGAAAAGCAAGAGAGTTCTAGAAAAATATCTACTTCTGCTTCGCTGACTATGCTAAAGCCTTTGTGTGGAGCGCAACAACCTGTGGAAAATTCTTCAAGAAATGGGAATACCAGACCACCTTACCTGCCTCCTGAAAAACCTGTTTGAAGGTCAAGAGGCAACAGTTAGAACCAGACATGGAACAACTGACTGGTTCCAAATTGGGAAAGAAGAACATCAAGACTATGTATAGGCATCCTGCTTATTTAACTTATATGCAGAGCACATCATGAGAAATGCTGGGCTGGATGAAGCACAAGCTGGAATCAGGATTGCCAGGAGAAATAGCATAACCTCACATATGCAGATGACACTACCCTTATGGCAGAAAGCAGAGAGCCATCAAGAGCCTCTTGATGAAGGTCTAAGAAGAGAGTGAAAAAGCTGGCTTATAACTCAACATTCAAAAAATGAATATCATGGAATCCAGTCCCATCATTTGATGGCAAATAGATGGGGAAACAGTGGAAGCAGTGAGAGACTTTATTTTCTTGGGCCCCAACATCACTGCAGATGGTGACCTCAGTCATGAAATTAAAAGACACTTGCTCCTTGGAAGAAAAGTTATGACAAACCTGTTGTGTGTTAGCTGCTCAGTTGTGTCCAATTCTTTGTGACCCCTTAGACTGTAGCCTGCCAGACTCCTCTGTCCATGGGATTTTCCAGCAGGAATACTGGAGTGAGTTGCCATTTCCTCCTCCAGGGGATCTTCCCAACCCAGGGATTGAACATGGGTCTCCTGCATTTCAGGCAGATTCTTTACTGTCTGAGCCACCAGGAAAGCCTATTACAAACCTAGAAAGCATATAAAAATCAGAGACATTGCTTTGCCAGCAAATATCTGTCTAGTCAAAGCTATGGTTTTTCTGGTAGTTATGTATGGATGTGAGAATTGAACCATAAATAAGGCTGAGCTCCGAAGAATTCACTTTTGAACTGCAGTGTTGGAGAATACTCTTGAGAGTTCCTTGGACTGTAAGGAGATCAAACCAGTCAATACTAAATGAGATCAATGCTGATTATTCTTTGGAGGGACTGATGCTGAGGTTGAAGCTCCAATACTTCAGCCACCTGATATGAAGAGCCAACTGATTGGAAAAGACCCTGATGCTGGGAAATACTGAAGATAGGAGCAGAAGGGGATGGCAGAGGATGAGATGGTTGGATAGTATCACAGACTCAATGGACATGAGTTTGAGCAAGCTCTGGGAGATGGTGAAGGATAGGGAAGTCTGGCGTTCTATAGCCCATGGGTTTGCAAGAAGTCAGACATGACTTAGTGACCAAACAACAAAATTTCTTATGCTGAAACTTTAACCCCCAGTACCTCAGAATGTGACTATAGTTGGAAATGGGCCCTTTAAAGATTTAATTATGCCAAAATGAGCCATTAGGATGAGCCCTAACCCAATCTGACTGGTTTCCTTGTAAGTGGAAATTTGGACACACAAAGAAAGTTCAGGGACACATTCACACCAAAGAAAGATCATTTGAGGCTACAGTGAGAAGACATTAAGAATATATAATCATAAAAGATTATACCTTTCTCAATTTTTAATTAGATAAACTGACAAAAATCAATGAGAATATAGAAATCTGCACAGCATGATTCACAAATGATGAACTGTTGTATGAGGAATATTGCATCCTACAACATCAGAGCATTTCCAATACTGACCTTATGTAGGGACATAAAGCAAGCTCAATTTCAAAGGGCTGAAAGTACACATTGTTTGGTTTGGGAATACAATGGCATTATGCTAGAAATCAATAACAGAAGGATAACTAGAGTATTACCAAATATTTTATGACTACACTTCTAAATAATTCATGAATAAAGAAGAAATTACAATAAAAATTTGAAATATTTTGAACTAAAAATAAAAACTAATTAAAACCTTGAAATATATATTGAAAAAGAAGGGAAAAAAAACATTGCCAGTAAATTATATATGTATCCATCTCAAGAAATTAGGGGGAAAGCAGTTAAACTCAAAGATAATAAAAAGAAAAAAAATAAGAAAAAGCAACTGAAAATTAACCAAATGGAAAAAATATCTCAAAATCAATGAGACCAAATTATGTTCTTTGAAAGGAGAAATAAAATTAGCAAAATCTTAGCAAAATAAAGGAGCAAAAGCAAAAAAGTAAACAAACTAATAAATATTAGAAATGAAAAATAGACACCAATACAGAATTTCCACAGATTAAAAAGATAATACAAAGCTCTTATAATCATGAGCCAACATATATGAAAATCTTGATGAAAAGACATATATCTCTAAAAACATGATAAAACTGATGAGAATAAACAAAAATCTGAATAGTCATGTATATTAAAGACATTAAACATGGAATGAAACCTTTTCCTCATTAGTCACCAGGGAAAAGCAAAACAAAACCCAAATTATCTCTTGATATACTCACCAGAACTGCTAAGTTTCAAAAGATAGAAAATTATAAGTTTTGCCCTGATATGAATCCACTGGAACTTCCATATATTACTGGGGATATAATTTTGTGCAACCACTTTCCACATGAAAAAATAAGAAATCATCTCACACATAAGATTGAACGAAAGAAGCATGACATGAAACAGTTCATACTCTATATGTGATTCCATCTATATTACATTCAAAAATATAAATATATGCCCCTTATGGTGTAGAAGAGAGGGGATGCTGGTAAGAAAGGTATACATAAGGGACTCAGGACTTATGTAATGTTCAATTGATTGAACTGATAGGTGGCTTAATGAGTATACTCATTTTTATCAAGTTAATTATTTTTTGTTTGTGTACTTTAACAAATGTCCATAAAATAATATTAGATATAATAGTTATTTCACATACATTAATCACCATTATAAAATTCTCTGGACCCTTTGTTATAAAACAAACAAACTGTAATTACCTGAAGTGAACAGCCCACTGTGAATTAATCAAGAACAAATGAAGCTGTGAAATATCTAAAACATAACAAAAAGGGCAGTTGAGAATTTAAGCTGGAGAAAGATTATTCCAAATTTATTTCAGAACCTGAAAAAAATATTTGTTACAGAAACAGAGAAGAAAAATAAAAATTATGGCAAGTTTTGAAGAGGGCATTTTATACAACTATAGCATAAAACCTGTGTGGAGTTTGATTTCCCTATCAGACATGAAGAATAGAACTTGTGAATTTAAAAGAATCAATTGAGACATTGTTATTCTTGCTAATTAACAAGGAAGTGTTAATGTGCCATGTAACACTTAGGTTTTAACTAGTGAACAGATGAAAATAAACTGGGAAAGCCTGGGCCCAAACTGTAAAAAGGCCTCAGGAAATCTGTATAAACAATAATTTATAGTGCTGCTACTTTCCCCACTTAGGCAACTTAACTTCCACCAGTTTCAGCCCAAAGCTTTGGTCTCCTTCACCTACCTAGATGGGGGCCAGTTCCAGGAGCTAAGTCTTCGTTAGTTCAGTCTAATATGAAAGTAGTTGTAGCCTCCTTGTTAGTAAATAAGAATAAAAAAGAATGTGTTGCTTTACCAATGAGAGTACTTCATGAAAAGGTAGCTCTGAAAGAGATAGGAAAAATCAGGCCTTTATTTTTCCCCCTGACTTTGAACACTGTTGTGCCCAGAGGTGCTATGACCAATATACTCCATGAAGAGAGAAAATCTACACTTCTGAGAAGAAAAAACAGTTATTGCTGAAGTGTGACATTAACCAGTCTCTAAGGCATCCTACCATTTTTTACTACAAGATAATTCATCTTCTATTTGTTTAACTCAGTGATTTTCAAAGTATGATCCCCAGATCAGCAACATCCATATCACCTGGGAACTTGTCAGAAATTTCTAGACACCACCCATAACCTACTGAATCAGAAACACTGGGCAAGTGATCTTGATGGCCCTGTAAAGTTTGAGAACCACTGGTTTAAGTCGTTTTGATTTGGATTTTCTGTTACTTGTGGTCAAAACTTCCTACTTTTACAACCTATGTTAGTAAGTAAAATAAAAGTAAATGGTAATTGGGCTTCCCTGGTAGCTCAGCTGGTAAAGAATCCACTTGCAATGTAGGACACCCCAGTTCAATTCCTGGATGGGGAAGATCCCCTGCAGAAGGGATAGGCTACGCATTCCAGTATTCTTGGGCTTCCCTGGTGGTTCAGATGGTAAATAATCCACCTGCAATGCGGGAGACCTGGATTTGATCCCTGGGTAGGGAAGATCCCCTGGAGGAGGGCATGGCAACTCCGCTGATAATCCCCATGGACAGAGGAGCCTGCCTAATTATGAGAAAACAGACATAAAGAATAATTATGAGGAGCAAAGGTACAAAAGAACTTCATGAATTTTCTTCTATGTTAATTATACCTCACCTACAAAAGGCCAAGATTGAGTGTACTCCTCAAAGTCTATGCTACATAGCTTAAGCACCTCTGAATCTAACAGTAGATTCATAAGAAAATATCTCAGGTCTCAGCATCATCCTTATTATTGATTACTTGTATTAGTTAAGATTCATTACATTTATGACTGCCCTCCAGTATTAAAGGTAAAGGAACAAAGTACTCAATAGCCCTGTTTCTACCTTTTTTTCAGAAATCACTGAAAAATGATGAGCATAATGAAGAAATGAAATTACAAATACTTTATCTTTCCAAAATGATACGACACTCTTAATACTAAACCTCATTGTTTTCCAAAGAACTGTCAAATGGAGCAAAATAGCAGAGAGATGCAGGGAAAGATCAAATGAGAAAACTTCAGTCACTTGAACTTCAGGGAGATCAAACCTGTCAATTCTAAAGGAAATCAACCCTGAATATTCATTGGAAGAACTGATGCTGAAGCTGAAAATCTTCAATATTTTGGCCACCTGATGCAAAGGATTTACTCATTGGAAAAGACTCTGATGCTGGGAAAGATATAGGGCAGGAGGAGAAGGGGGCGACAGAGGATGAGATGATTGGATGGCATTACCGACTCAATGGATATGAGTTTGAGCAAACACCAGGAGATAGTGAAGGATAGGGAAGGATTGCATGCTGCAGTCCATGGGGTCACAAAGAGTCAGACACCACTTATTGATTGAACAACAGATTTCAAACAAAGTCAGCAGAACATAGTTATCCTGCATCCAAGGAGCAAAGCCAACAACCATTTTTTTTTTTTTAAATATTTTGCTTAAAACAGAAGAAATGGAACACCCTGGCTGGTGGGAAAATACCATATGGCATCAAGGTGTACCAATGATTCTACAAGGAAATACATAAATATACTTGGCATGATTAGAGAGACTGGAGACAAACTAAATGAGAGAAACATGGGATTTTGAAGCATTCATAGCTGTTGCTTTTATTGGCTATGGAAAAGTCATGATTAAAATTAACCTCTCATATAGCCAACATGAGAGCTTCCCAGGTGGCGCTAGTAGTAAAGAACCCTCCTGCCAATGCAGGAGTGGGCTCAATCCCTGGGTCAGGAAGATCCCCTGGAGATGGGCAGGGAAGTCCACTCCAGAATTCTTGCCTGGGAAATCCCATGGGCAGAGGATCCTGGCAGGCTACAGCTCATAGGGTCACAAAGAGTTGGACACAACTGAAGCGACTTAGCATGCACATAGCCAGCTTGGCCTCTTGGGTATCTTAGTGTACCAAGGTGAATTCCTTCTAGCCAAAGGACTGCTGTGATGCTTGTCTTACAAAATTTGCTGCAAAAAGCCAAGCCAGAAAAAACTTATTCAAACAATGAAACTGAACCAGCATAGGATCTTTTCCAAAATATTAGAAAGTAAGAGATGAAGGCTAGAAACAACATCTAAGAAACCAAAATAATTAAAATGCCAAACAGTTTTTTTAACTGATAAAATAAACAAACAGTTTAAAACAAATATATAAGACTTAGGCAAAATATATTATTGGTACAGAGAAATAGGAGCAGTGAATGCTTAGGAGAGAAGTGAGTTGGAAAACAAAGCAATTGCTGAAGATTTACTCATCACAACACAAAGAAAAACATATCTTCAAAAAGACAAAACAAGTAAATGAAGGTCAAGGTGTTTTTCTGACTTTTTTTTTTTAAATGAACACTATACATAAAAACAACAACTTTTAAAGAAGTACCAATAATTGGAATGGAAAAATATTCAAATATGCAATTCCAGTGTTTTCTAGAAATATAAAACTAACCTACAAAGTAAAAGGGATACACTTTTTAGGAAAAAATGGATTCAGGCTGAACTTGGGCTAGTAGAATCTTTGGTCTTCTAAAACCCAACAAAACAAAACAAAAAATCTCTGTAGGGCCTCAAGTCAAAAAGATAAATACACCAACAGAATGAAGATTCAGGCTAGCCTTGGGGTTTTCTGTTCAGTCTTCAATGGTAAAAGAGGTTGGCAAATGCCTACAATGTTTCCAAGGAAAGAAAGTATATCACAAAGACTTTATCATCAGGAAACAGTGGATACAAACAAAGGCAGAAGATAGGTATTTTTATATGTGCAGGAATTCCAATTTCCATGAGCTTTTATTATAGGAGAACAGTGGAGACAGTGAAAAGATTAAAAAAGAAACAATTGGTTAGGACACTGAATTTTTTCAACTGAAAAATAACATCAAATATATGATGAAATTATGAATGTAAAATGAAAAGAAAATTCCCCAAACCATAAAACAAAGAAAAGCACATTAACAAAAAATCGGAGGCAAAAGTTGGAATAAAAAAAGACAGAAAGCAATGCAAGTACTTTATTTCATCATATTTAGTAGGTAAAGAATAAAATAAAATATATATTCACTGTATGGATCACAACAAACTGTGGAAAATTCTGAAAGAGATGGGAATACCAGACCACCTGATCTGCCTCCTGAGAAACCTGTATGCAGGTCAAGCAGCAACACTTAGAACCAGACATGGAACAATGGACTGGTTCCAAATTGGGAAAGGAGTACGTCAAGGCTGTATATTGTCACCCTGCTTATTTAACTTATATGCAGAGTACATCATGAGAAACACTGGGCTGGAGGAAGCACAAGCTGGAATCAAGATTGCCAGGAGAAATATCAATAACCTCAGATATGCAGATGACACCACCCTTATGGCAGAAAGTGAAGAGGAACTAAAGAGACTTTTGACAAAAGTGAAAGAGGAGAGTGAAAAAGCTGGCTTAAAATTCAACATTCAAAAAATGAAGACCATGGAATCTAGCCCCATCACATTATGGCAAATAGATGGGAAAACAATAGAAACAATGACAGACTTTATTTTCTTGGGCTCTAAAACCACTGAAGATGGTAACTACAGCCATGAAATTAAAGATGCTTGCTCCTTGGAAAAAAAGCTATGATAAACTTAGACAGCATATTAAAAAGCCGAGACATTATTTTGCTGACAAAGGCCCATCTAATGAAAGCTATAGTTTTTCAAGTAGTTATGTATGGATGTGAGAGTTGGACCATAAAGAAAGCTGAGCACCGAAGAATTGATGCTTTTGAACTGTGGTGCTGGAGAAGACTCTTGAGAATCCCTTGGACTGCAAGGAGATCCAACCAATCAATCCTGAAGGAAATTAATCCTGAATATTCATTGGAAAAACCGATACTGAAGCTGGAACTCCAATACTTCGACCACCTGATGTGAAGAACTGACTCCTTAGAAAAGATCCTGGTGATGGGAAAGATTGCAGGCAGGAGGAGAAAGGGAGGACAGAGGATGAGATGGCCAGATGGCATCACCGAGTTGATGGACATGAGTTTGAGCAAACTCTGGGAGTTGGTGATGGACAGGGAAGCTAGGCGTGCTGCAGTTCATGGGCTCACAAAGAGTTGGACACAACTGAGTGACAAAACTGAACTGAAGTGAAAATATATATTAAAAGTGATAAAAATATAGAAAAACACCCTATATGCAAAACAGAAAAAGAGACACAGAAATACAGAACAGACTTTTGAACTCTGTGGGAGAAGGTGAGGGTGGGATGTTTCAAAAGAACAGCATGTATACTATCTATGGTGAAACAGATCACCAGCCCAGGTGGGATGCATGAGACAAGTGCTCCGGCCTGGTGCACTGGGAAGACCCAGAGGAATCGGGTGGAGAGGGAGGTGGGAGGGGGGATCGGGATGGGGAATAAGTGTAAATCTATGGCTGATTCATATCAATGTATGACAAAACCCACTGAAATGTTGTGAAGTAATTAGCCTCCAACTAATAAAAAAATTAAAAAAATAAAAAAAAATATAGAAAAACAATTGTATTTAAATATACAAAGGTATATAGTAGACAAAATAAGAAAAATACTATGTTCATCTCTAATTTCAAAATGCAAATAAAGCAAAGAGGTTGAGGAATTATAACAATTTTGTTATTGCACAAAATGGGGATTCATTAGTTACTGCCTAATGATTCAGAGTAGTAAATGCATTATATATAATTATGGTGTAAATGTTATCACTAAAAGAACTGACAATAAATGTGCATTTTACAATTTATCAGAAAAAATCTACAAACAAGACAAAGCCGCGGGGGGGGTGGGGTGGCGGGTAGAATACTGTATTATAAAAAAGAAAACTAAGCCATAAAAAGTGAAAGCATAATATAAAGGACTATGAAAAAAAAAGCCCAAACAAATCTGTCACATCAATAAAGGTAGATAGGCTGAACACTCCTAAAAAGAGCTTCAGATTGAACAAAAGTTATAAAAAACTAAGTGCCTCAAAAGATTGAAAACAACATGATAGGGAAACTCACAAGATAAATGCAAATAAAAAGAAAGCAAGGTTAGCAATATCAATATCAAGTAAGGTTACATTTAGGGTCAAAAAAAAAAAAAGAGCCAGTGCAATCAGAAAAGCGAACACCATTAGGAACCATAAGACTTGAGGGAAAAAACTTAAAATTATCTCTATTTATAGATGATAAGGAATCAATGATAAAACAGCTCACACAAGAGAAGACTTCATTAAAGTGGGAGGATTAAACTTAGTATGTAAATATACACTAATATGTATTTAATTATTTATTCATATAAAACTACATAAACATATCCACAGCACCTTGTTGTTCAGTTACTAAGTAATGTCCAACTGTTTTGTGACCCCATGAAGTGTAATCGGCCAGGGTCCTCTATCCATGGGATTTCCCAGGCAAGAATGCTGGAGTGGGTTGCTATTTCCTTCTCCAGGGGATCATCCCAATGGAGGGATGAAACCTGGATCTCCAGCACCTCCTAAATTTGCAGGCAGATTCTTTACTATTGAGGAATCAGAGATTAAATTACTAACATTCACTGGATCATGAAGAAAGCAAGGGAGTTCCCAAAAATATCTACTTCTGCTTCGTTGACTACATAAAAGCCTTTGACTGTGTAGATCATCACAAACTGTGGAAAATTCTTAAAGAGATAAGACTATCAGGCCAACTTAACAGTCTCCTGAGAAACCTGTATGTGGTTCAAAAAGCAACAGAATCCAACATGGAACAACTTACTGATCCAAAATTGAGAAAGGAGTGTAACAAAGGTTGTAATTTTAACTTAAAAGCAGAGTACATCATGCAAAATGCCAGGCTGGATGAATCATGAGCTGGAATCAAGATTGCTGGGAGAACAACCTCAGATATGCAGATGATACCACCCTTATGGAAGAAAGTAAAGAGAAACTAAAGAGCCTCTTGATGAGGTTGAAAGAGGAAAGTGAAAAAGCTGGTTTGAAACTCAATATTAAAACAACTAAGATCATGGCATCCAGTCCCATCGCTTCATGGCAAATAAAATGGAAAAAGTAAAAGCGGTGATAGATTTTATTTTCTTGGGCTTGAAAATCACTATGGATAGTGACTGCAGCCATAAAATTAAATGACACTTGCTTCTTGGAAGAAAAGCTATGGCAAACCTAGACAGCATATTAAAAGGCAAAGACATCAATTTGCCAACAAAGTTCCATACAGTGAAAGCTATGGCTTGTCCAATAGTACTGTATACATGTGAGAGTTGGACCATAAACAAGACTGAGTGCCAAAGAATTCATGCTTTCAAACTGTGGTGGTGGAGGAAACTCTTGAAAGTCCCTTGGACTGCAAGGAGATCAAAGCAGTCAATCCTAAAGGAAATCAATCCTGAATATTCATTGGAAGGACTGATACTAAAACTGAAACTCCAATACTTTAGCCACATGATGTGAAGAGCTGACTTATTGGAAAACACCCTAATGCTTGGAAAGACTGAGGGCAGGAAGAGAAGGGATGAGATGGTTAGATAGCATCACTGACTCAATGGACATGAATTTGAGCAATCTCTGGGAGACAGTAGAGGACAGAGGAGCCTGGTGTGCTACAGTCTAGGGGTTGCAAAGAGTCAGAATAGTGACTGAATAGCAACAACAATATAAACATATATAGATATAAAATAACAAATTGAAGATAAACTTGAAAAGAAAACCCAATTACCTTAACAACACAAAAATTAAATATTTTAGATCAAACATATTAAGAAATTTGGGAGGAAAAAAGAAAACTTAAGAACACCCCTGAGTGGCACAAAAGTAGACTTCACCTTTCTGGCTTGCTTCACTCTGTATAATAGGCTCCAGTTTCATCCATCTCATTAGAACTGATTCAAATGAATTCTTTTTAATGGCTGAGTAATATTCCATGGGGTATATGTACCACAGCTTCCTTATCCATTTGTCTGCTGATGGGCATCTAGGTTGCTTCCATGTCCTGGCTATTATAAACAGTGCTGTGATGAACATTGGGGTGCACGTGTCTCTTTCAGATCTGGTTTCCTCAGTGTGTATGCCCAGCAGTGGGATTGCTGGGTCATATGACAGTTCTATTTCCAGTTTTTTAAGAAATCTCCACACTGTTTTCCATAGCAGTTGTACTAGTTTGCATTCCCACCAACAGTGTAAGAGGGTTCCCTTTTCTCCACACCCTCTCCAGCATTTATTGCTTGTAGACTTTTGGATAGCAGCCATCCTGACTGAACATTACAGCATACTAACACATATATATGGAATTTAGAAAGATGGTAATGATAACCCTATATGCAAAACAGAAAAAGAGACACAGAAGTACAGAACAGACTTTTGAACTCTGTGGGAGAAGGTGAGGGTGGGATGTTTCGAAAGAACAGCATGTATATTATCTATGGTGAAACAGATCACCAGCCCAGGTGGGATGCATGAGACAAGGGCTCGGGCCTGGTGCACTGGGAAGACTCAGAGGGAGTGGGTAGAGAGGGAGGTGGGGGGGGGGATCGGGATGGGGAATACATGTAACTCCATGGCTGATTCATGTCAACGTATGACAAAACCCACTGAAATGTTGTGAAGCAATTAGCCTCCAACTAATAAAAATAAATGAAAAAAAAAAGTAGACTTCAC
The DNA here is from genome assembly GCF_019320065.1 of Cervus canadensis. Classification (NCBI taxonomy): domain Eukaryota; kingdom Metazoa; phylum Chordata; class Mammalia; order Artiodactyla; family Cervidae; genus Cervus; species Cervus canadensis. The sequence continues at coordinate 58,818,321 of NC_057387.1, forward strand.
CAAAAAAAAAAAAAAAGGGGGAAAGCGTTCCTGATTACTGAACTGTATCACTCTCCAAAATTTATTTTCCTCAAATAACATAGCTTTTAAATGATCTTTAAAAATACATTAACAATCTTTCTTGTATTTAGACAAATTTGTTTTAATGTTCATTTGGGGAGAAATGCAAAAAAAAACTAGTAAAAATAAAACCTAACGAAGAACCCTACTGTTACTGTACTTCTAGTAGATTACCTATATTTTTAAAATCTGATAACACCAACGGTTTAGCAACTAGAAATCACACACACAAAATAAAAAATGGCTGTTCCTTATACAACTAATATTCACCTACCCATACCTCCAAAATTTTACTCCTAGGCATTTACCCAAGAGAAAAGAAAACATTAAGTCCACTAACAATTATTCAAGTGTTTATAACAGCTAATGCAAAATCGTCATAAACTGAAAATAGTCTAAATGCCCATAAGTAAAAGGTAGATAAACAAAGTATGGCATATTTATACAGTGGAATACTATTCAACAATTAACAGAGTAATATTTACTCACATGCACAACATGGATGACTATCAAAACATTGCTGAACGAAAGAAAGCTTACACAAATATTTGCCAAGTGTATGATTCTGTTCTATGAAGTCCTAGGACAAGAAAACTAATTTGTGACGGAAAAAATCAAAATAGTGATTGCTTTTGGGTAAGACTATGAGTGGGGATTAACTAAGAAAGAGAATGGGAGAACTTTATTGGATTACAAGGTGTATGGATTTATGAGAACTTTGTTGTTGTTGTTTAGTCACTTAGTCGTGTCTGACTCTTTACGACCCCATGGACTATAGCCCACTAGGCTCCTCTGTCCACGGGATTCTCCAGGCAAGAATACTGGAGTGGGTTGCCATTTCCTTCTCCATATGGGAACTTATTGGACACATTTAAGATTTAACCATTTCATTTTACAAAATTTACTTCAAAAACAGACAACTCAAATATTTAACCGTATATGAATGCTGAAGTATTTGGAGCCTTCTGATGTCTGTAATTTACCTTGGGACACATCAAAAAGTAAGATGGGCTGATGGTTAGAGAGAAGATGGGCAGATGGATAAATAAGTAATTAAGTTTATAACAAAATGTTGGAATATAGGCAATGATATATGGGTAAAATTAAAATTTTAAATTTTTAAAACATTTCTGCAAAGTTCTTAAAACATTTCTGAATATTTGAAATTTTTTCATGATAAGATGAAAAAAAATGGGGTTGGGGAAAAAAAAAAGCAGTAAGATGACAATAGATTTACCAGAAATGAAAATATATTATGATGCTTTTTAATTTAAGACATAATGTGTTATTGTTGCAAGAATATATATTCTAGTGGTATGGAATAAATGCCTAGAAATTGACTCAAGTAGAGATGAAAGTTTGTATATGAAAAGGTGAACTCTCAAATCACTGAAAGATTATAGACATTTTAATAAATGGTGTTGACACAACTGGATATCCATCTGGATAACAGATAAAATTGGATCCATACCACCAAACATCTTAATAAATTCCAAATGTATAAGGTACATTTATTAGTCAAGGTTCTCAAGAGAAACAGAGCCAATAGAGGTTATATATACACAGAGAGAGAAATTTATATTAGGGAGTTTACTTATGTCGCTGTGGCTTGGTAAGCCTGAACTCTAATGTTGTGGGCTGGCAGACTGGAGACTCAGCCTAACAGTAGTCTGCTGGCAGAATTCCTTCTTGTTTGGGGGACATCAGTGTTTCTTCTATTGATATTAAGACCTTCAACGGCTTAGATAAAGCCCATTCACATTTTGGAGGGCAGTTTGTTTTACTCAAGGTCCACTGATTGAAATATTAGTCTCATCTAAAAACACCTTAACAGAAATAGCCAGGATAATGTTTGATCAAATATCTGGGTACCATGGCCCAGCGAAGTTAACACATAAATTAATCATCACAATATATAAATGTACAAAAAACTTGAAACTGTATAATTATTTGAATAAAACATGATTTAATTCCTTTATACTCAAAATTTAGTTGCAATAAAGTAAATCATTAACAATTTTGATTATTTAAAATATTTTTCATGGCAAAAAATTATAGGCAAATTCAAAAGGCAAATGATGAAGAAGGAATCAACATTTGCAATATATATAATAAATAAAGTCATAAGCTTTCTGACACATAAAGAATTCCTAAAACCTGAAGAGGAAAAAAAAAATGTAAAACCAAAAATAATGGTAAAAGAAAGAAATAAATATTTCATGCATGCATGCATGTTCTGTCCCTCAGTCATATCCAACTCTTTGCAACTCATGGACTGTAGCACCAGACTCCTCTGTCCATAGCATTTTTCCAAGCAAGAATACTGGAGTGGGTTGTCATTTTCTTCTTCAGAGGATCTTCCCAACCCAGGGATCAAACCTGCGTCTCCTGCATTGGCAGGGGGACTCATTCTTTACCACTGAACCAGCTGAGAAGTCCCTAAATAGTTTATAAGAAATGGTATAAAAATTATCCTTAATGTATAAAATATATTTAAGCATAATGAAAGAAATTCAAATTAAAACTAAACTGTAAAGATACAGTTTCTTGAATTTAAAAAACAGTATTCAAAAGCTTGAGAATACACTATTTCCACAAACTCTAGGGAAACAGATTTTCTTTATACTGTTCCTGAGTGTACAAAATGAGACAATCACTATAAAAATGAATTTAGCAATATCTAACAATATACATATATCTTTTAATTTAGTAAATCAAGTTTAGAATTTTCCATGAAGATATAGCTCCAGAAATGTGGAGGGGGGAAAAAAAAGCTATAAAAGATTTTTCATAAAGCATTATTTGTAACAAAAATATTGGAAACAACTCCAATTATAGGAAAATGATTGAACAATTATCATAATTCACAAGACAGAGTACTCTACCGAGGTTTACTTTTAAAAAAGAACCTCATGACGAGAAGTCATTTTCTACATGTAGGTTTAGATTTAGTTATATACATCTTTATTTATTCAAAATAAAATATAAGAAGAATAAATCAAAATATTGGTTACCTCCACGTGTGTGAGAATATAGAAAGGCTACACGATGACTAAAAATATTCTTAGTATACCTATATGTTAGTATCCAGTCAGGAAAACAGAAACCACATAAATTATATTGACAATATAATTTAGGAGCTTTTGTACATTAATACTGGAAGAATGAAAAGGCAACCATGACACAGCGAGGTAACAGAGACAGCAATTGCCTAAAATATCTCCCAACCCAAAGGCTAGGAATACAAAGAAGGAGAATGGAGGAAGCAATCTGGAGAGTAGGAACACATTTTTCTGAAGACAGCGGACTGATTCCCTGGTAAGTGCTAGAACTTTGGGAGCTCTGAGAAAGAACACAATGAAGCTGAGACTCAGACGCCTGAAAATAGTGTTCTTACTGGCTAGTCTAACAGTACTAGAAGAAGCTGTAATCTGGAAACAAGTGTTACTAGAAAGATCGTTGACTGTCTGGATAAAGGGATGTCGCAGGAGAAATTCAGAAAGGGGAAACAAATAAACAGGAAGAAAGTTCTTTCTCCATCCCCCATTTTTCCAGTCCCCTTTGGCATCCTGTGGTAGACTCAAACAGGACGAGAGGTGTTGAGGGTGAAATACAGTTCATAGTGTCAGAATGATAGAGAGAAATATGCAGCAGGGGTTTGGGAGCTGAGAGAAAAAAGCTTATTAGCCAACATAGCCCATTCTTTTTGGTGACCAAATAGCCATACACACATTTCTACATATATGTGAGATTCTTTGTAACAGAATAAAAATATATGCCTTAATAAATTTGTTAAAATGTACAAAATGATATGCACCTATCCTTCACTTAAATATGAATACTCTCATCTTCCTCAAAAGGTAACATAAAATCCTCATTGTAGGAATATACATCATTGGACAATGTTAATTATTCATCAAAGGCAATCATAATCAAACAAATATCACATAACCAAAAGAAAAAAAGAAACTGAAAATGAACCACCAGCTATTCTTATATAAAATAACGAAAGGAGGAGGAAATAAGAAAAAATAAATTTTGAACAATGGAAACATTTTATATATTCAAAAATGAATCAAAGATGCAAAAAAGCAGTACAATTAACTACATATAGAAATGAATGGATGTATCAAATGGACAATATAATTACATGGAGATAATAGAATTAATATAAATATATTTGACTATAGTATTTCAGCTATACACCCTGGATATAGTCTAACTACAAAGGAAGCAAAAATAACTGGAATTTTACTCAGTAGGGGTGTTGTTTGGTGGATATTGTCTAAGTCTTTCAATTATTAGGTAAAGTAATGATGATGATGGAGGAAGAGAAGGCAGACGAGAGATGATAGACAGATGGGTGGATGATACAGACAATGAGTAAACAGACTGTACTTAGGAAATAGAGTTCATTTTGAGAGAAGAGAGTAGGTAAGCCAGAAGAGAAGGAACCTGAGATCTCTGTAAGAACACATGATTTTTGTCCTGGATCTGTTCCCCACAAAGGCCTAGAAATGTAATATCAGTAACAATGAACAGAGTGGCATCAGATCATAGTCTGTAAATAGCATTTGGATAAATAACTGATCACAAACATGGGCAAAGAAATAGAATACCCTTTTGTGACTGAAAGTGAGGAAGTGTCCCCAAACCATTAATGGAATTAAGGGATTTTCATTGCCTAAATCAGGGAATTTGAGCATATAAGAATAATTCTAATGATTTATAATATATTAAATTTTTAATAGTCATGAGCCCTTCCTCCCACCAAAAAGAAAAAGAAAAAAAAAACTAGGAAAGGAAAAAATTCCAGCTACTAAATGTAGAAGAAAAAATAGAAAATCACTATTTTGAAGGCTTTCCATGTGTGTGTGAACTCTCTATCACTCAATCATTTCCAACTCTATGTGACCCCATGAACTGTAGCCCACAAGTCTCCTCTGTGCTAGGGATTCTTTAGACAAGAATACTGGAGTGGGTTGCCATTTCCACCTCCAGAGGATCTTCTCAAGCCAGGCATCAAACCCCTATCTCCTATGTCTCTTGCATTATTAGCAGGTGGGTTCTTTACCACTGAGCCACCTGGGAAGCCTTGAAGGCTTTCCAATGGATGCTAAAACCATTAGAGAAGGTTGTTGAGAAATAAAATCCAAAGTCTTAAAGTTTTGGTGAAACAGAGTTCCCTAGAGGTTACCTATTAATTATAAAGAATAATAGATACATTAAAGTGAAGAAGTCTAACAGACACTAACTTTAAGTCATTGATCTAATAATACCTAAAAAGGTGTAAAATTACCTTATGTGCCTTCTGATGCAATGCCCTGAGAAGGACACAGTATCACCTACAATATTATTTCCAAAAATATTGAATATGAACTTACTCATGAGGAAATAGACAAACCCAGATTAGGTGACATCCAAACATTTTTTGCATCACATGCCTGAAATGTACTTCTAAATGTTTAGCAACTTGCACAAGATAAAACAACCATGGCAAATGAACCTAGGACTGTTCATTGTATTTTCTTTTAACCTTTCTCAGGAAACTCTAGGAATAGAACAACAGCTCTTCAAAATTGCCCCAAGCTAGGCTGAGGAGATCAGACCTTTATTATCAATCATCTGATGGGGGCTTCCCTAGAAAAGAGGGGGTATGGGCAGGGCCACTCTCCAGCAAAGAAAATAATCCCAAAAGGGGATTCCTGAGAGCTTTCTCTCTATAGTGCTCCCAGCAGCTGAGCAAACAAATACACCTTTCAGGTGCATCTGGGCAGCACATCACAATGTGCCCTATGGATACTTCAAAATGCATAAACTTCAGAAGCTACTGCTAGAAGGTTATTATTTCCCAGCTTAAGGAAAACAAAGGGGAAGGAGATCTTCTGCACCAATGTGACTCTTGATAACATACCACATTCGCTCCTAGTATTGTTATTGCTGCCAGAGATTTATTTTTGTAGCTATCCATTTAAACCTACTTTTGTTTAGGTAACTCTAAAGAAAACAGCTCTTTTCACCCTGAAATTATGTGCCTAGTTTAGCTGAAAGAAATATGATAATACATGATTTTAACTGAAATATAGTACAGCAATTTTCCTCTGAGAAGGTCAGGGTTAACATTCAATGCCTTTATTCATATAAAGAAACATCTTTAACTTGTATCAGCGTATTTTCATTAAGTTCACTTTGCCCTTCAAGGTGCAAAGGGGCTTTCATCTATAAGAAGGCAACAACTAATTAGAAATAAAATTGCAAGAAAGGCATAGATTAAGCTTCAAAAATGGCACAGCCATTGTAGACAAGACTTTCCAAAGGATCTAGAAAACACTCAGAACTGCAAAATAGAAACCAGAAACTGGGCTCTTTCAGGAAATATTTCAAAGTTGCAATGGCCTTTTTGTTACAAATCTAACACTCAGAAAGTGTGTGTGTGCTCACTGAGTGCACCCAGAGTCATGCACATGCATGCACATGCGTGTGCGCTCACATACACACACACACACACACTAATTTAAAGAGCATTCTTCCTAGTGGCTCACAGGGATGAGGTTTATAAATTTGTCCCCTGGTGGCTCAGCAATAAAGAATCCACCTACAATGCAAGAGACATTGGTTTAATCCCTGGGTTGGAAAGATCCCCTGGACATGGAAAGGGCAATTCACTCCAATATTGTTGCTGAGAAATCACATGGATAGAGGAGCCTGGCGGGCTACAATCCATGGGGTTGCAAGAGTCAGACATGACTTAGCTACTAAATCACCACCAACTACCACAGGACAGTCACAGTTGCAAATGTTTTATCCTTTGTATCAATAGCATGAACTACTATTTCACCCTGGAAATTTCAAATTTGACATTCATATAGACTATACTAGATAGCATATTAAAAAGCAGAGACATTACTTTGTCAACAAAGGTCCATCTAGTCAAGGCTATGGTTTTTCCAGTGGTCATGTACGGATGTGAGAGTTGGACTATAAAGGAAGCTGAATGCCGAAGAATTGATGCTTTTGAACTGGGGTTTTGGAGAAGACTCTTGAGAGTCCCTTGGACTGCAAGGAGATCCAACCAGTCCATCCTAAAGGAGATCAGTCCTGGGTGTTCATTGGAAGGACTGATGCTGAAGCTGAAACTCCAATACTTTGGCCACCTGATGTGAAGAACTGATTCATATTGGAAAAGACCCTGATGCTGGGAAAGATTGAAAGTGGGAAGAGAAGGGGATGACAGAGGGTGAGATGGTTGGATGGCATCACCGATTCAATGGACATGAGTTTGAGTAAACTCCGGGTGTTGGTGATGGGCCGGGAGGCCTGGCATGCCTCAGTCCATGGGGTCCAAAGAGTCGAACACGACTGAGCGACTGAACTGAACTGAACTGATAGACTATCAGACAGTATTTGTAAACTGAAATTTACTTATTGTTTATGGTATATGTGGAGGCTGGAAATTTCAGGGTATAGACAGAAAATGGTAAGATTATAGAAAGTGCACAAAGATCCAGTGTTAGGATGTATCCTTTTTTATTTTTATTTATAAAATAGCATAATGTCTAACACATAATAGGCATGCAATATGTATTCAATGTATAAATCTTATTGTCTCTCCAACAGAGAAAAGCCTGTCAATTTTAGGAAGTATAAAAATAATGTTACTGATTAAAATGTTCTATATGTTTTGAGCAATTTTAATGGGCAGAACCTCATAATGATTTAACTATTTAATTATTAATATTTTGTTCTTTATAAGCTCAACCAAATAAAAATTTGCCTAGCTCTTTTGATAATATTGCCCATCTTTGTTTAACAAAATATTATTCCTAAAAATCAGCAAGCACATTGAGTATCTACTTCTTATCTTGTCCAGTGAGTTTGAATGGCTTCTATGTCAGCCATTTAGAAAATGTAGTATCTATAAATATTTTTTTTCTCTTTTTTGAAAATTCCATGGGGATAGAAGGAAAGATTTTTGATTATTTTTCAGCCTGATATCAAATGTACATAAGATCATACTTAAGAGTGGTCAAACCAAATGAATTCTCCCAGTTTATCTTAAAGTGGCTCCCATATAAATAGAATAAATTTGTCCATGTAGGGATAGAAAATAGAAAAAAATCAACAGGCAGGGAAAATTCCTGGACATGCATATCTTAAAACAGGTTGCAAAAGCTATTGAAAGGTTAATATTTGTGAGGTAGTTATAGTTTTAATCATAAATACTAGAACTACAGAGTTAACAAAACAGTTCTAGGGCAATTTGGGTTATAACTATTAACTTTATAAATTTATTTTGTTACTGCTTTAACAAGACAGAAAACATGAGTTGTTTGAATTTGAGTATGATAGTCTCTTTTCAATCAATTAAATCTGCTCTGCCCCTCCCCCCTCCTACCTTCCACCTCCTGCCTTTTAAAATGTTTCCTAATGTAGTACTTGTTCTGGCATATGTGATTTTATTTTGAAATTAGTTTTTTGTAGTTACTGCTTGGCTTTTTCTTCTTTCTGAGACATTCATTTTGAATCTCTGTCAAGAAATAAAACTGTTATCTCTAAATGGGGAGTGTATGCAATAAGCTCAGTCAATGTTGAATTTCAATGAACTTCATAGTTCTAGTGTCATGAAACTCTGTCAAATGTTAAAAGAAATTATAGATAGAATTCTTAGGAAAGCTTTCAAATCACAGCCTTTTCTGTCAACATTTGATAATGACCTAAAATCTATGATCTATCAAGGTACTGAGGTGTGATACTGATCCTCTGAGGAAAAATCATGACATTCTTAGGCCAGCATAATAACAATTTGTATCTTCAGTTTTGAGCATTTCTACATTTTCTAATTGTGTTTTTTTCAATCTACTGCATGGAAAATATGAAAAATAATAGACAATGAAAATATTCATTCATTTGATACTTGGAAGGATTTCTCATTAACATGACTGCATATTTACTTAGCAGTTCTCTCTTTCCACATTTCAAGAAAAACTAATATGAAAATTTTATGGGATTTTTAATCTAAATGTTCTAAATGGAGACACAATAAATGTTATTTAATAGCTCAACCACAGCATTAAATACATATTTTAAAAGGTCTTTTCCATTTTATCTGTAACAGCATTATATTTCCTTAGAGTAAATAATATAGGTCATGTACAATAGTGTTGCTTACCCTAAATTAGTCAGATTTTTTTAAAACAATGATGAAAAATCTGTGGAAATTAACATTCAAGTGAGTATCAGATACCTTGTAATTCTTATCATAGTTAAAATGGTTCAAAGGGCCGTCACATCACTTATTAACTAAAACCAATCTCAAACCTGCTTCCTGCTTCAACTAATACAGCCCATATTCTTGAACATTCAAGACTGGAATTGTAGGGCCTCAAACAGACATTTAGAAAACAGTAACTATTCAAAGAAAACCCTAGGACTATTGTTGATTCTTACCCTGTTGGGTCCAGTCACAAATGATTTCATCGCTACTGATCTTGATCCAAGCCATTGTGAGTGAAGATCTATAGCACAAAATAGCTACCTTCAACAAGCCTTCATGGAGATGATGGGATTAAAAAGCCAAGTTACAAAGGCCTACTTCATAGAGAGCTGCAAGTAAAAGGGCTACACCATCCCAGCCTGACACTAATAGGAAAAGATTTGTACAACAATATTTTCAGGTGTGTTCATGTAGTATATAGGCTGTAAACTCAAAGAACAGAGTCCATGAAAATTCTGTACACTGATTTTTTTTTTTTCACGGTACCTAGTACAATGACTGAAGCAGTAAAAAGATGCTCAAGGAATGAATGGGTCAAGGCTCAAGAATCACTGTAACCAGCTGTGCAGAACTCTTCCTTCCTTCCTGGTAGTCTCACTAATTTCCTGAGAACAACCATACAACTGTAGGGGAAAAAACCTTTTCCTTTCTTCCTGGCTAGGTTCTTTGGCTTGGTCTAATGATTTAATTTACATGAGACAGATTGTGTGCTATGTTTGCTAAGTCACTTCAGTCATGTCTGACTCCTTGCAACTCCATAGGCTGTAGCCTGCTAGGCTCCTCTGTCCATTGGATTCTCCAGGCAAGAGTACAGGAGTGGGTGGTCATTTCCTTCTCCAGGGGATTTTTGGAACCCAGGGATCAAACTAACACCTCTTATATCTCCTGAATTGGCAGATGGATTCCTTACCACTTGGACTACCAGGGAAGCCCAAATTTTGTAGGTACAGAGCTCATAAAAATATGAGACTCAAAGAAGTGACCAAAGTAGCAGCTTTATACCTTTTAGACAAAGAAATGCTACGTTTGTGAAAAACTGACTAAACAGAAGTCTTTGGCTTTGGGGTAGTTAATTAGTGAAGAAGTAACAAGGTTTTGATCAGCTGTGAAGAGATACCCCATGTCCAAGGTAAGAGAAACCCAAGTAAGACAGTAGGTATTGTGAGAGGGCATCAGAGGGCAGACACACTAAAACCATAATCACAGAAAACTAGCCAATCTGATCACAGGATCACAGCCTTGTCTAACTCAATGAAACAGCCATGCCGTGTGGGGCCACCCAAGACGGTCGGGTCATGGTGGAGAGGTTTGACAGGATGTGGTCCACTAGAGAAGGGAATGGCAAACCACATCAGTATTCTTGCCTTGAGAACTCCATGAACAGTATGAAAAGGCAAAATTATAGGATACTGAAAGAGGAATTCCCCAGGTCGGTAGGTGCACAATATGCTACTGGAGATCAGTGAAGAAATAACTCCAGAAAGAATGAAGGGATGGAGCCAAAGCAAAAACAATACCCAGTTGTGGATGTTACTGGTGATAGAAGCAAGGTCCGATGCTGTAAAGAGCAATATTGCATAGGAACCTGGAATGTTAGGTCCATGAATCAAGGCAAATTGGAAGTGGTCAAGCAGGAGATGGCAAGAGTGAATGTCAACATTTTAGGAATCAGCCAACTAAAATGGACTGGAATGGGTGAATTTAAGTCAGATGACCATTATATCTACTACTGTGGGCAAGAATCCCTTAGAAGAAATGGAGTAGCAATCAGAGTCAACAAAAGAGTCTGAAATGCAGTACTTGGATGCAATCTCAAAAATGACAGAATGATTTCTGTTCATTTCCAAGGCAAATCATTCAATATCACGGTAATCCAAGCCTATGCCCCAACCAGTAATGCTGAAGAAGGTGAAATTGAATGGTTCTATGAAGACCTACAAGAACTCTTAGAACTAACATGCAAAGCACATGTTCCTTTCATTATAGGGGATTGGAATGCAAAAGTAGGAAGTCAAGAAACACCTGGAGTAACAGGCAAATTTGGCCTTGGAGTACAGAATGAAGCAGGGCAAAGGCTAAGAGTTCTGCCAAGAGAACGCACTGGTCATAGCAAACACTCTCTTCCAACAACACAAGAGAAGACTCTACACATGGACATCACCAGATGGTCAACACTGAAATCAGATTGATTATATTCTTTGCAGTCAAAGATGGAGAAGCTCTATACAGTCAGCAAAAACAAGACTGGGAGCTGACTGTGGCTCAGATCATGAATGCCTTATTGCCAAATTCAGACTTAAATTGAAGAAAGTAGGGAAAACCACTAGACCATTCAGGTATGACCTAAATCAAACCCCTTATGACTATACAATGGAAGTGAGAAATAGATTTAAGGGACTGGATCTGATAGGCAAGAGCCTGATGAACTATGGGCAGAGGTTCGTGACACTGTACAGGTGACAGGGATCAAGACCACCCCAGTGGAAAAGAAATGCAAAAAGGCAAAATGGTTGTCTGAGGAGGCCTTACAAATAGCTGTGAAAAGAATAGAAGCAAAAAGCAATGGAGAAAAGGAATGATATTCCCATTTGAATGCAGAGCTCCAAAGAATAGGCAGGAGAGATAAGAAAGCCTTCCTCAGTGATCAATGCAAAGAAATAGAGGAAAACAACAGAATGGGAAAGACTAGAGATCACTACAAGAAAATTAGAGATACCAAGTGAATATTTCATGCAACGATGGGTTTGATAAAGGACAGAAATGGTATGAACCTAACAGAAGAAGAAGATATTAAGAAGAGGTGGCAAGAATACACAGAAGAACTGTACAAAAAAGATGTTTACGACCGAGATAATCACAACAGTGTGATCACTCACCTAGAGCCAGACATCCTGGAATGTGAAGTCAAGTGGGCCTTAGAAAGCATTACTACCAACAAAGCTAGTGGATGTGATGGAATTCCAGTTGAGCTATTTCAAATCCTGAAAGATGATGCTGTGAAAGTGCTGCACTCAATATGCCAGCAAATTTGGAAAACTCAGCAGTGGCCACAGGACTGGAAAAGGTCAGTTTTCAATCCAATCCCTAAGAAAGGCAATCCCAAAGAATGCTCAACTACCGCACAATTGACTCATCTCATACACTAGCAAAGTAATGCTCAAAATTCTCCAAGCCATGCCTCAGCAATACGTGAACCGTGAACTTCCGGATGTCAAGCTGGTTTTAGAAAAGGCAGAGGAACCAGACATCAAATTGCCAATATCCGCTGGATCATTGAAAAAGCAAGAGAGTTCCAGAAAAACATCCATTTCTGCTTTGTTGACTACACCAAAGCCTTCGACCGTGTGGATCACAATAAACTGTGGAAAACTCTGAAAGAGATGGGAATACCAGACCACCTGACCTGCCTCTTGAGAAACCTGTGTGCAGGTCAGGAAGCAACAGTTAAAACTGGACATGGAACAACAGACTGGTTCCAAATAGGAGAAGGAGTACGTCAAGGCTGTATCTTGTCACTGTGCTTATGTAACTTATATACAGAGTACATCATGAGAAACGCCTGGCTGGAAGAAGCAGAAGCTGGAATCAAGATTGCCGGGAGAAATATCAATAACCTCAGATATGCAGATGACACCACCCTTATGGCAGAAAGTGAAGAGGAACTAAAAAGCCTCTTGATGAAAGTGAAAGAGGAGAGTGAAAAAGTTGGCTTAAAGCTCAACAGTCAGAAAACTAAGATCATGGCATCTGGTCCCATCACCTCATGGGAAATATATGGGGAGACAGTGGAAATAGTGTTAGACTTTGTTTTGGGGGGCTCCAAAATCAGTGCAGATGGTAACTGCAGCCATGAAATTAAAAGATGCTTACTCCTTGGAAGGAAAGTTATGACCAACCTAGAAAGCATATTAAAAAGCAAAGACATTACTTTGCCAACAAAGGTCCATCTGGTCAAGGCTATGGTTTTTCCAGTAGTCATGTAAGGATGTGAGAGTTGGACTGTGAAGAAAGCTAAGCGCCGAAAAATTGATGCTTTTGAACTATAGTGTTGGAGAAGACTCTTGAGAGTCCCTTGGACTGCAAAGAGATCCAACTAGTCCATCCTAAAGGAGATCAGTCCTGGGGTTCATTGGAAGGACTGATGCTGAAGCTGAAACTCCAGTACTTTGGCCACCTCACGCGAAGAGTTGACTCATTGGAAATGACCCTGATGCTGGGAGGGATTGGGGGCAGAGGAGAAGGGGATGACAGAGGATGAGATGGCTGGATGGCATCACCAACTCGATGGGCATGGGTTTGGGTAGACTCTGGGAGTTGGTGATGGACAGGGAGGCCTGGTGTGCTGCAATTCATGGGGTCGCAAAGAGTCGGACACGACTGAGCGACTGAACTGAACTGAATTGAACTGAACAAGGTTTATTTACACAGTCTTCTTGGTCTGAATTCCCTATCTCTGTCTCTCTACCTCCCCGTATAAGGAGGGTAACTTTCCCTTGGGATATTTATTTCCTGCCTTCAGAGGAACAGAAGAAGGTCAGAGTATCCTTCCTGCGTCTGCTGTTTCTTAAGTAATCTTAATGCAAAATAACCAATATGCCAATGTGGCTTATTGGGGGTGGCATACATTGCTCTTCTCCACAACCATAGTAAATGCCCTCAGGTAGACATGCCTGTGAATGTGTTTGTGTGATGGGTATGAATATGACACAGCAGTGATGAATATCCCCCACAAGAATAGGAATTAGCATCTCCAGACAGTGCTTTAAGACGCGGCTATTAAAATTATGCAATTTGAAATCAAAAGCACACAGAAATGCAGTGTTCAGAAAATTAAATTTTCCCATATTTGAGAGTATTATTAGAGTTATTCAAAATTTTAAAGCTCCATTATTAGTTAATAGGGATTTAGGTTTTAATCTTAGCACTAATTGGAAGACTTGGAAATTTATTGCAACCAAAATAATGATTAGTATTTTAAAGGAACTTAAGCTGAAAATCAAATCATAGATTAAATTTAAATCAAAGAGAATAAGAATATTTAAGTACAGCAAAAATAAGTCCTTATAATGCAATTTCTTTGGTAAATCACAAAAAAACATAATTTGCTGTTTATTTGGAGCACTGAATCAAATTCACAATTAGGGTATTATTAAATTTTATATCTTATGCTTACCAATAAGAATGGAATCCTTGTCTTCTCTACTTATAACTCAAATGACAGTGTTTTCTACCTTTATATTTGCAGGACACTTTTTTTGCTCTCCTCTCATTTTACATTGGAGAAGGCAATGGCACCCCACTCCAGTACTCTTGCTTGGAAAATCCCATGAATGGAGCAGCCTGGTAGGCTGCGGTCCATGGGGTCACTAAGAATCGGACACGACTGAGCGACTTCACTTTCACTTTTCACTGTCATGCGTTGGAGAAGGAAATGGCAACCCACTCCAGTGTTCTTGCCTGGAGAATCCCAGGGACGGGGGCGCCTGGTGGGCTGCTGTCTATGGGGTCGCATAGAGTCGTACACGACTGAAGTGATTCAGCAGCAGCAGCAGCATTTTACATTAATCTGGGTAATTTAATTTATTCTCTTAATTCTAACTCTTAACTTGTGCTGTTTCTAAAAATTTCCAACTGATCTCATATAAGACCTCTTTCCTGGAATTCAAGCTTACAAATCTATCTAGGCATCTTCATCTTGATGTTCTACAGACCTTAAACTCACCATGTTGAAGCAGGTTACATCATCTCCTGCCTGATTCCTAAATCCAAGTACTTTTCCTACATTACTTAATTCATTATGTATGAAGTTCCCCCAAATAGTGCAAAGTCAACATCAATCAGATATCCTCCTTCACTTTCCATACCCACTTAATCATTATTTCATATCAATTCTATCTCCCAAAGTTCTCCCTAATCTATCCACTTCTGATGCAGCCACAATTGCCATTCTCTGTCAACCAGTCTTTCTGAATCTGATCTTGCCTCTGACACAGACTCCCAATGCCATTCATCCTTTACCCTGAAGCCAGGTGATCCTTAAAAGGGGCAGATCTGACTACTATAGCACATCAGATAGAATTCAGTGGTTCCCCACTGCCCTACAATTTATTAACTTAGATGCACAGTCTGACTTTCAGCATTTTATGATCTTTCCCATTCCTTTACCTCATTGACTAAAGTTCAGTGAAGTTGAACTGCTAAAATTAAGTCCATACCTTCTGTGAGACTGAGCTGTGTTCCCTTCAAATTAATACATTGAATTTTTAACCCCTAAGGTGCCTTAAGGAGATAATAAAGGTAAAATGAGGTCATAAGGGTTGGGTCTTAATTCAAAAGGACCACTATCCTTATAAGATAAGGAGACAGCAAGAGTATACTCACTCAGAGGTAAGATTGTAGTGAGGACACATCAAGAAGGCAGCTATCTGCAAGATGAAGAGAGAGACCTTATGGAAACAAACTTGAGGGCACTTGGATCTTAGACTTCTAAGAAAGTTTTACAGAACAGTGAAAAATAAATTTCTGTTTTTAGGTAATTCAGCCCGTGATATTCTATTATGCCCCCCCCCCCCAGCACAATAATAAACCCTCCTTCTATTCTGAGCCTAGAAATACCTCACTTCCCCTTTTCCTGCATCACTTCAAGACTCCTCAAAATGGGCAAGCTAATTCCTGCTGGTCTTTCATGCCTCAGCCAAACTATTATTACATATAAAAATCTTGACCCCCTCCTTTAAGCAACACTGGACACTGCAGCCCCTTTTATTGTATTTAAATGGCCTACATTGTAAATGGCATTTAACTGCAAATTATTTGCAACCAGGGGATGTATTTTATACATTCATTTATCCCCAGGACCTGGGACAGGCACTGAAATCAAATTTTTTGAACAAATGAATAAACAATAGTACACAGTAACTGTGTACTAACTGATAAGTAAGAGAAGGGCCAGTTACGCCAAAAGCTTTCACCAAATTTAAGGAGAACTTGAATGGGGTATAATTAAAGTGTTAAGAGTAACTCCAAAAGTTCAATAAATGAGTAAGTCAAGGGAAAACCATACACTTAGGTTTGATGTTCAAACTAAGGGTAAGCACCTGATCCATAAACAAAAACAAGAAGCATGGCAAAGCACAGATCAGACAGCATATTAGGACTAGATTTAGACATCAGTAATTATTCTACATCAAATAGACTCGTGCATTTGTACAAAAGTGTAAATTTCATCTCTTTGGTTTCTTTTCCTTCCACATACACTTTTAGGAAAATGATTGTAAAATAAACCTTTTAAGATTTCATGAGATACTTCATGTTTGGTCCTTCTAATGGTTCTATTAAGTCTCTTCAAAGGGGCACTTTTCTACCAGAGCAAACTTGAAAGAACAGAACATTTATTCCAAAAGCAATTTCCTTCCCCAGTTATTTTCTGTATTCCCCTGGCAGTGTTTTTCAACAGTTTTACTTGAATAAGAGCTTATTCAGTCCCAAGGCAGTTTCTACTGCTGCTTGAACCTGTAGTCAAGTCTCAGACCTTTGCGACTCACCCCCCTGCCACCCACCACCGGTCCGCTACTATGGAAATGATTATAATTACACAGTACCTATTTTATTGCAAGTTAAATTAAGATATTTTTAAATAATAAGTTGGAGCAAAATCTTACAAAAGGTATTAAAAAATGCATTTTGCTTTTTCTTTTAATCCATTCAAGAAATCAAACAACTTCTAAATGGTTAATGTTTATAGGAAAATATTAAAAGCAAAGATATAATAGTGATGATGATGATACTAATAAAAATGATTCCTTATACTTATATATCTCGGAGGAGGGCATGATAACCACTCCAGTAATCTTGCCTGGAGAATCCCATGGATAGAGAGGTCTGGTGGGCTGCAGTCCATGGGGTCGCAAAGAGTTGGACATGACTGAGTGACTAAACACATACTTATATATATTATAAAGTTTGCAACAGGCAGGTTTACAACAGCCCTGGGGGAAAAGAAGGATTAATTTTAATATCTCCATTTCAAAGATAGGAAAACAGACTAAGAGAAGTTAATTTACTTAAAATTGTTAAGTTTTTCATCCAGAAGAGGCATTATAGACATATCTGGTGTCAGTTCCTTTGTTTTGAAAATGACAGGTCTGAAGACCCAACATTTGGTAAGTGGTGCACATTTCACCAGTCTGCTGTGTAGACAGAACTGTGTAGACACTCAGGCTCTTCTTATGCCTGAGCTCCATGCAGAGTAAAGCCAGTTTCAGGAAAAGTCTGTTTATTATTTTTTGACCAGTATGTATGAGTTGAAAGTAATTAAGTGGCTCCAAGAAGCCCTGAGTGTCAGTAAAAGGAGCCTTCTTGGGAAGTTTAGACACAAATTAACAAAAACAATTTGCAGAAGATTGATACCATTGAGCGTCTGCTGAGACCTATCTGATATCCCTCCTACCTGCTTGTCACCACAGTGTATTCTGCTTTTTAGCCTTCTAGGATATTCCTACTGGCGGAGAGTATCTGTACTATAAGGGGATTTCCAATTTCCTCCACTTTTGCATCTTTACTCTCATTATTTCATCACCACTACTACTAGAGATGTCAAATAAGATTGGAGGAGAGGAAAGCAAGCTCTTCATCAGAAAGTGATCCTGGATTCACAGTGTCAGGCCATTTGCATGCAACTAAATTCACACCAAACAGCCGCAGAATGCTTTTATGTGTTAGCAGAAGTATTTTAAACGATGGCACTAGTATCCTGGCCAAAAAAAAAAATGTGATTTTTTTTAAAAAATTGTGATATATTTTCCATAAGAAGCTAATGTAGTTTGTTTCTTTTTTAACCATACTCCAAATCTGTTCTTTGGTTAGCCCCTGAGTTTTCTGTACTCTCTTCACTCAAAACCTGATCGCAACTTCAGAATGTATCTCTAATGTTAGAAGTCTACCTTACAATCAGACAATTTTCCAGGCAGGGCAGCAAAAGCAGTCACTGTGACCCCTTCTTGGTACCTCCCTAGGTATTTAGGTTAATCTCTGAAGTTTACAGATTGTGTTCCTTTCTAATCAACCACTCCTGCCAAAAGAGGTGGATCTCATCAGGTAAGGAATACTTACCATTTTATTCTCTAAACACACATGTCACATATCACTCAGCAGTTTCCACCTGCCCCATAGTTGTGGATCCTGGGAAGGAAATGGGACATTTTCCATACTTCTGGCTCTCTGAATACTATCTTTATGAAAGGACAATACACGTGTTATTCAGTGCAAGATTCCAGATCTTCTATTAGGGTTCCTCAAAGTCGACCTCAGCCTTTGAATCTCCTTCCTCAATTCACCACTCCTCCCTCCTCATCTTCCCCCCACCCGTTCTTCAAAGTTTTCAAACAGGGCTGTCAGTGTTTGTGCTCTGAATGCTGTTTTAAGGTTGCAGTTCCCAGGTGTCTCAAGCTAAAATTCCTGAGGCAGAGAACATTTATAGCTCAGCACATGTTTTCATAGGCAATGGGAAAAAATCCTTCCTCTGCTCCTAACGGACTTTCTTCAGTAATATGCTTCATGGCACCCCTGGATGTGTGGGGAGACTGACGTTGCCGGAATATTTCTTTTTTATGGCTTTTGTTGCTTTGACAGCTTTGATTTTATGGGAACTTTAATCATGTGTGTCCTATTTCTTCACCTCTGGCATTTTGCAAATATTCCATTTCTCTATCGCTACTAACATAACTGCCTTCAACAAATTGTGATTCATCAAACTGTTTCCCCCATGTCCTTCTACAATATCCACAGGGGAAACCCCAAAGGGAACTATGTCAGGCAAACAAGGCAATGCTAAATGCTCACGAGTGAGAAAATCTATTAATTAAAAAGGGGAGGAGAGAGAGAAATGAAAGGAAGAAAAAGTGCATGTATAAGTTAATGCAGCCCCAAGACACCACCCAGCAGTAACTTATACACTGACACTTTAAATAGGCTTTATGAGTCTGTTTACTCTACTCACGGCTACTCATGAAAAAATGCACTATCAAGTATCAGAACACAATGTACATGTATTATCTTAAAGATACAGTAAGCCAATAAATCATACCTGAGGTTTAGCAATATTATATTCCTCTTTCTTGTATATTCACAGAATAATGGAAGTGGAAATAAAAAAAGAGCTAGAGATGGAAAAGACCAAATAGGTTATCCGTTCAATCTTGCTCTGATAAAAAGATCAGTCTGAGGCAATATATCTTCGTCTTTGTCATCTGGAAATTAGTGCATTCTCTGTGTCATAGCTTTCAGACACTTTTTGTAGTAGTCTATTTTTGAATATTCTGAAGGAGATGGGAATACCAGACCACCTGACCTGCCTCTTGAGAAACCGGTATGCAGGTCAGGAAGCAACAGTTAGAACTGGACATGGAACAACAGACTGGTTCCAAATAGGAGAAGGAGTAGGTCAAGGCTGTATATTGTCACCCTGCTTATTTAACTTCTATGCAGAGTACATCATGAGAAACGCTGAACTGGAAGAAGCATAAGCTGGAATCAAGATTGCTGGGAGAAATATCAATAACCTCAGATATGCAGATAACACCACCCTTATGGCAGAAAGTGAAGAGGAACTAAAAAGCCTCTCGATGAAAGTGAAAGAGGAGAGTGAAAAAGTTGGCTTAAAGCTCAACATTCAGAAAACTAAGATCATGGCATCTGGTCCCATCACCTCATGGGAAATAGATAGGGAGACAGTGGAAACAGTGTCAGACTTTATTTTTTTGGGCTCCAAAATCACTGCAGATGGTGATTGCAGCCATGAAATTAAAAGTCACTTACTTCTTGGAAGGAAAGTTATGACCAACCTAGATAGCATATTAAAAAGCAGAGACATTACTTTGCCAACAAAGGTCCATCTGGTCAAGGCTATGGTTTTTCCAGTGGTCATGTATGGATGTGAGATTTGGACTGTGAAGAAAGCTGAGCACCAAAAAATTGATGCTTTTGAACTATAGTGTTGGAGAAGACTCTTGAGATTCCCTTGGACTGCAAGGAGATTCGACCAGTCCATCCTGAAGGAGATAAGTCCTGGGTGTTCATTGGAAGGACTGATGCTGAAGCTGAAACTCCAGTACTTTGGCCACCTCATGAGAAGAGTTGACCCATGGGGAATGACCCTGATGCTGGGAGGGACTGGGGGCAGCAGAAGGGGACAACAGACGATGAGATGGCTGGATGGCATCACCGACTTGATGGGCATGAGTTTGAATAAACTCCGGGAGTTTGTAATGGACAGGGAGGCCTGGCGTAGTGTGATTCACGGGGTCACAAAGAGTCGGACACGACTGACTGACTGAACTGAACTGAATGATTTTTGAATAGCAGAGTTGTTGGACTCTAGCTGTTTTCTTCTTAAAACCGGAACTAAATTTTTACTTAACTAATTTCCTGACCCTTTTTCTCATTTTAATTTCCTGACCCTGTGTAATATTTCTCTCTGCTCTTGGATATTTATACTATTCTGATATTCCTTGGATTATTCCCCAGTTTCTATTACTCATGTAAGATAGAGCCAGCAGCTGGCTCTTTTTTCCTGAGAGGCTACCCTAGGAAATATATATCACCTACCATGCCAACTGTTTTGTGTGTACTATTTTCCCAAGAGGGTGAGATTTGGGCAATGTTTTGAAAATCTTTGGAAAAGGAAATGCTTCTCTTCAGCCACTCTCCTTTTGAGCGCTTCCTAAGCCACAGAGAGATTTGCCCCGAGCCCCTGCAGCTATCTTGCTTCATTCTAGCAGGCTTTTCTACCTATTGAGCATGTATATTTCTGATTAATTTGTCCCACTTTGCACTTAAATCTTACTTAGCTATAAGCTCTATTTTTGTTCCAAGACAGTATGGTTCATTTTTTCGTGATTCCTCTTTTCTTGCAAATACTGGCATTATTTTTAAATTTCATTCAACTGTTATTTACTCTATTTAATAGATCATTACTTTTTTAAAAAATTTTGAGTGAAGTTAATGCTATATAATCTTATCCTTCCAAATTGATCAATCCATGATCATTTTAAAGCATTATGATGCTTTTATTTACAAATGTTAACCCAGTTTTCAAATTTTTGGCATTTCAGTGCAGTTCAGTTCAGTTGCTCAGTCGTGTCCGACTTTATGTGACCCCATGAATCACAGCACGCCAGGCCTCCCTGTCCATCACCAAATCCCAGAGTTTACTCAAACTCATGTCCATCGAGTAGGTGATGCCATCCAGCCATCTCATCCTCTGTCGTCCCCTTTTCCTCCTGCCCCCAATCCCTCCCAGCATCAGGGTCTTTTCCAATGAGTCAACTCTTCGCATGAGGTGGCCAAAGTACTGGAGTTTCAGCTTCAGCATCAGTCTTTCCAATGAACACCCAGGACTTATCTCCTTCAGGATGGACTGGTCGAATCTCCTTGCAGTCCAAGGGACTCTCAAGAGTCTTCTCCAACACTATAGTTCAAAAGCATCAATTTTTTGGCACTCAGCTTTCTTCACAGTCCAACTCTCACATCCATACATGACCACTGGAAAAACCATGGCCTTGACCAGATGGACCTTTGTTGGCAAAGTAATGTCTCTGCTTTTTAATATGCTATCTAGGTTGGTCATAACTTTCCTTCCAAGAAGTAAGCGTCTTTTAATTTCCTGGTTGTAATCACCATCTGCAGTGATTTTGGAGCCCCAAAAAATAAAGTCTGACACTGTTTCCATTGTGTCCCCATCTATTTCCCATGAAGTGATGGGACCAGATGCCATGATCTTAGTTTTCTGAATGTTGAGCTTTAAGCCAACTTTTTCACTCTCCTCTTTCACTTTCATCGAGAGGCTTTTTAGTTCCTCTTCACTTTCTGCCATAAAGGTGGTGTTATCTGCATATCTGAGGTTATTGATATTTCTCCCAGCAATCTTAATTCCAGCTTGTGCTTCTTCCAGCCCAGCGTTTCTCATGATGTACTCTGCATAGAAGTTAAATAAGCAGGGTGACAATATACAGCCTTGATGTACTCCTTTTCCTATTTGGAACCAGTCTGTTGTTTTGGCATTTAGGCTACCCCCCAGAAAAGAAAAAAGATATAATGCTACAAAATATTTTACAGAAGTTATTATCCTTATTAGAAGTATGTAAATGCCTTAAAAATGTTTTAGAATTTCTGATGTTGATGAAAAATGACTGCAAGTACAGAGTTTATTTACTTTTTACCTCCAGATCTAGCAAAAAGTAGAGATTTGATAAAACCACACAGAATTACACATGGAATTAAATTGTATTTTTAGATAATATATCATTTGTTCAAAGCAAATCTAAGTGTGTGAACTTCATTATGTAAAACACTTAGGTGTAACTTTATAAACGTGGTTTGTAAAACCAAGGATTAGAAGACCTCTCTGTAGATGTCCAGAAATTGTGATGTGCAATGTCCATGTTTTAAGTTTACACCTTGCAAAAATCCTCTCAAGTTAAAAGGGCAAACTAAGGTACAGGGCGATAACTTGCCTAAGATCACACATGCACACAAATAACAAAGAATTAGAGTATATGGTAACTCTCCAACAACTACCAGGTGTGCAAAACATGGGTTGAAAGAAGATAAGACCAAAGACAGGGGTCAAATGGGGAAGCTCTGTCAGGAGTCCAGGTATGCACAATGCTACAGAAATATGAAAATGCATGGTCATGTTGAACATATAATAAAGCAAAGATAAGCAAGCATGAAGGGGAGTTGCAGTGATTACAGTAGGAGAGGTAAACAGAAGTCTGGTCATGAAAACCTTGCTATTTGTTTGATGCCCAAAATAGTTCCAAGTTTATCCTATTGAGAAACAGAGTCATTGAAGAGCTTTAAGCAAAGATTCTGGGGATTCTTCTAACCTATAGCTACAAAAACTGATTTAAAAAGAATAAGGATAGACAAGAAAATTAGCTAAGAGGGATAATGCAATACACTAGGTAAAGAATGAGGAGATCTTGAACTAAAGCAAGGGGAGTTAAAGCAGAAATAATAAGTAATGCTAATTAATTTATTTATGGAGGAGAGATGAGTAAAAGAGAGACTAGCTCACTGGTAACTGAGTATATGGTAACATCTTTCATCAAGGCAGAAATGTAAAACCCAGAGACTATGACAGAAGAATATAAGTATATATGAGATTGGGAACACTGAAGTGATAGGGAGGGTCAAGTTGGATGTTTGTTTAGAGACTCTAAGTTTAATTTGGTACCTGTTGAGTTTGATGGATACATCTAGTACTGTCGAATATTAACAATGAGATCATGTGATTAAACACTAAATCACAAAAAAATATTAAAAGTTGAATTCTCAACTGTGAAGATTTTTCAAATATGTAAACCCAGGCCCTACCTTAGATATTATGATTCAGAATTCCAAGGTGAAGCTTAGGCTAATAAAATCCAACCAACGAATCAACCAAAAAACAAACAAAAAAAATCCACTGATTAGTCCTAACAAAACACACCTTTAGGACCTCTGCTGGATGAATGTGCTTTGCTAAGTCACTTCAGTCATGTCTGAGTCTTTGTGACCCTATCGACTGTAGCCTGCTAGGCTCCTCTGTCCTTGGGATTCTCCAGGCAAGAATACTGGAGTGGGTTGCCATGTCCTCCTCCAGGAGATCTTCCTGACCTAGTGATCAAACCCCTGTCTTATGTGTCTCCTGCATTGGCAGGTGGGTTCTTTACCACTAGTGGCACCTGGGAAGCCCATAGAGCCCCCGAATCTCTAGATTAACATTGTTTCACTGTTTATGCAGACACAAACACTGGGTCAAGACGTTCTCATTGCTCATTAAATCAGTTCAGTAAATTGCAATAAATGTTTTGGTGAAATTTAATACAAAAGAAAACATATCATAGTTAATTGCACAAAGAACAATATGTATTTTAATACGTATATATTTGTATGAATACATTGTAGTATGTATTTATGTTTATGTTCACACATGTACTGGTTTATAATACAAAACTAATATTTTCTTTCACATACAAAATTTTAAAGTTGTAGATGACAACAGAAATTAAGACAAAGTGTTAAAATTTATTTTTAAAGTCAAAGTGGTCAAATCCTGTAAAAAAAAAATGAGACAGATATGAAGACAATGATTCTACTTCTAGCTTCGTTACTTATACGTATTGTTGGTTCCTGTATAAGTCAAGATTTCCAAATACCTTTTTTTCCTAACATGTAACACAATAACGCTTGTAAACTGCCTCATTGGCAGCAATTTAGTAAGACTATTTTTGTCAAGTGCTTTGAAATCTGAGAGAAACAGACTCTAAACAAAAATATCACATGAATTTGCTTAACTTGTGGAAAAACATTTCAAGTATATTTGGAACAACTCTTCATTGACTCATGTATTTCATTGCATAGCTTCCTCCTTCCTGTTAAGTAACAACTTTTGAATTATGTCTTATCATTTACAAAGAACCTTCACTTATATAATTATTTGGCTTCCAAGTTAAGTCTGTGAAATAGGCAGGGCAAGTTGCTTTAAATACATTTTAAAATGACAAAATCAGTGTCAGAGGTTAAATTAATTTACCCAATGTAATCACAATACTTTCCAAATATTGACATATATTTCCAATAAAACTATGTGGTTGCTTCCATTTATATTCAACAAGCATGTTACTTAACTAATATGAAGCTAACTATCTTGATATTTTTCATCTGACCATCACTCAATGAAGTCAATGTAGATATATTCTCTAAATAACCCTACTTTGATAAGAAAATGTTTTCTGTCATATTTTTGTCCAACTCTTACAAGAGAGCTTAGTGGTTGCCTACTATAATTTTCCTCCCTTCCTTGCTAAAGGAACCTCCCCCCTTTTAATCCATGAACCTATACCTCAGAAAATACAATTCTATACTTCAGGGGATATAATGTTATATTATATTATATTATTATATATAAAAAGCTGTGTTCTCAAATGTTAAGATTTTCCAAATATCACAGACGCTGTCTTAGACATTACAATTCAGCAGTTATGAGGTGAGGCTTAGGCTAACATACATTAAGCTAATCAAAAATCAACCAACCTCCCAAAAATCACTGACCAGGCTTAACAAAATGCCCCTACAGATCCTATCCTGGATGGATAGAGCCCCAGTTCAGTTCAGTTCAGTTGCTCAGTTGTGTCCAACTCTTTGCAACCCCAAGAACTGCAGTATGCCAGGCCTCCCTGTCCATCACCAACTGCCAGACTCTACACAAACCCATGTCCATTGAGTCAGTGATGCCATCCAACCATCTGATCCTCTGTCATCCCCTTCTCGTTCCACCTTCAATCTTTCACAGCATCAGGGTCTTTTCAAATGAGTCAGCTCTTCCCATCAGATGGCCAAAGTATTGGAGTTTCAGCTTCAACATCTGTCCTTCTAATGAACTCCCAGGACTTATCTCCTTTAGGATGGACTGGTTGGATCTCCTTGCAGTCCAAGGGACTCTCAAGAGTCTTCTCCAACACCACAGTTCAAAAACATTAATTCTTCGGCACTCAGCTTTCTTCACAGTCCAACTCTCACATCCATACATGGCTACTGGAAAAACCATAACCTTGATTAGACGGACTTTGCTGGCAAAGTAATGTTTCTGCTTTTTAATATGCTGTCTAGGCTGGACATGACTTTTCTTCCAAGGAGTAGGGGTCTTTTTTTTCATGGCTGCAGTCACCCTCTGCAGTAATTTTGGAGCCCCCCCCCCGCCCCCGCCACAAAATAAAATCAGACACTGTTTCCATTGTTTCTCCCTCTATTTGCCATGAATTGTTGGGACCGGATGCCATGATCTTAGTTTTTTGAATGTTGGGCTTTAAGCCAACGTTTTCACTCTTCTCTTTCACTTTCATCAAGAGGCTCTTTAGTTCCTCTTCACTTTCTGCCATAAGGGTAGTGTCATCTGCATATCTGAAGTTACTGATATTTCTCCAGGCAATCTTGATTTCAGCTTGTGCTTCCTCCAGGCCAGCATTTCTCATGATGTACTCTGCATATAAGTTAAATAAGCACAGTGACAATATACAACCTTGATCTACTCCTTTTCCTATTTGGAACCAGTCTGTTGTTCCATGTCCAGTTCTAACTGTTGCTTCTGACCTGCATACAGGTTTCTCAAGAGGCAGGTCAGGTGGTCTGGTATTCCCATCTCTATCAGAATTTTCCACAGTTTATTGTTATCCACACAGTCAAAGGTTTTGGCATAGTCAATAAAGCAGAAATAGATGTTTTTATGTAACTCTCTTGCTTTATTGATGATCCAGCAGATGTTGACAATTTGATCTCCGGTTCCTCTGCCTTTTCTAAAACCAGCTTGAACATCTGGAAGTTCACAGTTCACGTATTGCTGAAGCCTGGCTTGGAGAATTTTAAGCATTACTTTACTAGTGTGTGAGATGTGTGCAACTGTGCAGTAGTTTGTGCAATTGTGCGGAGTGCAATTGTACGGTAGTGCAATTATGGATAGAGCCCCAAAGTAGGAATATATATATGTATGTATATGTATATATATATATATATACATACTATACTATAATTTCTCAGCTCAGGAGCAAATCTTGAACAATTTAACCCTATTAAGGATACTCCATTCTCCCTAACAATGATTAGTTTACAAATGGACATATGACCCATTCTAGACAATTCAATCTAACAAGGGTTCTCCTAAGTCTGAGAGACTTTAGAAAGACACATGAAGAACAGACTGCCATTTTATTCCTCTGGATGTTGACATATCTGAATATGACTGCTGGAACTGTGATACTATAACTGCCACCGTAGGACAGCTGGCCTGAGGACCAAGACAGTTCCATGAAGTTGTGGCAGTAGGAAAGTGAGAAGAACTTTAATCTGATGATGTTGCTGAACTACTGAACTAGTCAACTTTGGAATCATCTTATATAAAAACTATTTACATGTGTAACAGTAAGCTTTCTCTAGAATTAAACAACTTTGAGTTATAGTTTTTTATAATTGTAGTCAAAGCTAATCAATATCCTAACCAATAAAATTCTCATTACATTTGGTCTGTTGGTCAAATTTTTGAGACTAAATATCTTAACTGCCGTTTGTTTTACCATTTCATCAGTAATATAGAAATATTCTAATTTTGTCTATGTTTTTTAAAATTCTGCTAATCAAATACTATTTTCTGTCTCTTATTTTTTCTTTAGATTGAAAGACTAATATCCAAGACTTATTGTATATTTAGAGAACCAAAGGTTTTTAAAAATCATTCAAGAACATACTGGATGAATAATGACATCAAAAATATTAAAAATATTCATATGTCAATAATCTCTCTCAAGTCCTTAATTTTAAAAATGTCTCATTCCATACATTTTCAGCTTACTATATGTGTAATAAACAACTGTTAGAAAGGGGAATACTAATCTAGCCACTGGACATAAGGAAAGTATGAATGGCCTTGGAGTGGCATCTAAAATCTTCTAAAATTTTGTTCAGAACTTCTCATATCTGCTGAGCATATTTTTCTGGTTAGCCTATCCACAGATTTATCAGTCTCAGAGGGTTAAGAGCCACTGTCTATGACAAAAAGAATCCTTTTCCTTTGTTATTCTTGAATCAGATTAATGCAAGACAACACTGTTCATTCAAATAGTGATTGAATCTCTGATTTGTCACTTCATATAAACATAGCTCATGTGCATAATTTATACAGAATGCTATTTGGTGGAGGCTGAAAAATATGAGAAGCATTAGATTTTTTTCAGAAAGGAAGACATAAATTAGCCAATTGGATTTTTAGTTCTGCACCATTTTCAGAAATACAGAATGGTTCAATTTTCTTTCCAATACTCAATAAAATAATCATATGAACAATGTAGAAAAACATCTTTGGAATGGTATAGGATTCATAGAGTTATACCACTAAACTTTGGAAGACTAAGCCTAACACATTTATCATAGGGTCTACCATTCTGAGTTTATCTCTGAAAACTCCATCCCAGCCCCCCAGTCTCACTCATGCCACACTGGTTCCATTTATTCCTACATTCAGTCTATAAGGAAATATCCATCTCTCTAGAATGAAAACTTACATTTCTCTGTGCTTCCAACCATACTATTTATACCATTAACTCTTCAATGACAATAGTCTCTCCTCTCTCTTTCAGTTGTTGGCATATGTCTCATTACTCAATACTTGCTCCAAAGTCACCTTCTCTGAAGCACCTCTTAAGAAGAGTATGATACTCACTCCTCTTTGCTTTTGTAGGACCCTGGGTACTCATTCAACAAACTCATTCATTATTTACTCAGTGCCACTAAGCACTGGAAATGTAGCAACGATCATAACAAGATTCTTGCTCTCAAGGTGATAATATTCTACTGGGAGTAAGTTGATAATAAACAAATAATTGCATAATATATGTCAGAAAATGGGGTGTTAGGTGCTTGGTCATGTCCAACTCTTTGGGACACCATGGCCTATAGCCTCCTTGCTCCTCTGTCCATGGAATTCTCCAGGCAAGAATACTGGAGTGGGTTGCCATGCCCTTCTCCAGGGGATCTTACTGAACCAGGAATTGAATCCGGGTCTCCTGCATTTCAGGCAGATTCTTTACCATCTGAGTCATCAGGAAATTCCTATATGTCAAAAGTAATAAGTCATTTGAAGAAAAAGAAATCAGGATAAACAAAGAGCAATCAGGAAATATCTATATCTATATCTATAGATAGATAGATAGATACATATATAGAATGAGGAGAAAAATTTTCCACTGAGCTGTAATATGTGAACAAAATTTTGAATTAAGAGAGACAGTAACTGGGGCTTCCCCGGTGGCACTACTGGTAAAGAATCCACATGCCAATGCAGGTAGATATAAGAGACACAGGTTTGATCTCTGGGTTGGGAAGATCCTCTGGAGGAGGGTATGACAACCCACTCCAGTATTCTTCCCTGGAGAGTTCCATGGACAGAGGAGCCTGGTAGGCTGCAGTCCATGGGGTCACACAGAGTTGGACAGGACTGAAGCAACTTAGCATGCATGCAAGCACATAGACAGTTACCACTTACAGGAAGAATATTCAAGGGAAAAGAAACAACAAACTCACTAGCTCATCGATAAGAGCATTTTTAGAATGTTTTAACAAAAGAAGAGGAACAAAGGAGGGGGAAGGGTTAAAGAAATGGGAGATGAGGTAGGAAAAGTAACCCTGATGTTAGCTCAGTCTCTTATAGGCTCTGGCAAGGCCTTGTGACTTTTATTTCAGTAAGATGAAAGCACTGGGAAATTTCATAAGCTGTGACTTGACCTTATTTTTATTTCTAAAAGCTCATTCTAGTGGCTCTAGAGTATAGGTCGGTGGAGTGAGGAAGCAAGGAGACACAGAAGAGGCTACTGCAGTGGTCCAGGCTGAAAACTGGTTGTGGCAGCTTGTCCTGAGGTGACTGCAGATACGAGAAAGTGAAAACTAAGAAACAACTCTTTTGAGGAAGTTTGCTATAAAGGAGAGCAGAGAAATGCTTAGCTCACTGGAGAATGTAATGAGGTCAATCTATAATTATTTGTAGAATATTTTACAATTTATGGTACACTGATGGAAACAATCTTGTTAAAAAAAAAAAAATGTGGGAATTTCCTAGGTGGTCCAGGGGTTAATCTGCCTTGCACTGAAGGAGATGTGGGTTTGATCCCTGGTCAGGGAGCTGGTCAGGGAGCCAAGATTTCACACACTGCATAGCAACCAAGACCACATGCTACATTTACCAAGCCCACGAGCTCTGGAGCCTGTGTGTCACAACTAGAGTCTGTGTGCCACAACGAAAGATCCCACATGATGCAACAAAGATCCTGTGTGCTGAAACTAAAGCCCGATGCAGCCAAATAAATAAAGACAAGAAAAAGAAAATGTCAATGATCTGAATTGAGAGGGGCTAATTGCCAGTTCCTTTAGCAGGTAGAATGAAGCAATTCAGGATGAGAAAATAAAGGGTAGTCTCTGTGGACCAAAGACAGTTCAAGTACCATAATGGACTGAGATGCACAGTACTTGGGTGCAGACACAAATGACGTGGTAAATTAGGTGGTATAACTTACAGGGACAGTCAATTTGGCATCCTATAGATGGGGATAAGAGAGAAGGATGTTGTCAGAAATTGTCTCAGATATGTAAGAGGAGACTGACTGAGCAGAGACATATCAGGCTATCTGGACATCTCTAAAGGGCATTTTGATATTCTGAGGGTTGAGTGTAAAGTGACACCAGTCAGAATTAACATGTGTGAAATAATTATTATAATAACATATCACTCAATAACCAACTGAGGAAGGAAGTGAGGACATGAATGGTAACAATAGACAGTGAAAAGGGTAGAATCAAACGTTCAAAGAATTACTGAGGCAGGAAAACTTGAAGGAGAGGCCTGGAGAAAAAAGATAGTGATTAAGGAATGGACACCTAAAACTGAAGTTTGGTGGTAGCAATATTTGGCATGCAGTGGGATTGGGTGACTGTGGTAAGGTAGAATACAAGATGATAGGAAATGTTGTGTTGAGTTTTCTATTCTTAGAAAGGGGAGCATGGTGGGACAATTTTAGGCAATTCAAAGAATCCTTGTAAAGGCCAAAGAATCACTGGAGGCTATCCAACCAGGACAAAATACAAATTACAGTGAAAATGTTGATAACAAGACAGTTTTCCATTGTTGCTGGGAGCCCCAGCTTTTCCTGTCTACTGAAACCTGGGTTTCAACCCCAAGGTGCAGTAATTGAAACCCATACAATACAATAGTTCTCCCATACAATACAATAGTTCTCCTCCAGTTACCATCACCAGAAAAATGAATTCCACATTGTGCTTTCTTCTTCCTGAAATATGTCCCCTAACCAAAATTTTGCATGGAAATGTGTGATGGAGTAAATCTAGATCAAATTCTTGGGCCCTAGTTGTAAGAGAAGTTTGAAAATTAAGTATCTGGAATTTACCTGGTGACTGAGAAATTCCCCAGTTATTAGTGAATTTAGGAGATGCTGGGAGACTAACACTACAACAAATATAAACTATAATTTGCTGCTAGAGTCTCAGCACTTTATATAATTTTTGTTGAATAAATAGGGAAACAAATAACTACTTTTTATACACTGTCATTTGTTATCTCTTTGTTTTGATACCTGGTCTCCACCTTAAAGGGCTTCCCTTGTGGCTCAGCTGGTATAGAATCTGTCTGCAATGCGGTAGACCTGGGTTTGATCCCTGGTTTGGGAAGATCCCCTGGAGAAGGGAATGGCTACCCACTCCAGTATTCTGGCCTAGAGAATTCCATGGACTGTATAGTCCATGGGGTCGCAATGAGTGGGATATGACTGAGTCTCTTTCACTTTATTTCACTCCACCTTAAAATCCAAAAATAAAATGAACTAAACTGTGGGTATTTTTAAAGCATTAACAATATTACCTTAAGTCTCTAAGATTTTTCTGTATATTCTCTTTGGGGAACTGGGACATCTGAGCTCCTTTCTATTTCAACATAACTGTCCTAAGAAGTTGCTAGATCTCTGATAGTGTTTGAAAAGAAAAGAATAGAGCAAGTACTCATACACTAAACAGTTACTAATTGAGTCCCTACTGTGGTTAGTTATTCTTCTAAAGTTTTGAGCATACAGCAATGAACAAAGATTTTAAAAATACCTGCTGATGGCATTTATAATTCTAGAAAACAGACATGCTTTCAATATTGCAATTATCTTTAAGTGATTACAAAATGAAAGCATGCTTATTGTATAGAAAAGCATAAGAAGAAAATGAGATCACCTTTAACAGTACTAATGCAACTCTTGTGCCTTTTGAAACACATCTCTGCAGTTTTTATCTAGTATATAAACATAAATATTTTATCACAAATGTCACATAACTGTACAGTTTAATATATTGCTTTAATTCACCTAACTTTATTTTATATTTTCTTATAGCTTTATGTATTTTTTACATTTTTAAAAGGATATGTGTTATTCTGTCAGATAAAAATACCGTAACCCTTTTGTTGACCATTTAGTATCCAATTTTTCATTATTATAAACAATGCTGCAATGAACATCCTTGTACATACCCATTTGTACAGTTAACTGTTTTTTTATAATAATTTCATAAATGTGAAATTACTAGATCAAAGAGTAACCATATTTTAAGAATGTCAATATATGTACCAAACTCTCCTCCAGAAAAATATTGTGTTGGTTTCATTTTCAGCTGCTGTATGTATGACAATGCCTATTTGTTATACCCTAGGAGACTCTTTTTCTTTTTTTTCACTGTTAATCAACTTATGATTCAGCCAGTGACTCTCACAGTAGGGAGAAAGGTCGTTGGGAGGCTGTCACTAGATGATAAGCCAACAGATTTTTCTATATGGACCATTTATCCACAAAGATTACCGTGTGCCCAGTGGGATCCTTACCTGCTTCATGCTGAGAGGAATGCCAAGAAACTTCTGAAGGAAGAAAGGAAAAAAGGAGAGCAAACATGTCAGTAAAGCTCACCCTTAAAGTTATTACCAACCCATCTTTTCATTAAGAAACAATATTAATTTCAATGAAAAATCTATTCAAATAAAGCTGGTAATGACAAGTAGAACTTAGCTCTCTAAACAAGTTTGTATCTGGTACACAAACTGATCAAAGGCACCTGGAAATGCAGTTGAGATTACGTATTATACATCATTAAATAACAAACATTGAACAACAGAGAATACATGTTCCATCTCTTGGATATAATCTCTAGAATCTAAATAAGAAATGATATTTAAGTAGATGGTCATTTTTTCTTATATATTTATTCACTTCCAAAATCATAATAGGCAATGCTTACTAATATAAGTTAAATATCAGAAACATCACAAGCAAATAAAAATATTAGGATTAATCTCCCCATTTTACTGTTAAGATCCAATAAATTGACTAGAGTTATAACTAATAAGTGGTATATCTTGGACTTGAAACCTAGGTCTTTCAAATCCAGTGTTTTTCTACCTTATAACACTAAGATGAAACCACTCAGGTCTAAATACCTTTTGAAACAGAGGTGGTTCTTTTCCATAGCTAATAATAGTAATTTGTAGCTGAACAAAAAATTTCCATGCCCAGCCCATGTGGGCACCAGTCCAAAAAATAGACCCATGAATAAGATCGATAGCCACCTTTCACCTGATTGGTAACATCAGATATGAAGCATGATTAACAAATAGAAGCAGGTCAAGCCAATGCTTAAGAACAGCGGGAGGAGTCGACCTATACAAAACTTAAAATGCAAAGACAAATTACAAAAGTATAAAAACTATCTTACTGCCTTTTCACACCCCACATGGTCCCCTCAGCTCAATGTCATCCCAACATGAGTCCCACACAAAGGTATTCCAATTAGTAAGAGACCTTAGCCATCTCAACATGTAAAACAGCATTCAAAAGGAATGTGGTTACATAACATGTCCTATCCCCCTCTCAAAAAAGAAAAATTCTGCTCTACAGCTTGCATTTAATTGCTCTCATAGACTAATCAGGAAAGAAAATGATGCTATCTCCTCTCTCTAACATTTTGATCTCTTTACCAAGGTTTATTTCATTTTCTCAAAACCACAAAAAGAATAAAACAAGGTGATCAAGACTGAAGTCACCCCCTTAGCAGTTTTCCCTGACTTGACACACTTTTTATTGCTAAGCCAAATCGTGTAAGATTTCTATTTAATAAGTTATAGGGTTACTACTGATGATTGTTTTGAATTTTGTAACAAAAAGCTCCTTTATTTAGGTTAAGTAATATCTTTCTTAAATGCATTTCATCAATTATATTAACTGTTACAATTATAATTTTAGTTTGCACTGAGATAATATGACCATAAGACTATATCAATATATCAACACATACAAGTCTTGGTTTTGGCATAGCTAGTTTACAGCAAAAGATAAGTCAGTTTCTGAGTCAGTCCTTGGGTCATGCAGACAATTACTGAAAATTCTATTAGCTTTTAAGTAGACACTGTGCTGTATTATAAATACCAATACTATTAGTCCTCAAGTTTGTACAAGCTGGCGACTGCACAGCACAAGAGTGGCCAAGAGGAGCAACCCCACATCCAAGATCAGGAGTGGCGGCCGAGAGGAGATATCCCACATCCAAGGTCAGGAGCAGCGGCTGCGCTTTGCTGGAGCAGATGTGAAGAGATATCCCGCATCCAAGGTAAGAGAAACCCAAGTAAGACTGAAGGCACTGGGAAGAGGGCATCAGAGGGCAGACAGACTGAAACCACAATCACAGACAACTAGCCAACCTGGTCACATGGACCACAGCCTTGTCTAACTCAGTGAAACTAAGCCATGCCGTGTGGGGCAACACAAGACAGACGGGTCGTGGTGGAGAGTTCTGACAAAATACGGTCTATTGGAAAAGGGAATAGCAAATCACTTCAGTATTCTTGCCTTGAAACCCCATGAACAGTATGAACAGGCAAAAAGACAGGACACTGAAAGATGAACTCCCCAGGTCAGTAGGTGCCCAATATGCTACGGGAGATTAGTGGAGAAATAACTCCAGAAAGAATGAAGGGATGGAGCCAAAGCAAAACCGATACCCAGTTGTGGATGTGACTGGTGATAGAAGCAAGGTCCAATGCTGTAAAGAGCAATATTGCATAGGAACCTGGAATGTTAGGTCCATGAATCAAAGCAAAATGGAAGTGGTCAAACAGGAGATGGCAAGAGTGAACATTGACATTCGAGGAATCAGCGAACTAAGATGGGCTGGAATGGGTGAATTTAAGTCAGATGACCATTATATCTACTACTGTGGGCAAGAATCCCTTAGAAGAAATGGAGTAGCTATCATAGTCAACAAAAGAGTCTGAAATGCAGTACTTAGATGCAATCTCAAAAATGACATAATGATCTCTGTTCGTTTCCAAGGCAAGCCATTCAATATCACTGTAATCCAAATCTATGCCCCGATCAGTATCGCTGAATAAGCTGAAGTTGAACAGTTCTATGAAGACCTACAGACCTTTTAGAACTAAAACACAAAAAAGATGTCCTTTTCATTATAGGGGACTGGAATGCAAAAGGAGGAAGTCAAGAAACACCTAGAGTAACGGGCAAATTTGGCCTTGGAGTACAGAATGAAGCAGGGCAAAGGCTAATATAGTTTTACCAAGAGAACACACTGATCATAGCAAACACCCTCTTCCAACAACACAAGAGAAGACTCTACACATGGACATCACCAGATGGCCAACACTAAAATCAGAGTGATTATATTCTTTGCAGCCAAAGATGGAGAAGCTCTATACAGTCAGCAAAAACAAGACCAGGAGCTGACTGTGGCTCTGATCATGAACTGCTTATTGCCAAATTCAGACTTAAATTGAAGAAAGTAGGGAAAACCAATAGACCATTCAGATATGACCTAAGCCAAATCCCTTATGCTTATATAGTGGAAATGACAAATAGATTCAAGGCATTAGATCCAATAGACAGAGTGCCTGATGAACTATGGATGGAGGTTCGTGACATTGTACAGGAGACAGGGACCAAGACCGTCCCCCAGAAAAAGAAATGAAAAAGGCAAAATGGCTGTCTGAGGAGGCCCTATAAATAACTGTGAAAAGAAGAGAAGCAAAAAGCAAAGGAGAAAAGGAAAGATATACCCATTTGAATGCAGAGTGCCAAAAAATAGCAAGGAGAGATAAGAAAGCCTTCCTCGGTGATCAATGCAAAGAAATAGAGGAAAACAATAGAATGAGAAGAATAGAGATCTCTTCAAGAAAATTAGAGATACCAAGGGAACATTTCATGCAAAGATGGGCTCGATAAAGGACATAAATGGAATGGACCTAACAGAAGCAGAAGATATTAAGAAGAGGTGGCAAGAAGACACAGAAGAACGGTACAAAAAAGATATTCACGACCGAGATAATCACGATGGTGTGATCACTCACCTGGAGCCAGACTTCCTGGAATGTGAAGTCAAGTGGGCCTTAGGAAGAATCACAATGAACAAAGCTAGTGGAGGTGATGGAATACCAGTTGAGCTATTTCAAATCCTACAAGATGACACTATGAAAGTACTGCACTCAATATGTCAGCAAATTTGGAAAACTCTGCAATGGCCACAGGACTGTAAAAGTCAGTTTTCATTCCAGTCCCAAAGAAGCGCAATGCCAAAGACTGGTCAAACTCCCACACTATTGCACTCATCTCACACACTAGTTAAGTAATGCTCAAAATTCTCCAAACCAGACTTCAGCAATACATGAGCCATGAACTTCCAGATGTTCAAACTGGTTTTATAAAAGACAGAGGAATCAGAGATCAAATTGCCAACATCCACTTGATCATCGAAAAAGCAAGAGAGTTCCAGAAAAACATCTATTTCTGCTTTATGGACTATGCCAAAGCCTTTGACTGTGTGGATCACAATAAACTGTGGAAAATTCTGAAGGAGATGGGAATACCAGACCACCTGAACTGCCTCTTGAGATACCTGTATGCAGGTCAGGAAGCAACAGTTAGAACTGGACATGGAACAACGGACTGGTTCCAAATAGGAAAAGGAGTACTTCAAGGCTGTATATTGTCACCCTGCTTGTTTAACTTACATGCAGTGTACATCATGAGAAATGCTGGACTGGGTGAAGCACAAACTGGAATCAAGTTTTCCTGGAGAAATATCAATAATCTCAGATATGCAGATGACACCACCCTTATGGCAGAAAGTGAAGAATAACTAAAGAGCCTCTTGATGAAGGTGAAAGAGGAGAGTGAAAAAGTTGGCCTAAAGCTCAACATTCAGAAAACTAAGATCATGGCATCTGGTCCCGTCACTTCATGGCAAATAGATGAGGAAAGTGTGGAAACAGTGTCTGACTTTATTTTGGGGGGCTCCAAAATCACTGCAGATGGTTATTGCAGCCATGAAATTAAAAGATGCTTACTCCTTGGAAGAAAAGTTATGACCAACCTAGACAGCATATTAAAGAGCAGAGACATTTCTTTGTCAACAACGGTCTGTCTAGTCAAGGCTATGGTTTTTCCAGTAGTCATGTATGGATGTGAGAGTTGGACTATATAGAAAGCTGAGTGCCAAAGAATTGATGCTTTTGAACTATGGTGTTGGAGAAGACTCTTGAGAGTCCCTTGGACTGCAAGGAGATCCAACCAGTCCATCCTAAATGAGATCAGTCCTGAATATTTATTGGAAGGACTGATGTTGAAGCTGAAACTCCAATACTTTGGCCACCTGATGCAAAGAGCTGACTCATTTGAAAAGACCCTGATCCTGGGAAAGATTGAGGGCAGAAGGAGAAGGGGACGACAGAGGATGAGATGGTTGGATGGCATCACCGACTCAGTGGACATGGGTTTGGGTAAACTCCGGGAGTTGGTGGTGGACAGGGAGGCCTGGTGTGCTGCAGTTCATGGGGTCACAAAGAGTTGGACTCGACTGAGTGACTGAACTGAACTGAACTTGCCCAAACTATATAATCACTCAAGCTACTGCAGGGGTTGCTTAGAAAATGAATGTGGCAGCATTTATCATATTGATCCTTGTCTACAAACAATGAGCTTGTATCTTTTTCCTTTAGAGCATTTTCTTAAATGTCATTCAGTATTAACCAAAGAAACATAATAATAACATTTTCAGAATTGGGATTAGCATTTAGGTTGTTGCTAGACATTTTAAAATGTGACGAAAGTAGCATTTAGACCTTGTCTGGAGAACCAGAGAAAGAGACTTTACCAATGTTCAAGCTTATATTAGTCTAGAAAATATGCTATACTTCCTTTCTCTAATATCAGAAAATGGTCACTTACTTACCTGTTTTTAATCTGATTGAGTAATCTTTTCTCCATTGGAATCAGTTGGAAAGTGCTGCATCCCTAGAATTAGAATTTTTAATAACTTGACTGAACCTTGGTGATTAATAAATATGCATGTGGTAAATTAAGGCCCAGAGAGGTCAAATGTTACTGATTCTACCTTTCTTTTGCTAAGTTATTTTTCCTGATCTTATTAGCAGCCTATTAAATATGTCTTGTAGGAAGAAAAGTAGAACAATAAACCATGAACATGATCAGTTATTGCTCACTAACTGTGCTTGGATAAGAGGACATTAGATTAAGAATTGTTTTTATCATCAATGTCATTTGTTGGACATTTCACTTTATCAAAGAGAAAATGTCTTTTGTGCTATTTGTTCAAAATTCTTCACACCAGTATAGCTACCCAAGTCAAATTAGTTGCCTAATTAGCATTGGAAGAGATGGATGTATTTTAAATGGCCCCAAAATACATTATGCTGCATGTAAATTTTTCTTCTTCCCTGATTCTACATTTTTATTTATAATTGGAAACTGCCAGGGGTTACATCAAGAAGATTTTAGGATTATTTCATGATTCTTTTACAGCATGGCTCCAATACATAGTAACCAATGTAAGTGTTTTTTATTCCCAGTTTCAGTCAGAGCACTGCTTCCTTACAGAAATGAAACAAAAAACATGTTTTGTGTCAGGATTGCTCTCTGTTCTCTTATCTTTCCCTTCAAAGAAAATTTTTTGCCTCCTCTCTAAATTTACTCCATTTGCTTGTACTATAAAAATAATTCCTTCCTACTTTCTATAATAATTTGAATTCCATGAGCTTCTCCTTAGTATCTCCATATTATAGGCTCTTATGCTTCTTCAAAAAAGGTTCAGATTACTCTCATTTTAAATAAACTTTTATTGATTATGTTCCATTAATTTAGTAACAACCTCTTCTCAGTAACTCTAAATGCAATTTTCTTACTGATCTTGACCTATTTCTTCCTGAAGATTCTTTTCTACTTTGATTTCAGGGATGAGGTATCTTAAATTTTTCTTCCTACTCTTCACTCTTTGGTTGGTTTTTCTTTTACATTCTTCAGTTGTGTTTCTCAGGACTCTGTCCTTAGTCCTTTATTCTTCAATCTTTCTTCTGAGCCTTTCAATGATTAAAATCACTATCTTCAACTATCCTTTCTATATGGATGATTTCTGCATTATTCATAGAAGGCAAACATGTAAAATTTTGGTTCATTCAATGATCCCACCAACATGTTCCTGATCAGTACCTCTTTAGGCAGCTCTTCTACAATTGGCTTTTTCCTCCCTTGAGAGCTCAGGATCCTTCACTAGATACTCTGTGTTCTGGATAATAGATGAGGGGGGGGGAAAGAGCATAAAGTATTAAGCGGGAATGTTGTGTTTTCTCTTAGTTCTGTTTTGGACTCAGCTTGGAAGTTGCAGCCATCACTTTGAGCCTATATTGCACTAATCAAAATTCAGTGATATCATTACACTTAACTGAAAGGAAGGCTGAAGGGTGGAGTCAAACTGTACCAAGGAGTAAATGGAAAAGTGTTCTAGTGAATGCATGGTGATCTCCACCATGACTCCCAGCTCTGAGTCTCCAGCTCTTACTTACCCTGAGCAAGCTCTCTATTCACTGATGTTACAGAATATCCAGATGTGGTTTTATTACATTCTCTTCTGGCCCAGTAAGTTTAAAATTGACTTAGTTATAAGTCTCAGATCATCCAAGTTTCATTGTATAGGTGAGGAAAATAAGCACTCAAGTTATTAAATGAAGTACTAATGGTTATCCAAATAGTTAGGGTAGGTATGAAAACATAGATCAAGTCTCCTGATTTCCATTTGCATCTGTGTCCAGCACAAAATATGGGCTCACTGCCTTGTGGTTACCTCATTACCTTTCTCATTTTCCCCCTGTGAACACACTTTATCTTTAAAACTGTTTATATGTAAAGTATACAACATGATGCTGTTATATACATATAATAATGAAATTATTACTATAGTCAAGCTGATTAATATATTCATGTCCTTACATAGTTACCATTTTTGTTAGTCTGTGGTAAAAAACCACCTGAAATCTGCTCTTTTAGCAAATTTTCAGTATACGATGCAATATTATTAACTACTATCATCATTCTATACATTAGATCTCTAGAATGTATCCCACATAACTGCAATTTTGTACCCTATGACCAGAATCTCCCATTTTCCCTAATTCCCTGCCACTGGTAACAACCCTGTTGCTCTCAGCTTCTGTGAATTCAACTTTTTTAGATTCTAAGTGAGATCATGTAGCAATGTAGCATTTTCCTTTCTCTGGCTCATTTCACTTAGCATGATGCCTTCCAGGATCATCCATGTTGTTGCAAATGGCAAGATCTTCTTTTTTTAAGCCAAATAATATTCCATTATACATATAGAATGGGCTTCCCAAGTGGCACAGTGGTAAAGACTCTACTTGTCAATACAGGAGATGCAAGAGACTTGGGTTCAATCCCTGGGTCGGGAAGATCCCCTGGAGTAGGGAATAGCAACCCACCATAGTATTCTTGCCTGGGAAATCTCATGGACAGAAGAGACTGGTGGGCTACAGTCCATAGGCTCACAAAGAATCAGACACGACTGAGTGACTAAGAAAACACACATATACATATAGAATAGAAGAGATCTTACCATTTGCAACAACATGTGACATGAAGTCGCTCAGTCATGTCGGACTCATTGTGACCCCATGGACTGCAGCCTCCCAGGCTCCTCCGTCCTTGGGATTTTCCAGGCAAGAGTACTGGAGTGGGTTAGAAATATCATAATTTCTTTATCCATTTATCAATCAGTGGACATCTAGGTTGTTTCTGTATCTTGACTACTGTGAATACAGCTGCGACAAGCATGGGAGTACAGATATCTCTTTGAGATACTGATTTCATTCCCTTTAGTTGTAAACCCAGAAGAGGGATCAATGGATCTTGCAGTAGTTCTATTTTTAAACTTTTGAGGAATTTCCATTCTGTTGTCTTTAACAGCTTTATAACCCGCATTCCCACCAACAGTGTACAAGGGTTCCTTTTTCCCTTGTGGTCTTAGGCTCACTTTGATCAATTGGTCCATCTTGATTCATTTATCTAACTACTCTGGACTCCTTGGATAATCACTTCAACTGTACCAGTGTTTCCATTAGCTTAAGTTCTCTTTTCTCCCTTGTTGTTCTGCCAGTGTTAATTCCAGCACTTCATCTGCCAATTAGGCCCATTATGAAGGTTGTCATCTTAGCTGAACTTTACTATCAGTCAAAAATCATTTTAATTTTACTCACAGTCACTGTTCAAATCTCTCAAGTTCTTATTTGCAAGTCTCTCTCTTAACTGGTTTATTCATCATACCTTTACTGAGGTACTGCTACACGTTTAACCTTCTACCTAGCACATATACGAAGGTCCTTGACTTCAAGGATTTTATTATCTTACAAAAGAAACTGTAGGATTAAAACAATGTCAGAGAAAAATAATGGAGCAGAGAAGTAAATATATAGAATCAAATAAACAAAAACAACCTCTAATACCATTTGGTTCATGTTTTAACAGAGGGATTAAATAAATTTAATTAATACAAAATGAAATAACCCTGCAAGGGAGAGTCAGGAAAATTCTGACAGAAGAGGTGGTATTTGATTTAGAAGTTTAAAGATAACCAGACATTTTACAAGTTACATAAGAAGAAGTTGGAAGAAGTTAATTCTAAGGAAAGGGGATTCTAAAGCAAGAAAATGAGGCATAAAACCCAGGCTTTCTCATGGAATAATCATTAAATCCAATGTTCCTGGAATGTATAGTACAAGATAAAGAATTCAGTCCCCTTTGTTAGGAATTTGGGGATTATGAATAGTCTTTGCAAAGAATAGGTGGAGACATATATATATATCCATGTAAGAAATATAACCAGGAGTTATATGAAACACAGACTGGAGGAGGAGAGAGATGAAATATAGTTAAGTGGAAACTATGAAATCATCCAGAAAATAAATGGTCAAGAGTTCCCTGATGGTCCAGTGTTTGGGGCTCTGTGCTTTTGCTGTTGCCAAGGGCCAGTTCCATCCCTGGTCTGGGAGCTAGGATCCCTGCCAGTTGTAAGGCAAAACCAAAGAAAAACAGAAAGAGAAGAAGAAAGAAAGAAAAAGGAACAAAAGAAGAAAATAACCAATACATGTCTCTAGAGCAATGCTGTCTAAAAAAAGAGTGGACTTGGTAAAATTTTTATGAAAATATTATTGATGAAAATGCTCTCTGGATGGGATTTAGGGAGCTACACAGAGAAAGTAGTTAGACTTGACTCTAATACTTCTAGCTTGGGTAATTTTGTATATAGCGGTGCATCGACTAAGAGAATGAATGCAGGAAGTTTTGAAATGGAATTGGAGAGCAACAAATAGGTTGAGTTTGAGATGCTCAAACATTTGGGTACCTATGTCCAAGAAACACCTGAAAATTCAGATCTGGAGCTTCTGAGAGATATTGGGGTTGAAGACATTTATTTAAATGTCATCAGGTTGTAAGTGCAAGTTAAACTTGGAACAGTGAACTAAATCCTCTGTGAGAGTGTCAAGAAAGAAAAAAGGAATTCCATAAAAAAGATATACACTTTAAAGGGTGTTTGGGTTGTATCCAGTCTTTTTACCATCATCTATACTTGCCATCTATTTCCTCAATCTTATTAACCAATAAAAAGTGACAAGTCTTAGCTCCTAAACCTAAATCTTAAAAAGTACTAGTCCCCAGCTTTTTTTCTCCTAGTTTTCTTCTTCATTTTTCCTTCTCCTCTAAAATTTATTTATCTTTTCAAAAAGTGCTAGATGATTTCTACAAGTTTCTCTTCTGTAATAGCTGGTAGAAATGTCTAAGTAGTTTCACTTTAGAAAATTCTTTCATCATTTGCTCATAGTAAAACTGTCTAATTGGAAGATTCCATGATTTTAGTCCATTATCACCCACTTTGTTTTTCTAATGAATACAATTCGTTATTCCCAGAGGTTAACTCTGGCATGTGGTGGGTGTTGCAGGGCTCACATGCACAAAGTTATTTTTCTACATTCCAGCACATTTCACACTGCATGTTACCTCATGTCTCTTTTAGATGTCCAATACCTTGTACAGCTTTTTTATTATAAATTTTCTGGATAAATTCACCTATGTCACAAGGAATATAATCACACACACAAAAAACAACTTTTTTCAAGAAGGCGTACAAAGGTTATAGTCCTTGGATAAAGTACACTAGTAGGTTACAGTTAGTTACAGTATGGTTTGATTTCAGCAATAAATTTTGAGTTGAAGCAAAGAGGCAAAATAAGAAACTACTGCAGTCTTGAATTGGGATATTTTTAGACTTTCATTTAAGCACATTCAGGTGAGAACCCATACTTATTAATGGATTAGAAAGTTAATTGATCTGTATTATGCCTGAGCATGGCCAGAGAAAATGAAAAATAAGGATATTCATTTTGTGCCCCCCTCATATGTTTAAGCGCTCCCTATGGACTTCTAACCTACATCATCAGCACTTAATACACAGATAACTCATTCTAAAATTGAAAGGGTCATAGTGTTATAATTTTTTATAATTTCTCCTCACTAATGTTTTCTATATTACATTTGAAGCACCTAATAAAAGGCATCTGAAAGATTTCTGCCCCTCACAAACTTTATAGAAATTTCTTGGCCAGTGACTAAAATGCTGGCTTATTTGAGATTGAATATAATAACTACTGAATAAAGTAAGCAATAAAATTACTTTTATGTAATTTCTAAAGTAGTTTAGTCTATGAACCTTCAAAGATTTTTAAACTCCTTACACGTTTTAAGGACTTCAAAAATACTTTTTATATCTGAAATTGGGTTCTGGGTGTTTACCAATCCTTAATCTGAATAATTTATTATTACTGGCAGATCTAGCAGTGTATCCCTCCCCTCCCCCTCCTCTTCTCTGTCCTCAGGTCATAAATATACTGAACCACTCCAGTCACAGTAGTCTTCAGGGTATCCATTCACCTTTCATCATATAGAAAATGGCCCGTAGATTCTTATTCTTTGTTTCTTCTTCATATGAAGTCTAATCCATAACAATACTTTCAATCTCTGATTGTCTTTTACAACATAATCTTTTAGAGTCTTTATGAAAATTCTACTAAAGGTTTCAGCAATTTCCTGTAACTTTTTTTTTTGCATTTAAAGTTTTTCCAAATAGTCTTTCAGGATAGTGATATAAAATTATTTTAGAGGAGGTCTATTCTTCCTTCCC
Organism: Cervus canadensis; assembly: GCF_019320065.1. Lineage (NCBI taxonomy): Eukaryota > Metazoa > Chordata > Mammalia > Artiodactyla > Cervidae > Cervus > Cervus canadensis. Next base: position 58,862,824 of record NC_057387.1, read on the forward strand.
TCTGAATGGTTTTGCAGTCATGTTTCATAACCAGATTCCACTAGCAGCACTGTCGTTTCGCAAACATACCCATGTGAAATGGGAAGAACAACCGCTGGGTTGATTATTCCAAAACATAGACTCTGAATACTCAAGACTACTTCTGTACTATTTTCAGGATCAGTGATTTCAATATTATGTGATCTGCAATTCCTTCCTGCCGGAATCTTACTTTCCCTTTCAGAAGATTCTATTTCTCCACCCACACTAAACGACATTTCCTTCCTTCACCAACAGCTGCACAGCTTTCAGTTCTTGTGTTAGATGTCGTGGGCCACTAGCATTTGCCTCCCACCCTTCCTGCGGTTACCTGGTGAATGTGGAGAAGAACGTAATTCTCTTAGTCATTCATAAGGGCTCAAATGACAAATGAATTTTTCTATCCCTGCTGCTCTCTAAACTTTGGAAGTATCATGTGAACCATTAGCCATTTCATGATATTCAACTTGGGTAACCAGACTGGGAGCAGTTGTGATTTTTAATGCCTTTTTAAATATATAGTTATAGGTTACACTGTTTCTAGTTATATTACAGTTTTCTACCATAGTTTCATTTCATTGTGCCATTAATAATTCATTTTATATTAATCACATTATAACTGTTATATTTCCATTATTGTTTTTTATTTCTTTTTATAATGGTTGTAAAGTTAATGAGATCTTTGACACTGTCTTGGGAAGTCAGTAAGGTTCCTGAATTGCCCTCTGCAAACTTGTCATTATGCATACCTTGCCCAAGTCTTATTTGAACATTTCCTGAACACATAAGAGTGGACAATGGGTTACTCAGTCACTTCATCATGGTTTTTTTATCTGTAAATTATATAGAATATATAAATCTAGCAATCAGGTAATACTGTTAGAAAATAAAACCATTTTTCATGATGACATAAAAAGGCCATCATTTCTAGGAAAAACATAGATATGTGTGAGAAACTAAATACCTCAAAGATACTATTTATTGACATTTAAATAAGGTCAAACTATGTAGTACTAATAGGTGGTAATAACATTAACAATGCAACTGAAATCTATTTTTAAAAATGCAAATCAAAACCACAATGAGGTACCATTACACGCCAGTCAGGATGACTGCTATCCAAAAGTCTACAAGCAATAAATGCTGGAGAGGGTGTGGAGAAAAGGGAACCCTCTTACACTGTTGGTGGGAATGCAAACTAGTACAGCCGCTATGGAGAACAGTGTGGAGATTTCTTAAAAAACTGGAAATAGAACTGCCATATGACCCAGCAATCCCACTTCTGGGCATACACACTGAGGAAACCAGATCTGAAAGAGACACGTGCACCCCAATGTTCATCGCAGCACTGTTTATAATAGCCAGGACATGAAGCAACCTAGATGCCCATCAGCAGACGAATGGATAGGGAAGCTGTGGTACATATACACCATGGAATATTACTCAGCCATTAAAAAGAATTCATTTGAATCGTTCTAATGAGATGGATGAAACTGGAGCCCATTATACAGAGTGAAGTATCCAGAAAGATAAAGACCAATACAGTATACTAACGCATATATATGGAATTTAGAAAGATGGTAATGATAACCCTACATGAAAAACAGAAAAAGAGACACAGATGTACAGAACAGATTTTTGGACTCTGTGGGAGAAGGTGAGGGTGGGATGTTTTGAGAGAACAGCATCGAAACATGTATATTATCTATGGTGAAACAGATCACCAGCCCAGGCTGGATGCATGAGACAAGTGCTCAGGCCTGGTGCACTGGGAAGACCCAGAGGAATCATGGAGAGGGAAGTGGGAGGGGGGATCAGGATGGGGAATACATGTAAATCCATGGCTGATTCATGTCAATGTATGACAAAAACCACTACAATATTGTAAAGTAATTAGCCTCCAACTAATAAAAATAAATGGAAAAAAAAAAGTATAAACTAAGGATCCATGGAAAGAAGAAGTTTAACTTTGATTGACAGACAAGAGCCATATTGATTCAAAATAAGAGTAAGAAAAAGGTACTCTGAGACCTGGTATTTAAATTTGCTTGAGAGTAGCTAAGCAGCAATTCACTGTTTTCAAGGCTTGAATAACAGTATATTTAAACTTTTTTTCTTTTTCTGTCTTTGTGCATGCATGCTAAGTCACTTCATTTATGTCTGGCTATGCGACCCTATGGACTTCAGTTTACCAGGCTCCTCTATTCATGGGATTTTCCAGGCAAGAGTACTAGAGTAGGGTGCCATCCCCTCCTCCAGGGGATCTTCACAACCCAGGTATCTTTTATGTCTTTTATGTCTCCTGCATTGGCAAGTGGGTTCTTTACCACTAATGCCACCTGGGAATCCCAATTCTGTCTTTAGGTTGTCCTGAATGGTTATATTCTTAATGGGTAAGTGAGCTTATATCTACAGCAAATGGTTAATGATATGTAATGTTTCTAAGGGCAGAGACTGTGTTGAGCTTACTTCTGTATTTCTGTTGCCCAGAATATCAGAGATTCTCAATAAATACTTGCTGAATAAATCAATAAATAGGATATACATATATATATATATTTGATAATAGGATATATTTTATGTTATTTTACATTAGCATATAGCTGACTGAAACATATACATTACAAATGCAATGCTACACTTGGAAAAAAGATAGCATTTGGACAACTTTTGCTAATTTTACCTAAGATTGCTTTATTGAAGTTATTTGATATTTTACAAGCAAGGATATACAGTTCTTTGTACACCAGAATGTCAAATTCTGTCTTAAAATTTATCTTTCCCAGGGAATACATATGAATCAAAGAAAGTCTTTTCAAAAATCTTCTATAACATAGAAAATACAATAAATTTAGTTTTTGTTTCTTAATAGTACATGTCAGTTCACATCAAATATCTTTCTGCTGCAATGCCTAGAGCCCTATTGGCTACAAGTTGAGGAACTACCAACATTAATTAGCAAATAAAATACACATCTAATAGAGTTCCTAAAAGACATGCTATAGTATAATACAGCACTTTGAATTTTAGCAGAGCAGGCTAAGATAAAAGGAAACAGTGTGTCAGTCTCATAACTGATCATTATGTCACCTGCCTTTGCTTATATAAAACCATGCTTGTAAAGTATTTGCTAAAGGCCATTTGATTTTCCTCAGATGTGAAAACCAACTCTAATTAAAGAGGACATTTAATTTCTAATAAACCTTCTTTCTCTGTGTATTTTATGCTCTTGAATACATTTCTACTCAGGTGTTGATTTCAGATCTTTTAGGTTTTAAGTGATAAAAAATAAAAAACAGTTGCTAATTCAATTTAGAATTTGCTAAAATAACCTATCATTTTATCTAATGTTTTGGTTAGTCATATAAATGTATAATGAAACAAATACACTTAGAACATGAAACCTCCTTATAATTCTATCCTGAAGGTCCATATGTCAGAGCTTCTTATTTGTGAAGCCCATTGACAACCAGCTACTACTTTCCAAACAAGAGCTCTTGAAAGGAAACCATTATGTATTAAATTCTAAAATATGTATTATATTGTTATCCAGGTTCTCAGTTCACATTAAGCCATGAAAAATGTATTTACAGATTAGAAACTCACCTACTCAGGCATCTAATAATTAGACCAGTGAAACCTGGAAACCAGAGTGATCTATATTGACATATGTATTATTTAAATGTGCTTTGATTTTCTTATAAATATCAAACATTCTAGATGTAAGGTAGGTGTGCATATGAATATAGAGAAACAAGATCAAGAGTGGTAGAATCCCAGTGCAGAGGTAGTATATCCTTCCCTGCATCCCAGTTGGATACAAAGAGCACACTCAAATGGGGTAATTAAAGAAGAGTTTAAAAGGGAGATATTTATAGAGATCTTGACCTACTAACAGTGAGGAGCTACCCTCAGGTCTGATGGAAAGAAGAGAGCAGGTATTAATCCGAATGAGACAAGAGCTATGTGGAAAGGTCTACCTAACTTGCTGCAACCGGTCCTGGTGACCCCATAAGAAGGGAGCTGAGGAAATAAATCCCTCATACTCACTGTTTTTTTTCATGATCTATTGGTCAAATTCACCCAGAAGCAAGAAAGAATGGAGACCACTGATATAATCCATTAAAGCAGAGCAGAGTAGAGAGTGTGGGGACAAATGAATCTAGAGGAGCTGACGGAAAATATCGAGCACAGAAGGGAACCAATGAGAACATGTGTCAGAGGACCAAGAAAGTAGAGGAAGGAATTATAAAATGTCTTACAAAAAGCGATAGGTTATTGACTAGGTAGGCAAGAAAAATGAGAAGTCATCACGCTTTCAATTAGATGTCACAATAGGGTATAAGGGAAGAAAGCCTCTAAAGAGTGGAAGAAATTCTAAACAAATAAGTGAGTGAACAAAAGAAAATTAACAGTTGTAGCACAACTACTATGTGCCAAACATTGTTCTAAGTTGTTTTTTTTATACATGATATTTTTAAAAATTTTTTAAACTGCCACTGAGGAAAATGTTTATGACAATTTTTATAATATAGAAACTGTGACCCATAAGGAAGCCTGCCCATTTATCTCCATCATAAGTGTACCTGTACATTACTACTTCAGTCTCTGCCAGACAGTTAACCAACAAAGCAGAGGAGAGGGTTCCGTTTAGGTTAAACCTAGTCTAGTGATGAATTACAGCCTGAAGATTTTGCTAACCTAAGAAGAATGGTAGAAACTTGTGTCCCCTTTCCAGCAGTTTTCACTTATCCTTGTCTCACTGGGTCTCCAGGGAAAATGAGTATAAAATTGTGCTGCTCCAAATGCCAAGTCACCTTCTGCTAGATTTCTCATTTTCCCCATTCAGATGGAGCCAGGGAAAGTAAGTCAGGCATACAGTTCTACATTAGGTATGGAATCCATTAGGCAATTCTTGGATCTAAAAAATAATAACTCTACTTTTCTTCCAACTTAAAATTGACTGTTGCAATCCTACACTCTTTGAAAGTTATTTACAGCAAGTTTACATTGTAGCCATGGTAGCATATATTTGTTATATCAAATCCCTTTTATCAACAAAAATAATTTATATTCTTTTGCTCTGGCTTTACAGCTTTCTGTAGAGCTTCCCTAATCATAACCACAGCACACTCTTGAGATTTAGTGATAATAAGAGTCAACATTTATAGAGGATCATGCCCTGGACTAAAGATCAAGACAAAGTTTATTTTGTGGAACCTTCCCAATGGATCTGTGAGGTAAGTATTATTATCAGCCCTATTTTGGAGCTAAGTAACTGAGACCTAGGTTAAGCGACTTGCCACTGTTCCCACAGCAGGAAGTGTTAAAGATAAACTTTAAGATAAGGGATTCTGGCTCCCCACTTTCATGTTTCACCAACATCCTCTGTTGCCTCTCGATGCAGTAAATATGACTCTATTCCCTACTGTCCCTCCTTCTGCCTCCCAAGCAATGGACAGGGAGATGTGCGATAGTCACCTTTTCTTGTTTCTCCTGATTTATTTTTTTGCTCTCTCTTCATTCGCTTTTATGGTTACAACCAGCACTTGATTCTCTTTCAGCACAACCAAATTGTCCACAACTTTCTCAGCAATGCCAGCAAGGGAAAGGACATTATTAGGCCATCAAGTTGTGTTCCCATTTGTCAATGTAGCAAAACCATATTCAGCAAAATTATACATTCATGCAGATGGTTTACAAGCATTACGTCATGAAGTACTTACCACTTCTGGTCAGGTAATTGCCAATCAGGGAAATAATGAAAAACAAAATATACTATCTCTGATGACATTAGTAACATGAAATTAAAACCAGAAATATTTGTGTCTTAGTCCTGAAGCATTAAAGAGACTGGCTTCAATATGGAAAAAATCAAGTCTTCTTCACTAATAATTGGAGAATACTGTGTGGAATCTGAGACCAAAGCAAAATCATTTTATTTGAATTTTCAGTATAATAACGTTTTCAATATAATAATGTTTGAAATAGTAACTAACCAAACTCACATGTGAGAAAAGATGGTTTCAGAAATATCAAACACAAGAAAATGAAAGATTTTCAGCATTCTTCAGGGAAGATATCAAAATTTAATAGTTTCACTTTGGCATGTGTAGCAACATAAACCTTCTGTATATATATACTTTCTTTACATCCATGATAATATACCCAGTTGTTTCACTCTCTGACACTGATTAGAACTATTATTTTAATTCTGCATTTTCATCTCTCTTCTCAAACATAGTTATCAAGAAATAATCATTTCTGTTCATTTCTTATTTTAACATATGTAATTGGCATATGTGTCCTGGACATACAGAGTTAATATATGGACAGCTAGAGTTACTATGAAGTTGGCGATATAAATTTTGCAACCAGCCTGATGTTTATTTTAAATGCATTTTAGACTGATGAAAGTTAGTGGGTTCACAGTGTCTGAGAAAGAGGTTCTCTTGTTCTCCACCAAGTAAAGAACACCCAGGGAACAGCAGTGCCCCATAAACTAGTTTCAGTTGTAAGGTGATATTCACGATAAAGAGGCATATTGGGTAAGTAAGCTGAAAGAACTTGATTATCAGGAAGACCTACATCACTTAGGTTTGAAAAGAGTAGTTAGATTGTTCCTGTTGTTAGATGAGTCAAATTAGAGCATCTTGTTCATTGAAGAATAACTTTAGGATCTTTTTTATCATGTCTTTCTCAAAATTTCCTAGGTTTTTCTAATACATAAAACTCCCTGGAAAATTATTCAGGACTTTCACTAATTTACTTTGCAAAATTAATAATTTACTGTTTCCATATATGATTCCGTTAACATATCCATTAAATGAGGGTTAAACTCAATAGTTTATAATACACTTTCCAGCTCTAAAATCCAGATGTGTGGTGACAGTTTATCATCAGAGAGAAATATTCCCTACAATCCCATAAAGGTGTCTTTAAAAAGTATTTTATTCTCCTCTGTCAGATATTTTGAATTCTAAAATTTGAGGGGTATCTAGAATCAGGAATAAAGACAATCTCCTGTGGTCTTCACAATTTGCAGAGGTACATCTCAAAATATTTTATTTGTTCCCATTTACATGGTGAATAGGTATTCCCCCTCTTTCTTCCTTAATATGATTTTATTTAGAGAGAGAGAGAAACAACTAGCCCTGTTTCCTTGGCAAGCTGGACATTATGTTTTAAGGCTCCACTGTGAGGACCCATCCCAAGAAGAATGGCTGTTGGAATCTGCTATAACAAATCTGGTTCTCTGTCATCAAAAATATTCTTATACTCTGGGTCATGCTATTTGCCTCAAAACAGATTTTTTCATTTATACAGACCTCATATCAAAATTAAACTGGAGGGAAAAATGTAACTCACTAGAGTTGTCTTATTACCCAACAGATTTAAACCAGATATAACGGAATAGAAGGGGAATGACAAGTAAGGGGAGAGAATACACAAGAAATATATAAAATGTGTGCTCCCTTGGATTCTGACCCAAATCAGGATTTGGGGTTTTGGAGTATTTGGATTCTTTGTGTGTTTCATTTTATCTTGATTTTATTCTCTCTCCCATTTTTAATTCCATCTTGTTCAATTTAATTTTCTCTCTCTCTCCCTTACACACACCACATAAAACACTCAAATACAAGCACATTTAATTCAATCTACATGCATATTATGTGATACAAGACAACATACTCAGGTTGTAGGAAACTATAGCTATTTCCTTTGTCACTCAAAAATATTGCTGCTGATGCTGCTGCTAAGTCGCTTCAGCTGTGTCTGACTCTGTGGGACCCTATAGACAGCAACCTACCAGGCTCCGCCGTCCCTGGGATTCTCCAGGCAGGAACACTGGAGTGGGCTGCCATTGCCTTCTCCGCAAAAATAATGCTAGCTCTTTTAAAGTGTTGTAAAAGTTATAGAAGGGAACTTTATTTAAAAATCACATATCACATATAATTCCTTTAATTTAAACCTTTTTTTTTTTTTTTTTAGAAAATAATGTTTCCTTTGACCAATCCTGGGTAATCTCTATATCAAGGAAGAAAAATTCAAATGTCTTATTTGGTATTTTAATTAAATACCTGATGATGGCTACTTTAGTGCCAGTGTGGCAAAATTCATCTAAACTTCCACTTCTAAGGCTCGTTATTGAATTTTTCTCAGTCACTAAAATAAGCACACAGAGGAAATAATGCATTTATCTAATAGAGAGATCAGACTTAACTGTTTATCTTCCAGTGAAATCTGTTCAATTGAAAAAAAAAAAAAAAGGAAAGGGATAATGGACAATGAAAAGTGATTATTTTGTCCAAAGATCAAGTAGAGGAGGAAGCCAGCTTTGATACCAAGTCCTTATTATCTAAGAGAATGTATGTTATCAGCAACATTATATTTATGGTGACCTCAACCCTATGACTATGCTTTTGAGTCAACTCTGGGCCAAGAAGGACTTATGAACCAAACAGCAGAAGAGACCTCATGTCTACTGAACAGGAAGTGCATAGAGCAATTATGTTTCTCTGTTTCCTCCAGCAGCCTCAGCAAATGATAAGGACTGAGCATCTTCAAATCAAGAAGATACTCTAATAAATTATGTCTCCTTCATATCTAAATGGACAATTGCATAGCTGAGAAGCATCAGTGAGTGTTGGAAATCACTGTGGATATTCCATCACATTAAAAAACCTCCAGAAACCAAATCTGAAAGAGACACGTGCACCCCAATGTTCATCGCAGCACTGTTTATAATAGCCAGGACATGGAAGCAACCTAGATGCCCATCAGCAGATGAATGGATAAGGAAGCTGTGGTACATATACACCATGGAATATTACTCAGCTGTTAAAAAGAATTCATTTGAATCAGTCCTAATGAGATGGATGAAACTGGAGCCCCTTATACAGAGTGAAGTAAGCCAGAAAGATAAAGAACATTACAGCATACTAACACATATATATGGAATTTAGAAAGATGGTAACGATAATCTTATATGCAAAACAGAAAAAGAGACACAGAAATACAGAACAGACTTTTGAACTCTGTGGGAGAATGTGAGGGTGGGATATTTCAAAAGAACAGCATGTATACTATCTATGGTGAAACAGATCACCAGCCCAGGTGGGATGCATGAGACAAGTGCTCGGGCCTGGTGCACTGGGAAGACCCAGAGGAATCGGGTGGAGAGGGAGGTGGGAGGGGGGATCGGGATGGGGAATACGTGTAAATCTATGGCTGATTCATATCAATGTATGACAAAAAAAAAATTAATTAATTAAATAAATAAATAAATAAAAAACCTCCAACTAATTCTAAAGCTCAGTTTCTTCCACTGTGAAATGATAATTCCTTCCTTGCCTATTTCACAGATTTGCTATCAGCATCAAGTAAAATAAATAATATGATAGCAAAAATAGCATCTTAGATAATAAACATAGGCAAAGGATGTCACAAGCATTATTTTCAATTAGTCATTTAAACAAACCTATGAAATGAGTAATATTGACTCACTTTTGCAGTTGAGAACAGTGAGGCTCAGGGAACTAAAATTCCACTTGTAAATGGGAATGAAGAAAGATTTCAATTCTGAGTTTTAGGTGACACTTTATATAAAAGATATCAATGAGGCTTTATTCATTAAATACCAACTTGGAGAGTGTTCTATTTTCCTGGCCTCTATGTTTTCAAATAATAATAATGTTTTGTGAAAATAACTGCAGTTCTGCTGATAAGAAAACATTTTCCACGGTGCAGTTCTAAATTGATAACACACAAAATCACCAAAGTTACATTTAATAGAAAACTCAATGAAAATTTAGAAAAAGGAAGTTTTTCCTTTTCCAGTTAAGTCATTTTTTCTTTCTTTCTTTCTTTTTTTTATTTTAACTTTGCACTAAAAGTCTAAGGTGAGAGTCTTGCTGCATTTTTTTCTTCCTTGCCCTTGAATGCTACTAATTGCCTTCAGCCCATGATACTGTCCACTCATTTACCTAAAGATGGAACTTTTTAAAAATTGAAATCTGTAGTGGAAAATGTTATATGAGGCCATCTAAGGTCCCCTTCTGCCTTTCAAAATCCAGTTAAGGGCATTTAATCTCTCTCATTCATGCAAAGATGCAAATAACCTCTTTGACCAAACTGCTGTCTAATTAGACCAAGAGCACTAAAAAGTCACTCACTCGCCACTGATTCAAGTCAGCTGTGAAAGACACAAAGTTCTGTTTGTTTTGGATGGCTTTTCCCTTAGGTAGATAACTGAAATGATTCTAGTTTTGCAGCTTGAGCACTAAGTGTCTTAGTGATGAGTGTCATAAGATAAATATACGGATAGTTTCTTACAAATATTTTTTTTTTTGCAATCTGGTGTTGCATATGGATATCTGGAATAAGTAATGTAAATTGGTCTCATCTAATTTACATTTAAACAGGGACTTAAGAAGGATCAGGGAGCATCATTCTGCCTCTAAAAGCTAGAGCCTAAAAAGAGTGACAGGGATTGTCATCTGTATTATAATCATTACCAAGTTCCAAAAAAAAGACCTTTGTTAGGAATGGATCCATCTCTTCAGGGGATATCTAAGACTGTGGTGCTTGGATAAAATATGAATCAAGGACTAATGCCAAAAATCCAAATTACATTTTTAAAAGAGGGTGTTACATTAAAATAGTGATAAGCTGGGTAATTATAGAGAATTTATTCATCTTTTAAAATAATTAATGACATAAAACACTAAAGTTTTACATTTAAAATCCATGTATTTTAAATTATACTTCTGAATTTACATATACCATTAGAATAAAAATAAAATAGTCTAAATTTAGATTAATCAATATAAACTAAACATGGATTTGAAATTTGTCCATTGTGAATATTATAAAAGAAAGCAAGAATTTCTTCTCATATTAAGTAGATTCTAATTAACTATAGGGCACCCTTTAAAACTAATATTAATATTATCTTAGTTAACTTTTCATATATAACAAGTGTTAGGTAAATAAACCCTGTATGAAATCTGGAATGTAATTTATAATAAATTTGTGCTAATGATATTTAATGTGCCTAGTTAAAATGGAAGCTTTATTGAGAATAAATGTTGCTCATTTACTTCAAAGGGAGTTACCAAACATATGTAATCTGATGGTAATTTAAGATATAAAACAATGTTAGCTAATATGATTTACAAATTTCCTTATAAAAATGCAGTACATGTGCTATATAATTTTTTTTAATTGCTTATTAGTAAAAAACTTCTCAGACTCTATGGTCACTCTAAAAATTGAAACAACTATTTCAGAATACACACTTATGGTGGCTATATATATATAGCATCTATAAAATCAACACATTTTCTGTTGAAAACTATATATTTATACATATAAGACTTCCCTGGCTCAGACGGTAAAGCTCTGCCTATAGTGTGGGAGACCCGGGTTCAATCCCTGGGTCGGGAAGATCCCCTGGAGAAGGAAATGGCAACCCACTCCAGTACTCTTGCCTGGAAAATTCCATGGACGGAGGAGCCTGGTAGGCTACAGTCCATGGAGTATCAAAAAGTCGGACACGACTGAGCAACTTCACTTCACTTCATACATATATAAACATTTAGTAAGTGAAATTTAAGAAGAGCAAAATTCATTTTCACAATAGAACATCATGGTATAAAAATAAAAAGGAATTTTGAAATTCTAAATTTTTTGAGAATAAATTCTTTAAAAATTGACATCTTTAGTCATGACATAAAATAATTAAAAAGACATAGCATTCAAAACATGAAATCAGGTGTTTGCATATCCAACATAAACAATGGAGCTCACAGTTTAGGATTTTTGGTTAATTTTCCTAAGTAAGGACTGTGTGATCTTGCTCCCCACTTTTTTGTTTCCTCCAAAGAATTTTATCATTTTAATAAAGCTATAGTTTCTTACAACAGCTAGTCTTTATTCATCAATGATACATATTTTTTAATCAATTTAAGAAACATAAATTTGTTTTCATTTTAGAAATTTGATTATTATTGATTTTTGTTTGCACATACTCCAAATTATCACAAAAGAAAATATTCTTATACCAAATGTCTTTGTTGTTTTATTAAAACTAAAATATGGCACCAACACATTCAGAAGTTCAATTTCCTGAAACTTCAATTAATTAATTAGTTTTAACTTGCTCTGTCATTCTGCTGTGAGGGATTTGTTAATCCCTTTTCCTCAAATTTCCATAGACAGGGAAAGAAATATACTTCTCCCAGAAGAGAACAAAGATCATGGAGTGAGCACTTCCCTTCCTTTCCCCCCTTTCAGCTTATTTCCTTCACAAAAGATGAGACTTTTCTGCTTGGGAAGATTCAAGGGTCCAATAGCTATTATCTACTCTGTCTATCAGAAATGCTCACTTTTCCTAATTACATTTTGTATTTAGAGATCAGCGTTGAAGAATGCATTTTGAAGTATAGCACTGTGATGAAACAATGAAATATAAACCACTCAAAAAGATATTTAAATGTTATGCTTTGTGCACATTGTTGTAAAGTCACTAAGTTGTGTCCGACTATCTGCGATCCCACGGACTGCAGCACACCAGGTTTCCCTGTCCTTTACTGTCTCCCAGAGTTTGGTCAGACTCATGTCCAGTGAGTCGGTTATGCCATCTGACCATCTCATCATCTGCTGCCCTCTTTTCCTCCTGCCCTCAATCTTTCCCAGTATTAGGATTTTTTCCAATGAGTCACCTCTTTGCAGCAGATGGCAGTGTACTGGAGCTTCAGCTTCAGCATCAGTCCTTCCAATGAATATTCAGGGTTGATTCCCTTTAGGATTAACGGGTTTGATCTCCTTGCTGACCAAGAGAGTCTTCTCCAGCAGCACAATTCAAAAACATCAATTCTTCAGGACTCAGTCTTCTTCATGGCCCAACTCGCTACATGATTTTTTAGGGGAATCATAAGAAAATAATCCTAACACGATTTTCTCCCTATTTTAAAAGTTTAAAAAAAGCAGCAAATTTCCAAACTGTATAATGGAAATTCCCAGGGGTCCTGATTGCTTACAAACCAAACATGTTCCATGCTCTGTGCTCATTTCCATCTTCTGTGTTCATTTAGCAATGTTCCTACATTGGTGAAAAGACTCATTATTTTGCATTACATCTTTTTGTACTTATGTGTATTTTCTGTCCCTCCACTTCATAATCGTTTAGAATTTCCTTGATATGCCTGATACCTTTTTCCCTTTACATTTATTTCCAATCTATCTCAGAGTCCTCTAGAATTTACTTCCCTAACACTCTGATATTTGTCCCCCGAACTGCACCATCGATATCAAAGCTGTTATCACCTCTCCCTGTATCATAGCAACTGTCTCCCTACATTTAATCTCTTTTTTTTCTTTTCCTTCGTAGGATCTTATTTCCCTGACCAGGGATGGAACCCACACTGCCTGCAGTGGAAGCATTGCATCCTAATCCCTGGACTACCAGGGAATTCCCTCTTTTAAATCTAATCTTGTCTTCACCAAATCTCTTTTCTTCTCTGCAGACTTAGAGATCTTTCCATAATGGAAATCAGATAAAATTGCTTGCTCTTGGCTACCTCTCAGCCTCTTCTTGCATCACTCACCCTCTGATATGCAAATATATGTTGAACTCAGTATATGCTGAACACATCGTGCTGAGTGCTTTACTTAAATGATTTCACTTCGTCCTCATAGGCCACTCTGAGGTTGCTATGCAACCTGTGTCATCCTCTTAAGCATTTGATGCAGCTGAGCAGAACATGATTAAACAGTTTACCCAAAAGTCCATGGCTAGTTACTGAATGCTCTGTTTGAAATGAAGCATTTTTAGCCCATAGTCTACATTCTGAGGGCTTCCCTGGTGGCTCAGTTGTAAAGAACCTACCTGCCACTGCAGAAGACAAGGGTTTGATCTTTGGGTTGGGAAGCTCCCTGGAGAAGGAAATGGCAACCCACTCCAGTGCTCTTGCCTGGAAAAACCCATAGATGGAGGAACCTGGTGGGCTACAGTCCATAGAGTCCCAAAAGAGTCGGACACCACTTAGCGACTAAACGACACTCCATTCTGAACCATTCCATCATTTAAGTTTCTTTAGTTTCAGTCTGCCTGCTCCTCATTACATTATTTACACAATCTTTTTTACCAGGCTGAGCCACACTTCTACTTCTCTCTACCTTTGCCACTTCTGAATCAGATAGCCACTTCCAATTCTTTATATCGGCTCATGTATAACTTTCTTGCAGAAGACTCTTTTGACTCTCTAGTCAATGCTGTCATTGGACCCTTATCCCTTCCTTCATAGCATTTAGTGTGAAATCAGCCACTCTTGTTTGTGGTTATTTCACCAGTGCCTATCTCCAACACATTTCATTAGCTGATGCGCTCTAGGAAACAGGAGGAGCCTTGTGGGGTTCTACTCACCATTGTGTCCTTAGTGATTATCAGTATCTAGCAAGTAATTGTTCAAAAAACAAAATAAATGACTAATGATTTTTTTATGCTTTTAACCATATTCTCCCTAATTTACCTAATTCCTTCATGTGGTTCTGTACATGCTGCCAATAGTTTCTGATCCTCATCTTTTAGCTCCATTCTCAGAGATAGGTTCAAAAAGCTTTTTCTCCTACTTTAGTTTAAAAATATCTAGGGAAGGGCTTTGACTGGCATGACTTGAATCAGGTTCTGATCAAAGAAATCACATCTTTCTTTTTTTTCTTCTTTTTTGAAGTATAGTTGATTTACAATGGCAAACGGAAGAATGAATCCCAAATTGTCTAATTCCAAAGTTTGTGAACAGAATTGCTGTAACTCCTGCCTTCTTAATAGCAAAACCCATTGAGTGTATAGAATAACCCAAAATCTACTAGATGATTAGCTGTATCAGTATACAGCTACAAAGAAAATAATCCATCTAGTAATTAAGCAGAGTCTATGATACAAAGGTGGCATAGTGGGAGAAAGAAAAAAAGATACTGTATACAAAATACAACAGGGGCTATCTCTGACAAAGGGTAGTGTAGTAGCAGATGTAAATAAACAAGACTAGAGAAGTTGTAGTAAAGATACCTATGCACACACAAACATACACAAGCAAACTCATAACAAATAAACAAGGACTTTTAGGCCATTTCAATACTTTGTTGTACACTTTCTGTCCTGCAGATGGAATAATGTCCTTCTACCAAAAGGCCACAACAGGATAAATCCATATGTTTATCATATGGAAATCATGATTAAGTATGCACATTTTAATTTTCAAAGGTGAAAATTTTATTGGATTCTCCAAAAGTATTATATTTTAAATCTACTAGAGGGAAACCTCTATAAGAGAAAATAGAAATTGAATTCACACACTGATACTCTTGATTTTAGAGGTTCAGAAATAAAAGATAAACCAATTTTCTATAAATCCTGGTACATTATCAAAATGTACATTAAATTTTCATATTAAATTATTTAACTATTTAGCACAGTATAACATTTAAAATGACATTTCTGATTAAATGATTATAAAGTATTGGATTTGAATATAATTTAATAATAATATGTAAAAGGCATCAGATGAAGTTAGTCTGATCAAATTTTTAATATTATATATTATGATGTATAATACTAAATGTAGTAACGTAGTTCCCTTTAAAGCATTTTTTCCTCTGCTATTGGGCATATGACTGAAAATTTCAATTTATTCCCTAAACATTATCTTGACAATATTGATTTTTATAATTGTTTCTTAGATTATTCAACTGTGAAACATTTCAAAATTTCAGTGTTGTGACCTATGTTATGCACAACTGAATTGTATTGTATGACTATTAGATATCCTAGAATGTTCCTGTAATTAAACCAGAGAAGTACTCAGGAATTAGATCCTATTCTAATTGTCATTTATTCTAAATCTGATCTGTTTAAAAAGTGAATTGAAAGTAGATTTAAAAATCAAAGAAAACTTAAGGGAATGGTATATTATAAACCAAGTTTTACACATCTATAGTGCAACATTCACAGGAGCCCTTTATTTTCAAATAAAATGACAATACATAGATTTTTAATATAGCAGATTGCTAATGACATCTTTGTGGTGGTGGTGTAGTTGCTAAGTTGTGTCTGACTCTTGCCACCCCATGGACTGTAGCCAGACAAGTTCCTCTGTCCAGGGGACTTTTCAGACAAGAATACTGGAGTAGGTTGCCATTTCCTTCTCCAGGGTATTTTCCTGACCCAGTGACTGAACCTAGGTCTCCTGCATTGCAGGCAGATACTTTATCAATTGAGCCACCAGGGAAGCTCATGACATCTTTGTACTTTTAATCAATAATTTTAATTAGCATATATATTAAGTATCTCATATATAATCTGAAATATTTCTATATATTTTGAAATCTGGAAGAATGCTCAGTTTTATATTTACTCAATTGATATCTGACTCCATTAAAATTTTTTCTGAATAAATTAATATAGGGCTTTTTAGTTAAAAAATAGTAATAAACATTGGGGAAATCAAAGCTATATAAGTCTAGAGTAGCTGTCAGATCAGTGGATCTACTCAGTACCACTGTGCCCCAGTCTAACACTCTGGCACAGCTCATCAGCAGTACACAAACCTCTGAGTTTCTGTCTTCCATGGCAGAGATCCCTTTGCCCTGCTCCCTCCCCACCCACAAATTCCTTAATATCTCTCCTTAATAACCCAGCCCCCACAAATATCTTACAATCGACAAACATCACAGTCAGGCTCATTCTAAGCACTATATCTGATGGTAGTCACTCAGTTGTGTCCGACTCTTTGTGACCCTATGGACTGTAACCTGCCAGGCTCCTCTGTCCATGGCATTCTCCAGGCAAGATTACTGGAGTGGGTTGCCATTCCCTTCACCAGGAATTCTTCCTGACCCAGGGATTGAACCTGAATCTCTAGCATTGCAGGCAGATTCTTTACCATCTGAGCCACCAGTGAAATCTCACCTGATGAAGGGCATTTTATTCATGTTTATATGAGTTGGTGATGTTCCTTTGCTTTCCAGAACTTACATATTTAAATTCTGGCTGAATACCATCCACTTGAATATCCTAAAGGCTTTTTTTAATTAACATCTTAAAAACTGAATTCATACCATCTCTGCTCCCTAATCCATATTTGTGTCTCTACCTGCATGCCCTGATTCAGCAGCACTAATATCTAACCATTGCTCAAGGCAAGAACTGGGGAGCTACTCTAGGTGCTTTTCTTCCCTGAAGAATATTCCTCATCTCCTGCCTGTAGTCAGTGACCACATACTGACTGACTTGACTTTAGACTCAGGACCACTAAACTCCTGTGTGTTCTCAGCAATCCTACTGCATCTTTCCAGTCAGCTCACTGTCTCTCCAAATAACTAATACATAATTTCTTTTCCTCTTCAAATGACTCCCAGGACCCATCTCTGATGTTCCTTCTCAGCTGATGATTTTACATGTTTATTCACTGAGAAATAGAAGTAATGCAGAAGCCTTCTATACTTCCTGCCTCCATATCCATCACCTCCACATTAGGACCCACCTACACTGAGTCCCCTGAAGTCAGCCACTACATACTCCGTTTAGTCTCCATTCCCTTCTCAAGAGGAGGGCTCTATCTTTTTCTCTTGGGTTATTTCCATAAATATACACACTCTCTATTAAAAAAAAATAAAATAAATTCTCTCAACATAGCTCTCCAGTTACTTCTATTTCCTTTATAGCAATAGCTCCCCAAAGGATAATCTATTTACTGTCTCCAATTTTTCTCCTCTTAAAGCTGAGCAAAACCCTGCACCCCACCCCTATCTCAAGTATAAAGGCCCTTGTATGTCCCCTGCCTCTTGTTTATAGAAAAGCTGAAACCTCCTAGGCCCTCCTGAGTCACAAAAGAATCAGTTCCAGCAGTTGATGATTAGGACAATAGAGTCACAGACTCTGTGTCTGAAGCAATTTCCTAAGTTATTTTACAGATGTAATAACTGCCTCCAGAGGGAAAAGCTAACTTCATGATGACAGACTATAGCCATAACATAAGCGCCTCCATCTTGAGCAACACTCAATCTGTGGCTAGCACAATTCCAAAAACTGGCCTCAGGAGGTTGTTAATACAATTGCTCATAATAATCTCTATCTTTGTGGGTATCACAGTAATTATAGCTTATTCTACCCATTTATGTAAAGAAGCAACTAAAATTACCAGCAAAGAGACACTACAGACCCATGTTAACATCTTCCACTCTAAGAATATGCTGCCCAACATCCAATATGAAGGAGTTTTGCCCATGATCCCATAGAATTGGAATGATGTTTGACAAGTGGGGATTTATAAGCAGCTCTCTGCAGGAAACCATCCTCAGAAGGAGACCCCTTTGGTCTTGTCACTCTAATAAAGCTATACTGAAAACTAAATTTTAAACCAGGCACCTCCATGCTCTACTTATCTCGGGGTGAAGCACACCTTTCAAATCTTTTGAACATGCAATTCCTTACCTAACTTGTTGGCTCTTTCCTTAGAACAAAGTAAAAATGAAGAGTAAATAATTAA
This sequence comes from Cervus canadensis, assembly GCF_019320065.1. Classification (NCBI taxonomy): domain Eukaryota; kingdom Metazoa; phylum Chordata; class Mammalia; order Artiodactyla; family Cervidae; genus Cervus; species Cervus canadensis. The sequence continues at coordinate 58,881,393 of NC_057387.1, forward strand.
CAGATCACCAGATCATTTCCCCAGCTTCCCCTTCAGTAATCTCATGAGTGACATGTATGAATGAGATAGCATCTAAAGAAAGGTCATGTGGCATCGACAAGCCTTCACTCAGTAGGATATAAACATGAGTCTGATTCCCTATCTCAGAGTTAGCTGAGATTAATTCCCCTTTCCCTTTTGGGGAATATTACTAAACAATTATAGTTCATCATATTACTTTATTCCCACCATTTGGTTCCTTACATATGTACATACTCATGAAGCCATTATCAAGTAAATTATAGAACACCTCCAGTACACCAAGAGGCAGGCACTTGCTGATGTGCATTTTTGCATAAGTAATGACAATCTTATTATTAATTTCTGTCTAACCAAAAAAAAAACTGTAAGATATCATTTACTATAAGATGAGCCCAATTTTTAGATATGTTACAATGTTCAGAGTAATTAATAAAATTCAAAATATCATATTGATTAGATCAATATTCAGTGTTTACTAGAACCACATAGATGCTAGTAATTGCAGAGATGACTTTACCATGAAATTAAGGAAAATCCTTCCCTAGGATGGGAATCTTCAAAGACCCTGGGATAGGACCTCACAATGTGCTCATATAATCATAATTTTAGTAAAAACTATATAAGATATTTTAATCGGCACTAGTTAACTTGCCCTTTTTACTAATTTCACATGTATCATCTGTCACATTTCCTCTCATGATTTGTTAAACATAATCATGTTATTAGGGGAAGCTGATATGAAGATATATTGAGTTTGGGTTTAGCGTGCATGTGTGTTCAGTTGTGTTCAAATCTTTGCAACCCCATGGGCTGTAGCCTGTTGCCTGCCAGGGCCCTCTGTCCAAGGGATTTTCCAGGCAAGAATACTGGAGTGGTTTATCACTGAGCCACCTGGGAGTAACCTTTGGGTTTAGAGGAATATCTTTATTCCTGCAGTAGTTTGCAGTTACATCCATGTACTGTTAAGTGCTAGCCACCCTTTTAATTTGTTACTGCTACTGTTAACTGCCAGCTCGCTGGGCACCATGATCTGAAGTGCAGCATTTATGTTACACGCAGGGGTGGCAGGGTGCCAAGCACTGGGAACGCAAAGGACAAAGAGAGTTCGAAATGTATGGAACCTGAATCTAGTCTATGTGGTATTATACATGGATGACTCAGTTCTCATCAAGGCCTATTCAAAGCCTACTCAAAATACTACCCTTCTTTTAGAAATATACTCCATGCTGCAGTAGAATCCTGACATTGACAAATATAAAATTTATAATACACTACTACAGTAAGGACATCATCAACAAACTGCTAGAGTTGATTCAAAAACTACTGAAGATAGATCTCTGCCTTAGAAAATTTGAAATATCCTGAAGTCTTACTGGGCTTCCCTAGTGGCTCAGACAATAAAAAAATATGCCTGCAATGCCAGAGACTGGGGTTTGATCACTGGTGAGAAAGTTTTGATAAATTTTTTTTCCTCCAAAAATTTGACAAAAATCTGAAACTTTACTTGACATCATCATTATTTAGTTAAAGGAAAATTTCTCAATTATCAATGATAAGCATAAATTTTGATCAACTATGCTAAAGAAAAGACTGAATTATCTTTCTTTCCTCTCTCTACAGAAAGTGATATTATAAGATTACTTGAATAAGAAGAGAAGATTAAAACACACATAGCCAAAATTTTAGGTAAAACATTACTAAGGTGTGTGTCAGGAAGTTAATAAAAGTAACATTTTATTTCTCTGGATTTTGTGATGTTTGCAGTATTTTGCATGTTTTTAATTTTTTAATTTTCTATAAAGTATCTCATTCTAAATATTTACTCACATGAAATTTTTGTAACTTCATGTTTCTTTTTTAGAAAGAGAATCCCCATAATTGTATTCATATCTGTCCCTATTAAACCTTGAATTTTTCCTATGGTTATCTTTTCTTTCCTGCACACTGGCCTCCTTGAAATCTTTAAAGCATATCAAGCTCCTGGTTCAGGCCTTTGCCTTGTCAGCATGTTCTTTTCAGACAAAGCAACATGGCTTGCTCTGCACTTCCTTCTGGGCAATAGTCAAAGACCGTATATTAGGGAGAACTCACCTACCATCCTCTATAAACAGCACCTCCTAACCTCACTAGAGTTATTAGATAAAATACATGACACTTAGTTACATTTAAATTTCAGATCATCAATAAATTTTTAGACTATCTCCTATAATGTATGGAATATACTCATAGAAAGATATATACATTGTTCATCTGAAATTCAAATTTAACCAGGTATCATGCCTTTTTTTTTTTTTTTTTGCTAAACCTGGTAATACTGCTCCCACAGTTTCTACTTCCTTACTCCACTTGGCAGTACTTATCATCATGTAATATACTAGACATTTACTTCTTGTTACTTCCCATCTTCCTCACTAAAATGTCACTCACCTTATTCCACTCCTCTACACAATTTTTTCATCTGACTAGATTGTCCCAAAAGTCAGGAAACTATTTCCATTTTTCAAAAGTTCCTAAATTAAAACAACTTCTCGGTAAAATATAACCCAAAAAGGTATATCAAATATAAAATGTTGAGTAGAAAAAGAAAACTGCAGTGACCCAAAGGAGTCTGAGAATAAGATTTGAGCACTCTAAGGTAAGAGGGCTTCCCTGGTAGCTCAAATGGTAAAGAGTCTGCCTGCAATGCAGGAGACCTGGGTTTGATCCCTGGGTTGGGAAGATCTGGAGAAGGGAATGGCAACCCACTCCAATATTCTTGCCTGGAGAATTCCATGGACAGATCATGAGATCACAAAGAATTGGACACAATTGAGTGACTAACGTGAACAAATTGTAAGGTGGAAACTTCCATCAGATTGCTGTTCAACTTAATTATGGTTTAAAATATGCGAATGTGAACTTAATATTCAGGATCCTGGTGATTTAAAAAGAAGCAATTGACCACTATTTGAATTCATAGTATTACAAACTATCTTTACCCATGAAACAACATGATATCAGTGCTCAGATTTCCGGAGAGAGACAGCAGTGGGTCTATTTTTTAAAAAAGAACAATGTGTGTAATTTGAATACAAAAGGGAGAAATTATGTTAATAGCGAGGTGGGGGGAACTACAGAGCTTCTATCTTTTCATTCCCAAACCAAGTAGAAATTCCCGCTTAGCTCTTTAGGTCTATTAGGAATGTCATTGCACACAGACCAATGTCATATTCTTAAAACATTCTTTGAGCCTCAGGCTATGCTCATGTCTGTCATAACTTTGCATGGTCAGAAATGGAGATACTAAATTAAGGATGAGACCTAGACTAGTTTGATTGAAGCTACACTGATAATAACCCATTTCTACCTGCCATTCCTCCCCATGGTTGCTAATAAACACTATCCAGGGACATATGCCCCAGGGAAATAAGAGAAATAATTATCCTCTCCAAGCCTCCATTCTGGTCCAAAGAAGCTCTGACCTCTGCTTCCTATGTCTCAGCAGCTGCTTTCTACAAATGTCTAATTCAGGCTCCACCTCCCTAGGGTTAAATAAATTTATGTTAGGCAAGTATCACTTCCTCCTGGAACTTCCTGTATCATCTATGGTCATGTGACCTTGGATAAGTTACTAAACTACTCTGGATTTTTCTTTGTTGTTTCTTTACTCAGGTAAATACAGATGTATTTTACTTATAGGATTCCAAGCATGAAATGAGAAAAATATGTAAAGTATGTAGTGCTGGGACCACTATACAAGCTGGGTTTGGTGAACTTGAGTTCCCACCACTGCCGTGGAACACACTTCACTGAGAACAAAGTTAATGCCACTGAGATTGTGTTGTGCTGGTAGACTTCATCAGGGCAGCTGACCGAGCTCTGAGTCAAACTGCCTCTACCACCATGGCAAGATCTGGATGCTTCTCATCTTGAGCCTCATCTCAGATGTATATAACCCATGCTCATTGTCATGATCAAGCCAACTGGCCTTCCCTAGTTTGTAACATTCTGGGCTCTTGCTTTCTCCATTTTGCTGATACCTTTCCGTGACTTTTCATTGAACTATTCTTTCTCCTTAGGGGTCATTTGAAATATGTCATCTTCTCAGAGAAGCTTTTTCTAACTATCTGTATCTAAAGGAAGCCTTTCTTTGTATCTTTTTATCCCAGCATCTACTTTTTTCTGAACACACACCACAATCTGTAGCAATCTTATTTATTTGGCTGTGTCATATAATCTCCCTGTTGTTGTTGTTTTTCACGTGCTAAATCATGTCTGACTCTGTGACCCCATGGACTGCAGCATGCCAGGCTTTCCTGTCCTTCACTATCTCCCAGAGTTCGCTCAAACTCATGTCCATTGAGTCAAAGATATTGATCCAACCATCTCATCCCATGTTTCCCCCTTCTCCTCTTGACCTCAGTCTTTCCTGGCATCAGGGTCTTTTCCAATGAGTTGTCTCTTGGCATCTGGTGCCAAAGTATTGGAGCTTCAGCATCAATCCTTTCAATGAATAGTAAGGGTTGATTTCCTTTAGGATTGACTGATTTCATCTCCTTGCTGTCCAAGGGGCTCTCAAGAGTCTCCTCCAGTACCACAATTTGAAAACATCAACTCTTCAGTGTTCAGTCTTCTTTGGTCCAGTTCTCACATCTGTATGTTACTACTGGAAAAACCACAGCTTTGACTATACAGACCATTGTCAGCAAAGTGCTAATCTCCCTGAGGATCTTCGTAACCTTTTGCATTCTTAATGCCCAGGAAGTGACTGATATGAGTAAAAAGTACAGTATCCATTGAATGAATAAATGTGTAAACAAATTATAGTCATTTCCTACTGCCTCAGTTTTAAAGAAGCTCTTTTGCTGCATTTCCATTTAGATAAACCACGGGAGGAACTGAATATTTTTATGTGTTGAAGAAAGAATTTGTGAAAACATAAATGAAATGTTAGTACCATGATGGTCTCTTAATGAACACTCAATATATATTAATTATTTGTGGTTGATATTTTCTTTAATTAAAGAAAAGAGTAGCCTCAATGCTATAATAGCACACAGTACCTTCACCTCCCTTTGCCTTGGTTTTCTCAACTATGAAATGGGAAAACTAATCAAATATTCATCATGTGTGTTACAAAATTAAGAGTTTATATATGCAAAGTGCCTCAAATGGTATCTGGAACACAGTGCTAAAAGTGCTAAATCATTTCTAGAATTGATATTTACTTCAATCTAGGGCACAAATACTTTCAGATTAACGGATTTATTCTTCTCACTGAAACTGCAGATGTAAGGAAAGGCAGAATATATGCAACATGGATCAAGATCCCTGTTGTCATACACAGGTGTTAGAAAAGTCTGTAATTTCTATTCAGTGAGAATTAATATAATTTGATACTGACATTATCTGACAAAATCAAAATGTTTTTTCACTAAAATTCCTGGAGAGATTATATCCTCAAAAAGTTTTGGAGGAAACTGTATTTTCACTAGCAGCAAGTGAGTATCAAAAGGCATTTTAAATCCATGCTGACCAAATTGATCAGAGATAATCATATATTTAAGAATCTTGTGGTCAAATGGATACCAAAGCTTATTGAATAAAATCCAGGCCAGTTGGATTTACAGTAATATTTAAGTCAGCAAGTCCCTGGATTTGTCTGTTATACTTTCTGCTATGTATTATCACGACCATTGAATAAAGATTAATTTCAGTACCACAACTAGTAAGATGTTTTTATATTATTCCACTACAAATTCAGAGTTTTGAACTGACAATAAACTCAATGTGTCAGTTCATAAAGACAAAAAGTTTAAAAAATCCATGTTAGTAGAAAACAAAAAATAGCAAACGGTCCCATATTTATATCTCAGTAGTCAGAATACAAATAAACATCCTCGGTGAAAACACATCAGTGCTTCCAATTAAGGCAATATAATTGCATGCTTTGAAGTGGAACAATGGAAAAATCTGACAATCCATTGTATTAATATGAGACACAGACTTTACAGACATATAAAAAAATAACATTTAATCTTTGTAAGGCATCTGCTTCTATATACTTTTTGCCTAACATTTATGTATTGTGTATAAACACACACATTAGATAGATAAATAGATAGCAGGATAGATAAACATATGTTAAAGAGCTCGATGAAATCTGGTGCAGCCCACTAATTCACTTCAGTAAGCCATTTCACTGCTATTGCTACAAGTTGTATTGTCTTCTGCAGTTTCATTGTTTTCAAGAGGGTGTAGAAAAGCTTTAAACATTTGTACTCAGTCAGTTAATTTACTTACCTGACACATATCTCAAAAGACCAATGTGAAGGTAGAGGACAAAGTCTCAAATAGACTAGACAGTGGTGTGAAAGCTGGAAAGCAATGCTTTTTATCCTGTTTATCTTCAAGTATTTTATTCATCTATCAAGTGGAGTGCAATGTATAACCATTGAAGAAAAAATAATAGGTCAACTAATAATGTTTTGTAAATAACTATTTGGAGGACACAGATTCTTTCCCAACATTTCATGAAATTCCACTATTATTTCATCATTAGTTTTCAAGTATCACAGTTACTCCTTTCTGCTCTCTAAACAACCCAAACAAAACAACATTATTTGCAAGTTTTTTTGTTAAGAATTCTGGTTTCTGGGCTACTGACTCTGCCTACTGCAGTATTTGAATGCAAATGATTTCAGTAAAGTTATCACTTATATTTCATTATCAAAAAAGACAGAGACATAGAGTTCAAGATAACTGGGAGAGGGCTTTTAAGATAACCAATTTGATGAATGAATAATTAATATACCAGTGTTGATGGTTGTGAGGTTTCCCTCGTGGCTCAGTCAGTAACGAAACCACCCTCAATGCAGGAGACCTGGGCTCAATCCCTGGGTCAGAAAGATCCCCTGGTGAAGGAAATGGCAACCCACTCCAGTATTCTTGCCTGGCAGAGTTATTGACAGAGGAGCCTGCCTGGCTACAGTCCATGGGGTTGCAACAGTCAGACACGACATAGCGACTAAACCACCACACTGGTGGTTGTAATCTATATGCCTCTAGAAACTCCTTTATATGCTGGATTAGAGCCAATGGTTATATACTATGAAAAGAAGCTTCATTAGAACATTTGATCTATATCTAAAAATCAAGAAGTGAGGATGGCAACAGGTCTAGAAGAGAACAAAAAATTAATCACAGTTGCCTTGCACCCATCACCAATAGATATCAGTTATAAGTAGGGAAGTTTTGTTTTAATTTCCACCTCTCAGTTTCTGCCACAATAAAAACATATTGTCTTCCTACTTTTATCTGCAGGTTTTTTTTAGCATTAAACATATACATTAACATAAGTAAAATAGATAGTAATTGGTAATTGGCTGTGTGACACAGGGAGCTCAATCTAATGCTCTGTGACAACCTAGGGGGGTGGGATAAGATGTGAGATGGGAGGGGGGTTCAAGAGGGAGGACACACATATGTATCTGTGGTGGATTCATACTGATATATGGCAGAGGCCAACACAATATTGTAAAGCAATTATCCTCCAATTAAAAAATAGGGGAAAAAAGCACACACAAAAAAAGAGAAAAGTTCAGCCACTTTATAATATATAAAATTAATTGTCCATGATATCTTCCATTAGAATCAAAAGCCCCATAATCCAAACATGCTACAGTATTCCAAACCAGAGTAACTTTCTGTAATGTAAAATGTTATGACATGAAATTGACTTATTCATAATCTACACTGCTTATGTTGTGAACTCTTCAATTTTGTGGATGCAGATTCTTTAGTAAAATGCGCTATGTGGAACTCAAAGATGTATTTCATCTAATAGTTCCTGACGATTTTATGAATATATTTTTGAAAGACCTCTTGGTACTCAGGATCAAAGTGACAGTCTGACAGTCCTGATAATGAAACCAAAATATCCATCAGTGTGACTGGTGTGCAAAAGGCAAACTCTCGGTGCATGGTCATGAGCGCAGTTCCTGCCTTGCCAGAATCACTGTGGTAACTGGACACTCTGGGTCTCATTGGCTCTTTTTGAATCAATCTATACCACCACAGAATAAATCCATCAAAAGAATTTTGGCCATAGGTTTTAAAAATTGTGTCAACAATGAAATTGATCAGTAGCAAGTATGCACCATCCAAGAAACTGAGTCAGGATTTAGCATTACTAAAGGCTCTAATTTAACTTGGCAATAAAATTTTTAAAAATCATACAAATAATTTCAGGTTGAGCTATTGTTCTGTGTCTAAAGTACCAAGTCATATTGAGCTTATGTCTCTCCAACAGAGATATTTTGGCTACTAAGTATAGATATAATCTAGAAGGGAAATAATCATTCCTTCTTATAACTTTTTTTTAAATGGTCTTTAATCTTTAGAGTCACATGTCAGTGATGATAAATATTAAATAAGGAATTATTTTTAAGGAAAGAAGGTGAGAAAGTTAAAGTTTAGTAAAATAAAAAATGAGAGGCATGTACAAGTAATTTGGGAGTAGGCCTCACTTATCAAATTGCATTTTTGTGCCAGGAAAATTCAAATTTACCTTTCTGCCTACGTTTCCCCTGTACAATGTCAGTGGTTAAAAACTTTGTGTTCAAACTCTGAAACATTGGAAAATCAATCTGTTGGTTCATTTAGGGGTCTTTGTAAATTCTGAGACATTTAAAGTGTTGTGGCAGGTTTAGAGTCAGGCATTTGAAAGTTTTGCCACTCCTGGGTGAAGCCATCTAAGATGGAAATACAGCAAGGAAAAATAATAACACATTAACTTCTAATTCATTGTTATCCTAGAGCCTGAAGCCTCTGAGAAGTTTAACAAAAGACCACTAAGAATAACCTGCTTGAAATACACTCCAAAGAAGAAAAAAATAAACAATGAACCTCAAATAGTTCAAGGCAAAGCACACTAACAGTATGTAGAATCAAAATAAAAGTCTAAAGAGAAACTGAAAAGCTTTAAGACTGGCCTTAAAGGATAGTATCTATAAGAAGGGGAAGGATTTCTAGTTACAGCCTTTTAAGTTCCAACAGATTACACTTTTTGATGGCCGATAGTATCTTTTGACCTTGACTGTTACTGTAGGAAATAGCTGGGCATTCAAATATGGCCATGCATTTGCTCCTCGTCAGTCAGACACTGAGGATAATGATGGCCCAAGAATACAGATCCTTTTGCTGTATTCTTTATTCTCTGCAGGAGAAAAATCTGAGAAAGATTTTCTATTATACCCCAAATAGCATTCTTTCTGGCAGTCCATAATAGTGGGGAAAGGGAAAGGATTAATAAGTGAGGAAAAGTTTACCTAGGGAAATATATACATAAAGAAAGTTCAGTTTATCACATGCCAATATAGTCTAGAATTCTACGAGGTACTTTGTATGAATATATAAAATTCTAAAAAATTTGGAGGTAGGAATTATTAACCCTATTTGTAGACATGAAAATGGAGAGAGCAGTCAGATATTTGTCCAGGGCCATTTAGTGACGGAACAAAAGAGGCAAGATCTGCACAAAAATCAGTTGAGTCAAAAGCCCCCATCATTAATTATGATGTTTTCTACCCATTTGCCTGGAGTAAAAGGCAAATTTGGCCTTGGAGTACAGAATGAAGCAGGGAGAAGGCTAAGAGAATTCTGCCAAGAGAACGCACTGGTCATAGCAAACACCCTCTTCCAACAACACAAGAGAAGACTCTATACATGGACATCTGTGCAGCCAAAGATGGAGAAGTTCTACACAGTCAGCAAAAACAAGACTAGGAGCTGACTGTGGCTCAGATCATGAACTCCTTATTGCAAAATTCAGATTTAGATTGAAGAAAGTAGGGGAAACCACTAGACCATTCAGGTATGACCTAAATCAGATCCCTAACAATTATACAGTGGAAGCGAGAAATAGATTTAAGGGACTAGATCTGATAGACAGAGTGCCTGATGAACTATGGATGCAGGTTCATGACATTGTATAGGAGACCATTCCCAAGAAAAAGGGAGGGATCAAGACCACACCCAAGAAAAAGAAATGCAAAACATCAACATGGCTGTCTGAGGAGGCCTTACAAATAACCTGTGAAAAGAAGAGAAGTGAAAAGCAAAGGAGAAAAGGACAGATGTATCCATTTGAATGCAGAGTTCCAAAGATAAACAAGGAGAGATAAGAAAGCCTTCCTCAGTGATAAGTGCAAAGAAATAGAGGAAGACAAAAGATTGGGAGACTAGAGATCTCTTCAAGAAAATTACAGATACCAAGGGAACATTTCATGCAAAGATGGGCTCAATAAAGGACAGAAATGGGATGGACCTAACAGAAGAAGATATTAAGAAGAGGTGGCAAGAATACAGAGAAGAACTGTATAATAAAGATCTTCATGACCCAGATATTCATGATGGTGTGATCACTCACCTAGATCCAGACATCCTGGAATGTGAATTCAAGTGGGCCTGAGGAAGCATCACTATGAACAAAGCTAGGGGAGGTGATGGAACTCCAGTTGAGCTATTTCAAATCCTAAAAGATGATGCTGTGAAAGTGCTGCACTCAATATGCCAGCAAATTTGGAAAACTCAGCAGTGGCCACAGGACTGGAAAAGAACAGTTTTCAATCCAATCCCAAAGAAAGACAATGCCAAAGAATTCTCAAACTACCACCCAATTGCACTCATCTCACATGCTAGCAAAGTAATGCTCAAAATTCTCAAAGACAGGCTTCAGCAATACGTGAACTGTGAACTTCCAGATGTTCAGGCTGGTTTTAGAAAAGGCAGAGGAACCTAAGATCAAACTGCTAACATCTGCTGGATCATCAGCAAAGCAAGAGAGTTCCAGAAAAACATCTATTTCTGCTTTATTGACTATGCCAAAGCCTTTGACTGTGTGGATCACAATAAACTGTGGAAAATTCTGAAAGAGATGGGAATACCAGACCACCTGACCTGCCTCTTGAGAAACCTGTATGCAGGTCAGGAAGCAACAGTTAGAAATGGACTTGGAACAACAGACTGGTTCCAAATAGGAAAAGGAGTACCTCAAGGCTTTATATTGTCACCCTGCTTATTTAACTTCTATGCAGAATACATCATGAGAAACGCTGGGCTGGAAGAAGCACAAGCTGGAATCAAGATCGCCGGGAGAAATATCAATAACCTCAGATATGCAGATGACACCACCCTTTATGGCAGAAAGTGAAGAAGAACTAAAGAGCCTCTTGATGAAAGTGAAAGAGGAGAGTGAAAAAGTTGGCTTAAAGCTCAACATTCAGGAAACTAAGATCATGGCACCCGGTCCCATCACTTCACGTCAAATAGAGGGGGAAACAGTGGAAACAGTGTCAGTCTTTATTTTTGGGGGCTCCAAAATCACTGCAGATGGTGAATGCAGCCATGAAATTAAAAGACTCTTACTCCTTGGAAGAAAAGTTATGACCAACCTAGACAGCATATTAAAAAGCAAAGACATTATTTTGCCAACAAATGTCTGTCTAGTCAAGGCTATGGTTTTTCCAGTAGTCATGTATGGATGTGAGAGTTGGACTATAAAGAAAGCTGAGTCTGAAGAATTTATGCTTTTGAACTGTGGTGTTGGAGAAGACTCTTGAGGGTCCCCTGGACTGCAAGGAGATCCAACCAGTCCATCCTAAAGGAGATCAGTCCTGAATATTCATTGGAAGGACTGATGCTGAAGTTGAAACTCTAATCCTTTGGCAACTGACACGAAGAGCTGACTCATTTTAGAAGACCCTGTGCTGGGACAGACTGAAGGCAGGAGGAGAAGTAGACAACAGAAAATGAGGTTGTCGGATGGCATCACCGACTCAATGGACATGAGTTTGAGTAAACTCTGGGAGTTGGCAATGAATAGGGTGGCCTGATGTGCTGCAGTCCATGTGGTCACAAAGAGTTGTACAAAACTAAGCAACTGAACTACACTGAACTGACCCATTATTAAATATCAAGAGTTGTGAGATCATCTCTAGTACATCCTATCATTTCATCCACATACTTTAGGCAAAAATTATCTAGAGCATTCTAGGATCTTTTGTATGCTACAGAGAAATAGCAGGTCATTCACTCCCAAAGCTCTCCCAACACTTCTACCAATTAGGCTTCAAAGGACCCAAATGGTGAACTCATTTCATTCAGATGACAAAGATGGAAATCCATCAACCTGGTGAAGAGAATCAGACCACAATTAATCCAGCATCTGAAAAGTTTCACAGTCTTTAAACCATAACAACAACAGAAAAACTCCACAGTCCTGTGTGAGAAATATTTCACTGACGAAAGTTGAAATGAAGACCATCTCCCTGAAAGACTGAACTCTTTGCATACTTTGTTTTAATGTCAAACAGTTGACCAAAACAATTAAGACACCCTCCCCTAAAATGATCAAGTAAAATGCAATATTAAATTTCAACTTATTTGGGGCATTATTTCCGCTGTTGATAGTAAAATAATTCTGTCCTCAAAAAGGATTAGATTCTGTCCTCAAAGAGCTGTTAAAAAGCCCTCACCAAAAATCACATTATTAATTGCTATATTTTTCTTCAAATTAAGAAAATACACACACCTTCCATAATAGTATAAAAAGTATGATTTGCAAAATTGAGTCCTAAATATCTTAGTCATAGTTGGATTAGCTTTCAAAACTGAAATGTATGTGAATTCTGAGAAAGTTTCAATTTGAACTCAATAAGATTAACTATTCACAACAGAAAGCCATTTTAAATGCAGCATTGGGGAAGGATCATCCATCACAGAGACTAGCACATTCTCCATGCTAGACTGAAGCTTGAAACTTAATGGGAAGTTACTGACAGCTTTCGTCTTCACAGCCACCTCTGGAATTTGTTAACAAGTCTGTTCTTCTGACAGGCAGATACTAGAAGAAACTCACCACATCACCAAAATACAATACAGGAAATGCAACCCCATAAAACCTATTCCTTCAAGCCTTTGAAATAAGTAAATATAACCTTTTAGAGGTCATCAACCAAGTACACTTTAATAAATCTAGGCTTATGGTTTTAATCACCTTTGATTCAACTGTTTCTAGCAAACAAATAGTGAAAAGAAATTCAATGTGTCAGAATCTAAATTCCTTTTCCTTTTCAAATTACAATTCTCGTATTCCAGTTCTTCAATCAGTTATGTTATCAGTAGCTTATTACAATGTATATAGTGTAATAAAATGCACTGTCTTGATTCATTCTAAAAACAATCCTCTATAAGTACTGTTGATCCTTTTTCTTTTTTCAGATAAGTAAACTGAGGGTTCTAGAAGTTAAGGAACATGACTAGATGACACTGCTAGGTAATGGCAGAATGACCAACTTTTTTTTCTCTTCGGCAAAATTTATTTTCCATAAAGATAGAAAAGTTAGCCTTAAAATTGAAGTGAGAATAAATAGATTTTTCTGTTTTAATTTGAATTAATAACAGGACCCTTAAAATTTTACATGTGTTAGAGTAAAAAGAGTTCAAACTAAATTATCTTATTGGCATTTTTAGCTGAAGCCCTGCATAAATTGTGTCTGTGTGTGAAAGAGAGAGAGAGATAGGGAAATTCTGAGAAAGTCTATATGCTATATAGACTATATATATATATACATATATATATATATACACACACACACACACACACACACATACATACATACATACATATATGGCATTTCTCCATAGATAATGTAGATGGCCTCCTTGGTGGAAAATGTTAAAGACTAATATCAATTCTCTGTAAAAATTCTGATCAGATTGCCACCACCACTACACTTACCAGCAGCATTTCATAGTTCCTTAAACTTCCACCATGAGTCATATTTTTTAATTGACGCATCAAAGACTTGTTAAAACTACCATGTTATTTAGTGAGGCTAGGATGTATCTCATTAAATCATCATAAGCTATTAATTTCATTCTACAGTCTTGTTTAACTAATTAACTATAATCATCTAGGATGTGCTTAACAAAGATCACCCAGAACAAAAACAGGTAAGTTTGATATTAGATGAAGGAGAAGGGAAAGGTTAGGAACCTTCATAGAATTCATATTCCTAAAATATGCGTTTGAATTTATTCTGCTAGGTTCCTCTCAGAACTGATGGAAATAACTATTGAATGCATTAATGCACACAGCTTTGTAATAAGACAGATATTTTCATATCCTGCAGTATATGGACAGCTTATCCACAGTAAAGCCTTACCTCCTATCATCACAACAGACTTTTCAGACCTATGGGGCTATTTGTTATGGTGCCAAACATACATGGCTCTTCAGAGAACATTTTCTGTCACTTTTCCTTCTTTCTTTCCTATTCTATTGTTTTCCTCTATTTCTTTGCAATGATCACTGAGGAAGGCTCTCTTATCTCTCCTTGCTATTCTTTGTAACTATGTATGTAAATATGCTATGCATTCAAATGGATATATCTTTCCTTTTCTCCTTTGCTTCTGACTTCTCTTCTTTTCTCAGCTATTTGTAAGGTCTCCTCATACAGCCATGTTGATTTTTTGCATTTCTTTTTCTTGGGGATGGTCTTGATCCCTGTCTCCTGTACAATGTCACAAACCTTTGTCCATAGTTCTTCAGGCACTCTGTCTATCAGATCTAGTCCCTTAAATCTATTTCTCGCTTCCACTGTATAGTTATAAAGGATTTGATTAGGTCATACCTGAATGGTCTAGTGGTTTTCCCCACTTTCTTCAATATAAGTCTAAATTTGGCAATAAGGAGTTCATGATCTGAGCCACAGTCAGCTCCCGGTCTTGTTTTTGCTGACTGTATAGAGCTTCTCCATCTTTGGCTGCAAAAAGTATAATCAATCTGATTTTGGTGTCGACCATCTGGTGCTGTCCATGTGTAGAGTCTTCTCTTGTGTTGTTGGAAGAGGGTGTTTGCTATGATCAGTGCATTCTCTTGGCAGAACTCTATTAGCCTTTGCCCTGCTTCATTCCATACTCCAAGGCCAAATTTGCCTGTCACTCCAGGTGTTTCTTGACTCCCTCCTTTTGCATTCCAGTCCCCTATAATGAAAAGGACATCTTTTTTGGGTGTTAATTCTAGAAGGTGTTGTAGGTCTTCATAGAACCATTCAACTTCAGCTTCTTCAGTGTTACTGGTTGGGGCATAGACTTGCATTACTCTGATATTGAATGGTTTGCCTTGGAAACAGAGATGATTCTGTCATTTTTGAGACTGCATCCAAGTACTGCATTTCGGACTCTTGTTGACTATGATGGCTACTCCATTTCTTCTAAAGGATTCTTGCCCACAGTAGTAGATATAGTGGTCTTCGGAGTTAAATTCACCCATTCCAGTCCATTTTAGTTCGCTGATTCCTAGAATGTCGATGTTCACTCTTGCCATCTCCTGTTTGACCACTTCCAATTTGCCTTGATTCATGGACCTAACATTCCAGGTTCCTATGCAATATTGCTCTTTACAGCATCGGACCTTGCTTCCATCACCAGTCACATCCACAACTGGGTATTGTTTTTGCTTTGGCTCCATCCCTTCATTCTTCCTGGAGTTATTTCTCCACTGATCTCCCGTAGCATATTGGGCACCTACTGACCTGGGGAGTTCATCTTTCAGTGTCCTGTCTTTTTGCCTTTTCATACTGCTCATGGGGTTCTCAAGGCAAGAACACTGAATGGTTTGCCATTCCCTTCTCCAGTGGACCACATTCTGTCAGAACTCTCCACCATGACCCATCCATCTTGGGTGGCCCTACATGGCATGGCTCATAGTTTTATTCAGTTAGACAAGGCTGTCATACCAAGGGAACATTTCATGCAAAGATGGTCTCAATAAAGGACAGAAATGGGATGGACCTAACAGAAGCAGAAGATATTGAGAATAGGTGGCAAGAATATACAGAAGAACTATACAAAAAAGATCTTCATGACCCAGGTAATCACGATGGTGTGATAACTCACCTAGAGACAGACATCCTCTAATGTGAAGTCAAGTTGGGCCTTGGGAAGCATCACTATGAACAAAGCTAGTGGAAGTGATAGAATTCCAGTTGAGCTATTTCAAATCCTAAAAGATGATGCTGGAAAAGTGCTGCACTCATTATGCCAGAAAATTTGGAAAACTCAGCAGTGACCACAGGACTGGAAAAGGTCAGTGTTCATTCCAATCCCTAAGAAAGGCAATGCCAAAGAATGCTCAAACTACCACACAATTGCGCTCATCTCTCATGCTAGCAAAGTTATGGTGAAAATAAACCAAGCCAGGCTTCAACAATACGTGAACCATGAACTTCCAGATGTTCAATCTGGTTTTAGAAAAGGCAGAGGAACCAGAGTTCAAATTGCCAACATCCATTGGATCATAGAAAAAGCAAGAGAGTTCCAGAAAAACATCTATTTCTGCTTTATGGACTATGTCAAAGCCTTTGACTGTGTGGGTAACAACAAACTGTGGAAAATTCTTCAATAGATGGGAATACCAGACCACATGACCTGCCTCTTGATAAACCTGTATGCAGGTCAGGAAGCAACAGTTAGAACTAGACATGGAACAACAGACTGGTTCCAAATAGGAAAAGTAGTACATCAAGTCGGTATACTGTCACTGTGCTTATTTAACTTATATGCAGAGTACATCATAAGAAATGCTGGGCTGGATGAAGCCAAGCTGTAATCAAGATTTCCAGAAGAAATATCAATAACCTCAGATATGCAGATGACACCACCCTTATGGCAGAAAGTGAAGAGAAATTAAAGAGCCTCTTGATGAATGTGAATGAGGAGAGTGGAAAAGTTGGCTTAAAGCTCAACAGTCAGAAAACTAAGATCATGGCATCTGGTCCCATCACTTCATGCACATAAAGGGAGAAACAGTGGAAACAGTGGCAGACTTTATTTTGAGCGGGGGGGGGGCTCCAAAATCACTGCATATGGTGACTGCAGTCATGAAATTAAAAGACACCTACTCCTTGGAATAAAAGTTATGACCAACCTAGACAGTACAAAGGCAGAGACATTACTTGGCCAACAAATGTCTGTCTAGTCGAGGCTATGGTTTTTCCAGTAGTCATTGTATGGATGTGAGAGTTGGACTACAAAGAAAGCTGAGTGCCAAAGAATTGATTCTTTTGAACTGTGGTGTTGGAGAAGACTCTTGAGAGTTCCTTGGACTGTAAGGAGAACCAACCAGTCCATCCTAAAGGAGATCAGTCCCGAGTGTTCATTGGAAGGACTGAAGTTGAAGCTGAAATTCCAATAATTTGGCCACCTGATGCAAAGAGCTGACTCATTTGAAAAGACCCTGATGCTGGGAAGGATTGAAGGTGAGAGGAGAAGGGGATGACAGAGGATGAGATGGTTGAATGGCATCACCGACTCAATGGACATGAGTTTGAGTAAGTTCCGGGAGTTGTTGATGGACAGGGAGGCCTGGCATGCTGCAATCCATGGGGTTGCACAGTTGGACACGACTGAGCGACTGAACTGAGCTTCCATCTTTCAAATTCTATATTCTGTTATCTCTTTTCTAATCATCAGGGGGCATGTGAAGAGGAAATGGCAGCATTTTTCATTTATAAACAGTAATTGCATATCTGAAGGTAAACAGTCACCAAAATATCAAAGGGAGGTCTAGGACTGGTGCCAGACAAACTAGCATAGCTTTACCGAAACAGGTCTGGGAATCGAAAACCATCTATCACAGACTCTTTGAAAACCCCTAAACTGACCCAACCTATATTTAAATGGGATATGAAAAAATAGAGGTTAGCTATTCAGGAGATGCATTATTTTTAAATGTATTTTAATAATTCCAAGATTGAGGGGTTAAAATTCTCTACATAGTTTTCTTTCAGTTTGTCCACATATCCTCATATATCCACATTCCAGTGTCAAGAAATAAAAGATTTGTCAATGTTCCTAGAGGAGATTTCCCCTAAGAAGACTACTGAAGCCATGGCACTAACCACTATCCACTGCACTCACCCAGGTATACTCAAACTCTGACAAGTCAAGTCTCCTCAGATTTAAAATGTCTTAACATCACTTTTTCACTTAAAAAAATTGTCTAGTTTTATCTTTTAAAAATTGTCCCTCACAAATGGTTAATAGGCTCTCTGGTGGCACAGATGGTAAATAATCTGCCTGCAATGCAGGAGACCTGGTTTCGATCCCTGGGCTGGGAAGATCCCCTGAAGATGGAAACAGCTACCCACTCCAGTATTCTGGCCTGGAGAATTCCATGGACAGAGGAACCTGGCAGGTTATGGACTATAGTCCATAGCTACAAGTATGGATTATAGTCCATAGTAACTAGGCTATAGTTCATGGGGTCACAAAGAGTCGGAGACATCTGAGCAACTTTCACTTTCACAAATGGTTAATATCTTTAGTATATAGAGATGTCATATAGAAAATATATGACTTAAAAATTTTGAAAACCCTATAAGTAGATAAGCAAAGTGCAAGGACAGCTCACAAATAAGAAAGCCCAATTAGAATGAAAACTAATGAAAGCCCTTCAAAACTGTTCAGGGTTTCCAATATTAAAAGAAAAACCAAGTAAACCAAATACAGACAATCTTTAACCTATAACATTTTAATTACATAAAATAAAATTGTGGTTGAAAGCAAAAATTGCTCAAGGCTATTAGAAAGTAATTCAGCAGTACAAGTCAAGAGTATGAAAAGTAGCCTCTGAACTCAAGGAAATAACCTAAATGTGAGGAGGCAAAGAATGTAAAAAAAGAAAAAAATCAGTTTAATCACTCCATTTGCCTTCAGAATGGAAAACTAAAACTAGTCTAATATCAACAGGGAAAGAGTTATATAAATGCATGATAGCTATTACATTGTAACAGAAAATTTTAAAATGAAGAAGTGAAAAATGATTGGCCAAATGGGGATAACTGTTGAAGCAGAGTCATAGGTACATGAGTTCTTTATACTCTCCTTTCAAAAACATAGGAAAATTCTTAGACTACAGTGTTGAAGGAAAGAAAATACATATATTCTGGGAGAAAAAAATAGAAAGAAATACAACATATTAGTAATGAAAAAAATTTTTAATAATTCTTAAAAAGCAGTTTTAGGTTAACAAAACTGAGAAGAAAGTACAGAGATTTACCATATATCTCCTGCCCTTATATATGTATAGTGTCCTTCATTCTTAATATCATTCACAAAAATGATTACTTTTTACCAAAGATAACTACACTGATACATTATAATCATCTGAAGTCCATATTATACGTAAGGGTTCACTCGTTGTATATTCAGTGTGCTTAGTTGTATATTGCTGTGCTTAGTCGCTCAGTCATGTGTGACTCTTTGCAACTCCATGGACTGTAGCCCGCCAGGCTCCTTTGTCCATGGGGATTCTCCAGGCAAGAATACTAGAGTGGGTTGCCATGCCCTCCTCCAGGGGATCTTTCCAATCCAGAAATTAAACCCAGGTCTCCTGCATTGCAGGTTGATTCTTTACCATATGAGCCACTAGGGAAGCCCAGTGGGTTTGGACAAATGGACAAATGCATAATGACAAATATCCATCACTAGAATATCATGGAGAATATTTGAACTGCCCTAAAAACCCTCTGTGCTCTGTTATCTCCCCCCAACTCCCCACTCTGGCAACCACAGATCTTTTTCACTGTCTCCATGTTTTTGTTTTTTCCAGAATGTCATAGAGTTGGAATCATATGGAATGAATGTTTGAGAAGACCATTTAGAACCCATATTTATAATGAAAAAGTATTTATTTGCAAATAAATATTACCTTCGTTATGAAACCCATGGAAAGCATGAGGATTCCTCTGTGAAAATAAAGAAGGTATTGATAAAACAGTCCCCAGAAAGGTAAAGCTCTTATATTGATAACAGTTCAACTACAGAACAGTAAAACAGAAAATAATTTTTAAAGAAATTGTATGTGAAGAAGCAGTTTGTCTCCCTTGGGAAACAAAGTCTGCCCTTGGCAATGAAACACCTTGGCAGACTGACTCAGAATCAAGACTGGACAAGGAAGAGAAAGAGAAAAGTGAAGGAGAGGAATAACCAGATAGCAATTCATTAAGTGAATCTTTCTGGAAAAAAAGAAGAATGCTTTCTAAACAGTTAAGCAAAATAAAGAAAGAAACAAGAGACAAATGTAGGTCTGTAAGACTTTGCAGAGATGACTTTATTACATTTTCAATTTGAAGAAATATTTCAGTTGCTTCTAATCTGAAAGGAGTTCTTTTGTTTTCCAGCCCTTCAGTATATTTTGGAAAGGAACCATGACCTGAGGTACTGTTGTTTTTGGAGATTAAGAGAAATGCAGTCCTCTGCTATTGTTCTTCTGATCCTCTCCAACTATAACCAGTTGCAGGCAGTTATGTGTGGCCTTTGTAGCTTGATGTCTACTACATAATTGGAGTTGAGATGTCAAGTATTTCCCTAACGAGCTCAAGGTCTGAAGTAAACCTTGAACTGCAATCACAATAGTGGGGCATTTCAATGCATCTGCTACTGAACAGGTTAGAGCTGTTACGCCTCCAAAAACATGTACATGGTTGCTTGGAGAGAGGGAGAGAGATAAATTGAGCATACAGAAGAAGGAAATCTCTTTCTATAATAAATTAAGAGGATTATCATTTTAAAAATGCTATTTCTATTGCTTAGGTTTAGAAATTCAGCCCTACAATGATTGATTCTAAACATTTCTAATTCTATTCAAATCTAACTAAATGTAGAAAGCTGGAAAAAGGAAGAATTCTTGGAAGACGAAATGATACCATAAGCCTTCCTCAGAAATGACTAGCATATTGGTGGAAGCTCAGCTATTCTTCACAAAAGAGTATCTGGCATCTCTAAGCACAGATAAACACAGGTGTTACTTATAAACACAGCCAAGCCTCATCCCCCTGTAAATGCTCCAGGTTGCTGCCTGTTCTGTCATGCAAAGATGAGGGTGAACCAGAGAATGCCATAACTCCCAGCCTGGATGACTCCAACCACAGCAAACTTCTCTCCTAAATAAGTACTTAGACCTGCACAAAGTTATTAATTGTGCTTGCTGCCCCAAACTTAAAGTGATAATATGATGACTGAAGTCTATCATTATTATAAAAGAACTAATGTCTCCCAGCTTTGGTTAAAGATCTGTTCTGAGACTGTACTGGAGTGGGGGAAAAAAATCAATGTTCTGCTCGTTGATAGGGTCTTCAAATCATGAAACCACTATAGCAAGAAGATAGACGTTTTAAATTAGCAGACTGCATAATAAAATAATCTCATGCTGTCCGTCCTTCTCAGTGAAACAATCATTTTAAGCAACCCATGATACACAACTATTTGGATGTTTTATTAAGCACAAGCTTTTCAATCCTTTGAATCAGCACATTGGCTGGAGAGCAGACTTAGCCTTATGATTTGGAGTGTGAATGCGTTTGTGCTTGTCTCTTTTTATTGCTTTGGGGATTTTCCCAATGTAAATCCTCTTGGAACTTAACTCTCCAGTTTTGTACAGATGTACTGTAACTGACTCTGTTTATGATCCTCTATCCAGTTTTTTTTTCTTTAATGGGAATAGACAGATTAGACATACTTCTAAAGGGTCTATTGTGCATTGTGAGCACTGTGTGCTTCATTGCAAAAGAAAAAACAACAACAACAACAACCCAGCTGCTTAATTTATGGATATCAGCAACAGGGCCAGCAATTTCAACATGGAAAGTGGAAGTCTCATCATTCATAAAGCTGCCAAGAGTTTCTTCTGAATTTCAGACTGAACAAGAATCTGTTTTTCTCCAACTACTTTTTCAAACAACTAAATTGAGTGCTCGTGGAAGGTACTTATTTTCCTAAGTGAAGTGCTCTACATCACCAGTGAACAGATACAACAGAGGGAGTGGCATTTAAGGCATTACAAACTTCCTCAACTTCCACTAGTATGCTTTAAGCTTAATCTAGATCCACTATTTCTAAGGATCAATAAAGGTGAGGCTCTGTGGCCTGTCTTAGTCTGTTCTTTGGCACTATCTGTAAAACCACCAACTGCAATTGTAACTTTTCAGAATCAGCTAGGTCTGCATATAAACATTTTGCTTCTGTAATGCATTACCTCATACAATTTTGACTCACTGCCTTCTGTATATGGCCCAGAGCCATCAGTATCTTAGAGACTACTCCATGCCCTCCAACTAAAACAGAGATGTGGGCTGAGGATGGCAAGTACAAGCCCTATGCCAAGAGCTCTCTTCTTGGTTTTGTCTTATTTTTCTCCTAGCTCTCTTTCTGACCTTTGTTTTGGCAATCCAATCCAGTATTCTTGCCTGGGAAATCCCATGGACAGAGGTAGCCTGGCGGACTATAATATATGCGGTAGCAAAGAGTTTGAACGGACTGGGCATCTGAGTGTGAGCAGTCCTTTTCTACTTAGCAGTAAATGTTTTGGGGTATATCCTGGAGATATGAGAGAGCTCAAAATGATCTCTTTCTCAGTATGCCAGTCTTTCCAGAACTTTATGAGAATTTGATGGCACTTTTTTTTTAATGTTTAATTAATTTATTTATTTGGCTGTGTTGGGTCTTAGTTGCAGCCCACAGGATCTTCACTGCATCATGTGAAATCTTTCATTGTGGTGCACAGGTCTTTAGTTGTGGCACACAGGCTCCTGAGAGTGCAGGCTCAGTAGTTGCAGCCGTGGACTCAGTGGCTGCAGCCTGTGGGCTTAGTTGCCCACACATGGGATCTTAGTTCCCCCACCAGGGATAGAACCCACATTCCCTGCATTGCAAGGCAGATTTTTCACCACTTGACCACCAGCGGAGTCCCAATGACACTTCCTATGAAGTTGTCTTTGGAGACCCAAGACTCTAGACCCTTCTTCAGATAAGACTGTATGAACAATAAGTAATTGCTCTCTTAGAAATTAATTTCTCTTGGGTGGGATCCTGAAAGGATTTGCTTTCATTATGAAAGTATTTTCAGAGGCAAATTGTCTTAAAGTGTAGTCTCAATATTTTACGAACAGAGGAACGTCAACATGAAACATGTCAGAAGAGTAAACCACGAGAAGTACCTGTCAGCAATGAGTAAATGGAATCAGAAGAGACAATACATGCACATGGAAAATGTTTTTCAAAAGAAAAATATCAGTGCACAATGATCCATTTAACAGAGGGATTCCATCCTAAATTATTCCACCAGTGTCTGAAATTCCCAAATGCAATATATTTTTGGCTACTAATTATTGAGTCTGGATTCATGCCTACAAATTGAAGATAACATGTTCTTGTGCCCCATTACTAATGCCTTTAACAAGGCTTCCTCTGAATATTTTTTTTTTCACATTTTAACACTTTTGGTTGTTGAAATTCCATTTAACAGAGTAGTTTCATAGAAACACTCCAATCTTATTCTATCCAAGTATTTGGGATGCAGGTATATAATAAGATGCCCCAATGTTATTGTCACATGTTTTAGTAAGGAGCTGGTTTTGCACAGCCGCATTTGGATTTGTGATGAAAGAACATCATACTTCTGTATATATAAAGATGTATAATGACAACTTGATTTTGCCTCCAGAAAACCCTCTTGAGGACAAGGTGTTTGCTTACTCAGTTAGGTAAGCCAGAACCTAAGGGAAGACATGAATCAGAGGAACCAACTTTAGCTTAGGTATGTTGTACTTGGATTTCTGAATTACTCATAGATTAAGCTCCAAGACTAAGATCCAAGTTGGGATCCTCCTATAGATGTGATTTAAAAAATAATTATCACCAGGCTAAAATCGCATCTTGTTCTAGGTCTGTCACTAGTTAGCTTCAGAAGCGAAGGAAACATACAGCTTCTCAAGTGATTTCTTCGTTCCCCCATGCACAAGATGATAATGATAACCAGCTTACACTCTTCACAGGATCCATGTGAAGATTAAATGCTACCATACAGGAACTTCTTTGGTGGTCCAGTGGTTAAGAATATGCCTTGCAATGCAGGAGACATGGGTTTGACCCCTGGTGGGGAAGTAAGATCCCACATGCTGCGGAGCAACTAAGTCACAACTACTGACCTGCCTGCAAGTCTCAGCTACTGAGCTGGCATGTTCCAGAGTGCCCACTGCAAGATAATCACATGAAGACATATAATTGAAATCACGACAAAGTGTTATAAAGGAAGAATACACTTTGAGAGCATAAAACAAGGCCTCAATTATAGTGCAGGTTTTGGTGAATGTTGCTAAGGAAATGACATTACCTGAGGCTTAAAGGTGAGTAGAAGTTACTCACATAAATGCAAAGCATTAGCTCACAGTCAGAGAAAACAACAAGGAGAGATCTTGACACATGGAAAATAAGGGACAGAATGGACAAGACTATATTAGAAATATAAGAAGAGCTAAGATCACACAGAAACCTAAACGTTAGTAATTAGGAATAGATGGGAAACCATTAATATGGAATAAACAAATTCAGAATAACATATATAAACTAATAACTACTTTTTATATGAGTATACAAGAAACTACTATTGCAGCCCTCACCCAGAATCAGTGACTTTCACACCATGCTGTCTGGAATCCTAGACTGCTCCAGAGCTGTCTCAGCAGGGCCCAGTAGTGGGCTAGGTGTAGGGAGGAGGGTACGGAGGACCCCAAGCTAGGAGCATTGCATGGCTCCACCCACAAACCACCCTACTTCTTGCCTCCAATCTTAATTTATATTTTGGGCTACTACATAAGAATCATTGGAATAAGGATTCCAGAGTCAAGGAAGGCAGGAGGGCAAGGGGAGTTCACAAGGAGAGAGAGAAAGTTACTATCTTCCATAAGCAATATATCTCTGTAATGTTATATATGGCCTTGATCCACATTTTCTTCTTTTTTTTGCCTAGAGGAGTTGGTATTTTGTTTTCCAGGAGCTTATCAATGTTTTCTCCGTTGACTGCTTGCCCATGGATCATCTTTTATATCAGATCATTTGTCTCAAAATGGGGCCTAACTCACTAGTCCACAGGCCTCAGGAAATCTGTGATGCCTCGAAAGGCGGGCTTGTGAGCACTCTCTTTATGGAAGGGAGAGCCTGCTTTTTCTGTTGAGTGATACTAATATGCCTTGATTCTGGTGGTACTTCCTCAGGCTCTCCTTTCTGAGGTTTTAAAACCTTTTTATTACAGCTTCCAGGGCTTTGTTCAGGATGGTTGATGGTGTTCTGAGACCTGGGAAGAGAGGAATAGCAACCGCAGTACTTGTTATACACAAGAGAGATCTGGATGCTGAGCTCGAAGCCCAGACTGGAAAACACAGTGTGAGCGACTGCCCACTGGCTGACAAGGAGCAAGAGGGACACAGCCTTGCCCTCCCCTCCCCACCCCATGCTCTGTGCCTCAGGCTAGCTGAACGAAGGATGACATTGGTATAAAATGGATGCAGACTTAGCAAGCTTGTAAACAGTAATAAAGGAGTGTAAAGAATAAGGCTTCAGTCCCAGAAGACTCAATCCCAGAATCTCCAGAGGGAGCCATCGTGCTGTTCCACTTAATATTTTCTATCTACCTATCTCATCCAAGGTAGAAAGTTACTTGTCAGTCTCTCTCTACCCAAGTCAAAAAGCAACCTGGCAATCACATGCCACATGACACATCTATGAAACTACAAAATGTTAATATATTTTTTGTGGGTAAGAGTCTTCTAAAATTACCATTCCTAGTTTTAACTTGTTAAATGGGGAAAGACATTACAGCAAGCAAAGAGAAGGACATGTTGAAGCCTAACTTGGAGAAACTTCCACATGGAACTTGGAAGACATTCCAGGATCACCTGCTTCAGATTGAAGCAGTCCAAGTTGTTGCTGGTCCATATAGTCAAAGCTATGGCTTTTCCAGTAGTCGTTTATGGATGCATGAGTTGGACCATGAAGAAGGCTGAGCTCTGAAGAATGGACACTTTTGAATTGTGGTGCTGGCCTCTTCAGAATCTCTTGGACTGCAAGGAATTCAAATCAGTCAATCCTAAAGAAAATGAACCTTGAATATTCATTGGAAGGACTGATGCTGATGTTTAAGCACCAATATTTTGACATCTGATGGAAAGAGCTGACTCACTGGAAAAGTCCCTGATGCTGGGAAAGACTGAAGGTAAAATGAGAAGGGGGCGGCAGAGAATGAGATAGTTACATAGCATCATCAACTCAATGAACAGGAATTTGAGCAAATTTCAGGAGACAGTGGAGGGAGCCTGGTGTGCTGCAATCTACCAGGTAACAAAAAGTCAAACACAACTTAGTGTCTGAACATCAACAACAATCTTTGTCAGCAAAGTGATGTCTCTGCTTTTTAATATGCTGTCTAGGGTTATCATAGCTTTCCTTCCAAGGAGCAAGCATCTTTTGATGTCAAGACTGCTATCAACATCTGTAGTGATTTTGGAGTTCAAGAAAATAAAATCTGTCACTACTTCCACTTTTTGCCTCTCTATTTGCCATGAAGTGATGGGAACAGGTGCCATGATCTTAGTTTTTTGAATGCTGAGTTTCAAGCCAGTCTTTTCACTCTCCTCTTTCACCCTTATCAAGAGGCTCTTTAGTTCCTCTTCACTTTCTGCCATTAGAGTAGTATTAATATCATCTGCATATCTGAAATTTTTTATATTTCTGCCAGCAATCTTGAGTCCAGCTTGTGATTCATCCAGCCCAGCGTTTCACATACTACTTTGCATAGAAGTTAAATAAGCAGGATGACAATATACAGCATCATCAGACTTCTTTTTCAATTTTGAACCAGTCAATTGCTCCATGTCTGGTTCTGTTATTTCTTGGCCCACATACAGGTTTCTCAGGAGACAGGTAAAGTGGTCTGGCACTGCTGTCTCTTTAAGAATATACCAGTTTGTTGTGATCCACACAGTCAAACAGTCTAAGAACAGTTGTGGAGTCCAACCTGTATGCTCTAGTTTTAAGGTCTCAATAGGCAATATTACCTACTTCACTTCTGTGGCAGAGAGCCATGTGCTCACACAATGTTGAAGACATCCCTGACACTTTTCAGCTCCCCTTGAAGGTAGGTTTAGGCCATTGACTCTTCTGGTTAGTGGGCTTGGAGATGAAGAGATACCCTGGTCTGACACTCTAAAAGTGTGGATATAAGTTCCACACAGTCTTTCATTTGATTCACAAGCCCTGGTTTCATAATCCTCCAGTGACTTCCCTGTTGTACCCACTGGAATTTCAACTGGGCTACCAAGACTGTATCAACTAATAAAAACCACAAATGAAATTAAGGCAAATCTTCACTTAAACCTTCTGACACTTCAAGCTCTTCATCTACTCACTGCCATATTTCTCCAGGTTATGGCTCTTCTGTATCATGTGATTAATCTGAGCCCTCTTCACTCCCCTGAGCCTTGCTTTCTTAAGGATTGCCAGTGAGCAGGCTGGGAATACCAAAACAACTACTTCTTCTTAGTCTTCATCTTTTTTTAACATCCTTGGAATATCTGGCATTCATCATTGGCAAAATGACTTTTCTTTAAATTTTCTTTTCCCTGAAATTCTGTGACTCTACTAAATCAATTAACCAAGAAGTACTTGTTGAGCAACTTCATACACTAAAACTGTCTATGTCCCTTGGGCTCTGTTCCTTTATGCTTTCCACTGAGATATCTTATAGCTCTATCAATAGATTCCCTAAGCTCTAGTTTTCTAATTTGTAAAGTGAAAATAATAATATTCTCCCTTTCAGTTGGTATGAAGATTAAACAAATTAAATTAGGTGGTATTTATAAAGGAAACCATGACAAACTATTAAATACAGGAATGGCAAACTCCCTTACAGCCACTGTTGTGAAATTACAGCTGCCCAAACATTTCAGATCACCATTTGCAGTCTCACCTTTCTAGCAATTGCCAGCCTCACATTTTCAATTTCTAAGGAACATTTCAAATGCAGTATTTACATTCACCTCAAATTGCATGTTGAAAAAAAGCAAATGCAATATTCACATTCACCTCAAATCTATAAATGAGTCCACAATTTGAAACTCTTCTCTACAACAGTGTTTCACCCCCTACCTCAACAGTTTCTATTTCTGGCAGTGGTACCATTATTAACCCCTTCATCAAGGTTTGAAGCTTAAGTTTCATTTATTGAAAGTTCCTGATTATATCTTCTTTCCATTTCAGCTTAGTAAAACAGTAACTGGACAGTAACTTGCAGTGACTTGCAGTGTTTGCCTTCAATTCAAAATTGAATCATATACAAGTCCTGCCTTCAGGTTGAAGAAGCATTGAATGGATTTGTCAAAAGAACAAGGTGAGACTTCCCTGGTGGTCTAGTGGTTAAGAACCTGCCTGTCAATGCAGGGAACATGGGTTAGACTCCTGGTCTGGGAATATTCCACATGCTGTAGAGCAACTAAGCCCATGTGCCATGGTTAATGAGCCTGTGCTCATTAACCCATGCACCACAGCTACTGATGCCCAAGTGCCTAGAGCCCATACTCTGCAATGAAAGAAGCCACTGCAACAAGAATCTTGCACAACACAACTAGAGAAAGCCTGCATGCAGCAACAAAGACCCAGTGCAGCTAAAAAATAAAAGAACTAAATAAAATTTAGAAAAAAGAACATTAGCAAAGTTTCAAGGTTTAGCCAAAGAGGCCTATAGATTATTACAACACGAGTTTGCAGCCAGAGATATAAGGACAGACTTTTCAAGAATTGGATATAATTATGAAATGGAAGAGAAAGGAGTCACAAAGACTTGGACTCAACTGAGCAACTAAGCACGGCAGAAAAGACTGATGGAACTGGAGGGCTACTAGCTTGTTGTGTTGCTGAAAGTGGGACAATAAAGTGGAAGAGGACTGGATACTGACAAAGGCCAGGTGTGACCATGGGAGTGGAATGCTAAAAGGACAAATGTTTTTTAAAAAGACTGAAGCTATTTATCTGGTGCATTTTCCACATGGAAATTGAAGTTGCCCATGGTAGTGGCAGGAGTGGTGGTGGAAAGGAGGACTAAGATGATGCCAACTCAATAGGAGATGTGGTGATTAGAAAGTAGCAGATGACAACTGGAGATTTATCCAGATGGCATGAGCCTCGGGGTATTTTGAATAAAGGTGACATGGTACAAAAGACGCAGTGGGAGAGATGGGAGAATATCCTTTGTGAACAAGTTCTCGACCTGCATCTTTTTTTGTTGTTGTTGGCAACAACCCAGGAACCTTGTTATCCAATGCACTAAAATACAGTAGAATTAAAAATTGGATGGGTCCTTTCAAGAGGATTAGTTGCTAAAGTAACTGAGACACCCCCTTTAAGAGTTTCTTATATAAAAAGAAGATTTTAGAACAAATTTCAAATGCATATTAGAGAAATTTCTAGTTAATTTGTGAGCTATTGAAATTATTTACCTTAAATAAATCTCAAGAGTCTTCTTCATCACTTCCAACTTATACAGGTCACTAACCAAGACTAACAGAGACCACCCATAAAGAAAGCTAAACATTTTATTGGCTCCAGCTTAGTCGTGTGGATAGCATCCAAAGATTTCCAGCCCTCCCCCCCCACCATGGAGATTTCATAGGATTGTGAATTTATGTAAACCACCAACATTCTGAGGTTAGTGGTGCAAGGAATAAACAGAGAAAGCTGAACAGATAATTCAAGCTGTGTAGCAATTTGGAAAAAGTAGTTCTATCTCAGATTAATAAAATGGAAATTGTGCTTCTAGAACTATGTTGCTTCCTGTTACTGCCAAATCTCTTTTGCATTTGTATGATCAAAAACTCATAATCCTATTGAATGCACACAAAATTGGATAATAAAGTTCTCCAAGTGTTACTGTTAGTATTTGCTCACTAATACTATCACAGAGGGAAAGCAGCATGCATATAAGATGTTACAATATTATAAACTTCTGAATCTTTGTAATACTTTCTTTACCCTGTTCAAAATATATCTCCAAATTAAGAACAGAAAGTCATTTTACCAGATAAAATACAGCATATCTAAGTGTAAATTAGTGAGGTGATTAGCTATTGACTGTACAGAAAAAAAAAATTGAACTGTCAAATTTTGTTGGGTTTTTTTTGAATGAAGGATTGAAGAGAAGTTTGGCTGCAAAACCAATAGTTGATCTAAAGTGGCTTTTTTTCTCCGTAATAATGTGTTTGGGCTGCAAAGTAGTGTTATCATATACTGATGCCATGAAAAACTGTGCATAAAGACGGGAATGTGTTGGGGGAAGGACAGAAGGCTGATGATGATTAACAGAAAGTGATAACACCATATTGATTCTCATTTCCTTTCTTATCCCCAAATTACCATAAGACAGACCACAGAGAAAATCCCAAAAGACAGCAAAAATTATGCACATAAACTCTTTCATTGAATCCAAACGCAGTATATTAGAAGAATCTCAAGGGCAAATGTTTCCTTTGGAACATTAAATTGGTACAATACCAAGTGTATTTTTATGAACCCTTAAAACAATATGACTCATGGAAATTCTATGAAGAGGGATGTAAGTGGGGAGAGAGAAATCCCCACCACAATTCAGCTTTATCTGAATTTCAGAATCATTTGACTGGGAAAGAGGCTGTTTCTCAAAAAGGGAATACAGTACTTTAAAAATGAAATAGCAAATTTTGCTTTGTTTCTGGAGTTATAAGAGAACTTGAGAAGTTCCCTAAATTTCAACTTAAACAAACTCACTCAGTGGATATCATGCTGGTATTAAGTACTGCAGATGGAAAGAGGGAGGGGTGAGGAGGGATGGGGTGAATGGCATTCTGTAATGTATCTCCTGTTCAACATTACTGAATTATTTATGTGCCAGTTTCTTGCTACATGTTTATCATATAGATTACGTGTATATCTTTTAGACAATGAAGAAAAACAGATATAAATTCTTTTTCATCTCACTCAAGAGATGAAAGAAGATTTGTAATCATTAAAGACATGTAGCTGTGTCCTAAAATAGCTTAGGTAATATTAAACCAAGGAAGCCAGCATGTCAGATGCTGGTATTGACATTACTTTGTGCCACTCTTCTTTTAGTGTCTCTCTTCATTTTGGACTTCCCTGGTAAGCTCTGCTGGTAAAGAATCTGCCAGCAATGCAGGAGATGGTGGTTCAGTTCCTGGGTTGGGAAGATCCCCTGGAGAAGGGATAGACTACCCACTCCACTACTCTTGGGCTTTCCTGGTGGTTGTTGTTCAGTCACTCAGTCGTGTCCAAATCTTTGTGATCCCATGGACTGCAGCACACCAGGCTTCCCCATCCATCACCATTTCCTAGAGCTTGCTCAAATTCATGTCCATTGAGTCAGTGGTGCCATCCAACCATCTAGTACGCTGTCATCCCCTTCTTCTCCTGCCTTCAATCTTTCCCAATATCAGGGTCTTTTCCAGTGAGTTGGCTCTTCATATCAGGTGGACAAAGTATTGGAGCTTCAGCTTCGGGAGCAGTGACCTCACAAGAGACAGTCAGACTTGCCTGTGAGTGTCCAGTAGTCTCTGGTGGAGTACAAGTCAACAGTGGCCTGCCACAGTGTCAGGGACACTGACTACAACAGTCCTGGCAGCACAGCATGCTGGTATAAGCCCTTCTGAAGGCGGTCACCATTACCCCTCAGTTCAGTTCAGTTGCTCAGTCATGTCCAACTCTTTGCGACCCCATGAATCGCAGCACGCCAGGCCTCCCTGTCCATCACCAACTCCCGCAATTTACTCAAACTCATGCCCATCGAGTCGGTGATGCCATCCAGCCATCTCATCCCCTGTCATCACCTTCTCCTCCTGCCCCCAATCCCTCCCAGGATCAGGGTCTTTTCCAATGAGTCAACTCTTCTCATGAGGTGGCCAAAGGATTGGAGTTTCAGCTTCAGCATCAGTCCTTCCAGTGAACACTCAGGACTGATCTCCTTTAGGATGGACTGGTTGGATCTCCTTGCAGTCCAAGGGACTCTCAAGAGTCTTCTCCAACACCATAGTTCAAAAGCATCAATTTTTCAGCACTCAGCTTTCCTCGCAGTCCAACTCTGACATCCATACATGACCACTGGAAAAGCCATAGCCTTGACCAGATGGACCTTTGTTGGCAAAGTAATGTCTCTGCTTTTTAATATGCTATCTAGGTTGGTCATAACTTTCCTTCCAAGGAGTAAGCATCTTTTAATTTCATGGCTGCAATCACCATCTGCAGTGATTTTGGAGCCCAAAAAAATAAAGTCTGACACTGTTTCCACTGTCTCCCCATCTATTTCCCATGAAGTGATAGGACCAGATGCTATGATCTTAGTTTTCTGAATGTTGAGCTTTAAGCCATTACCCCTACCTAAGGCCAAATTACAGTGAGGGAACACAGCTTCACCCACCAGCAGAAAACTGGATTAAAGATTTACCAAGCATGGCCCTGCCCACCAGAGCAGAGCAAGACCCAATTTTACCCACAGTCAGTCCCTGCAGGTGGGACTAGTGGTAAAGAACCTGCCTGCCAATGCAGGAGACATTAGAAACGCAGGTTCCATCCCAGGGTAGGGGAGATCCCCTGGAGAAAGACATGGCAACCCCACTCCAGTATTCTTGCCTGGAGAATCCCATGGACAGAGGAGACTGGCAGGCTACCCTCCATGGGGTTGCAAAGAATCAGACACAACTGAAATGACTTACCACAGTCCCTCCCACCAGGAAGGTTCCACAAGCCTCTTATTCTCATCCATCAGAATGCAGACAGAATGAAAACCACAGTCACACAAAACTGACCAAACTGATCACTTGGATCACAATCTTGTCTAATTCAATGGAACTATGAGCCGTGCTGTGCAGGGCCACCCTAGATGGACGGGTCATGATGGAGAGTTCTGACAAAACAAAGTCCACTGGAAAAGGGAAAGGCAAACCACTTCAGTATTCTTACCTTGAGAACCCCATGAACAGTATGAAAAAGCTATAAGATGTCACACTGAAAGAAGAACTCCCCAGGTCAGCTGGTGCCCAATATGCTACTGGAGAAAAGTAGAAAAACTGCCCCAGAAGGAGTGAAGAGGCTGAGCCAAAGCAGAAACAACACCCAGTTGTTGATGTGTCTGGTGGTGAGAGTAAAGTATCATGCTGTAAAGAACAATATGGCACGGGAACCTGGAGTGTTAGGTCCATGAATCAAGGTAAACTAGAGGAGGTCAAACAGGAGACGACAAGAGTGAACATCGACATTTTAAGAATCAGTGAACTAAAATTGACTGGCATGGGCAAATTTAATTCAGATAACCATTATATCTACTACTGTGGGCAAGAATCCCTTAGAAGAAATGGAGTAGCCATCATAGTGAACAAAAGGTTTTTCAAAATGCTGTACTTGGATGCAATCTCAAAAACAACAGAATGATCTCTGTTTGTTTCCAAGGCAAACCATTCAATATCACAGTAACCCAAGTCTAGGCCCCAATCACTAATGTTGAAGAAGCTGAAGTTGAATGGTTCTATGAAGACCTGCAAGACCTTCTAGAACTAACATCAAAAAAAGATGTCCCTTTCATCAGAGAGGACTGGAATGCAAAATAGGAAGTCAAGATATACCTGGAGTAACAAGCAAGTTTGGCCTTGGAGGGCAAATTGAAGCAGGGCAAAGACTAACAGAGTTTTGCCAAGAGAACACACTTATAGCAACATCCTCTCCTGGTGGCTCAGACAGCAAAAAATCTGCCTGCAATGTGAGAGACCTGGGTTCAATCCCTATGTTGAAAGGATCCCCTGGAGGAGAGCATGGCAAACCACTCTGGTATTCTTGCCTGGAGAATCCCCATGGACAGAGGAGACTGGCGGGCTATAGTCCATGGGGTCACAAAGAGTCAGACACAAGTGAGCGACTAAGCATAGCACAACTATTCATTTAATTCTACCAAAAAATCACTGCCATCTTGCTCTATTGTAAACATAGTACTCAGCACCCAGGTTAATTCTTTCTTCTAATTTCAGCATATAGAAAGGAAAGTTTCATGTTTAAGATAATTTAGCCCACATAAATAATCAGTTTACAAAAGAAAAGCTGAAACATTCCTCTTTAAAATGTCATTTTTTTTTAAGTACCGAACTTTCACCATCGATAGAGCAGAAAGGAGAAAACAGCTGCGTAATATGAGAAAGGGGAAGAAATAGAGATAGGCCTAGAACACTATAATATCTTAGATTGCTAAATTTTTAATTTCTTACCAGGCCACACAATTCCTCTCTGTCGGACAGTGTTATCCTATGCAATATCCCAATATCCTGATGACTTAGTGTGACCCACAGAGCTTCTCTTGGTTATGTATATTTTCCCAGAAGTCTGGGTCCATGGTGAGAAATCACCACACTGAGCTTTGCTTGTCATTAGACAAAGGCCAGGTAATTAATTTCTTGGACTTTGCTGCTTTCCCCTCAGGTTTATGATCTGTCTTCCCTTCCTTAAAAATTATGGATTCTAACACATATCTGGATAAATTCATCAATAAAATGTATTTTATGTGGGAGACACAAACATATCTATGAGTTTTGCATTAGTTAAGGTAAAAAGGAAAGCCTCAAATATGAAATCATTTTGACATTTATTCCAAAAGTTTTTAAAATTTCCCATGTTTTTCATTAAGGAAATTTAGAGGGTAGGGGAAGATAATGATAATGATAGATTAATAAAAGATATATTTCAAACAGTATTTCAAGGACTAAAGTTATGAACTCTTCATTAGTATTCAGAAACCCCACTGGTTTTAAGTAAGATTCCTTATACAATTGGGGCTGTGAAGCACAAGGGCGCAGGAGAAAATGATTAAATAATACAGTACATGCTCGAATGCACATGCAAACATTTGGCTAAGGATATGTATGCTTTTCTGACATCAGAACGTGATATTCCTTAGACCTACCATACGGCTCCATTATGCAGAAGGATCCACTAGAGAACTCCTGTTATGCAGCAAAGCTGAAATATCTGCCTCTTTTATGCAGGCAATATTCCATTTTTAAATGTTTTCCAATCTGGCTTAGAATCACCCCCTCTGTGAACCAAATGTGTTCGTTACCAAATATTCTCCATGGTTTTCCTCCAAGGACTGAGACAGCCTCCAGGTGTTAGTAATGACCTAATCATACAAAAGCCAGCATATTTATCTACTCTTAGCCCCAAGAAAATATGGATCTGCTTCCTTCTTAGTCGACTTTGCCTCAACAGCCTTCATACATCTGCTGATTATATATTTGTAAATCTCTCCTTTTATCTCCCCAACAGATGCATGCTGTGATGAGAAATACTGAAGCACACATTAGGAGCAGTGATGGTTATCAGCCTAGCAGAGGCTGATGGGCTTCCTCCGATCTCGCCATGGAACCAGTGGAATGCCAGAAAATGATTGGCTGGGGAGCTCTTCCACATTGTCAGGAGCTTTGGAAAAAGGCTGTAAGAGAATGATGAGAAAAAACCAGGAGGATGGCAAATGCTTCACTGAAGCAATCTGTTACATCCCTCTTTGCAGAGTGGGATGCCTGGCCTGAGATGAGAAGTAATGGGACTGAGGAAGCAAAGGAAATAGAATCCGAGGAGACAGGACAGAAAGCAAAGATTTATATAGCAAGTATCGTAACCACTCTTATATTCTGGGCTTCTCCTCAACTTAATCCAGCTTCCATGTTCTGAAAATTGATTATTTCCCTCATGTATTTCTAGAAAACAGACCAAAAATGAGTTTAAAAATGAATTTAAAAAAACCTGGAAAGAGACAGGGGCAAAAAAAGACAAAAATGGAGAGGACCAGGAATCCAATTCCTGTTTCTCCTCCTTTTGTCAGACTAAGTGAAACATTTAAAATCATCAGCAGATATTGGCTGATCCTCGTCATTTTGAAAGTGGCTATTCAAACCTTTTAGAGAAGAATCTGGTCTTAGCACCAGTTATTGGCCAAGGTATGACATGTACTAATAGCACTTCAGGGACAATGGCCTTTCGATGACCATCAGGTACCAGTGCTTCTAAATTGGCCAATTTCATGTGTCAGGAGGCCAGAAGACATACAATCACATAAGAAAAACACTTTAATCCAGTCATTATAAGGTAGGAGCTGAACATAGTAGCTGAGGTGTTTATGGGGAAAGCTGTAATTTCAGCCTAGCTTCATTCAGTCAAGAAGATTGTTTCCAGTCTACCAGAAAACACTTCCAATAAGCTTGAAATACAACCTCAGTATCTTTCTTTATTTTTTGCAGGTTAACATGTGAAGTAAAGAGAGTTCCTCCATGTCATAGTTATGTTTACTGTCTAAAACCAATGAATAGCTGAATATCTTCCTTCCTAGAAACAAATAGATGGTTTAATTTTAATCTTTTCACAGACCAGTAGCAACAGAATTTGTTTTGCATTTTCCCTTTTCATTTACTTTTTGGCAGTTGATCACTGGCCTTAAAAAGATGAGAAGATAGATTTTTCAGTGCCATATTTTATGGGGGTTTTCATTCATTCGTTTAATTTCTTCTTTCTTTTACCCTCCAATCTCTTTTTCTCATGTTACATCGGCTACATCTCTTGCCACAAGCTCACATAATTCCTGCCGTGTGCCATTGCAACATCTAATTTGTTATGATGTATTATGCATGCAAATATAATTGCAGAGGAGGAGTTAAGCAGAATAACAGTGTAAAGAGGCATGTTTTTTTGACTCTGTCATTCCCAGAAAGTAGCATAAAAAGATCTGGGACAACTACATGTCATGATGAAAACATTAGAATGTCAGGATATCAAGTTAAACAATAGAACTGTCCTACTGAACCAACATCATCTGTCATAGGCAATGAGAGCCCCAAGAAGAGAAAAAAGCTATATGAAGTTGAGATAATTATTTGTCTTAAAATATGCCTTTGATTTTTACCTTGTGAAAAATAGAATAAAAATTGTGCTCTCAACATAATACTTTCAGATGAGAAATGTATAAACTTCTTTTATCACAATACATAATTATTTTTAGACCACTTAGTTTGAAAAGAATAATATTAACAAAAAGAGTAACCTAGAAGATAACTCAATAAATCTTAATAACACTACCCACAATCTTAAAAATTAAAGGATTTTACTTTGATCTTATGTCTGAAGAAGAAAACTGTAATGACATAGGAAATAACTTACTCCTTAAAAATCAAGTATTATGGAACATGACATATCCATTAAAAGATGACTAAGAGGATTTCTTCCTTAAACTACAGTGCTTATTTAATTTATACACAGAGTACATCATGCAAAATGCCAGGCTGGATGAAGCACAAGCTGGAATCAAAATTTCCAGAAGAAATATCAATAACCTCAGATATGCAGATGACAGATATGCACCCTTATGGCAGAAAGTGAAGAAGAACTAAAGAGCCTCTTGATGAAAGTGAAAGAGGAGAGTGAAAAAGCTGGCTTAAAACTCAACATTCAGAAAACTAAGATCATGGCATCTAGTCCCATCACTTCATGGCAAATAGATGGGGAAACAATGGAAACAGTGACAGACTTTATTTTCTTAGGCTCCAAAATCACTGCAGATTGTGACCTCAGTCATGAAATTAAAAGATGTTTGCTCCTTGGAAGAAAAGCTATAACCAACCTAGACAGCACGTTAAAAAGCAGAGACATTACTTTGCCAACAAAGGTCCATCTGGTCAAGGCTATGGTTTTTCCAGTAGTCATGTATGGATGTGAGAGTTGGACTATAAAGAAAGGTGAGTGCTGAAGAATTGATGCTTTTGAACTGTGGTGTTGGAGAAGATTCTTGAGAGTCACTTGGACTGCAAGGAGATCCAAGAAGTCCATCCTAAAAGAAATCAGTCCTGAATATTTATTGGAAGGACTGATGCTGAAGTTGAAAATTCAATATTCTGGCTACCTGATGCAAAGAACTGTCTCATTGGAAAAGACCCTGATGTTGGGAAAGATTGAAGGCTGGAGGAGAAGGGGATGATAGAGGATGACATGGTTGGATGGCAGCACCGATTCGATGGACATGAGTCTGAGTAAGCTCCAGAAGTTGGTGATGGACAAGGAAGCCTGGTGTACTGCAGTCCATGGAGTGGCAAAGAGTCAGACACGACTGAGCAACTGAACTGAACAGTGCCAGAAAAATCATCTCTTAATCATTATTTTAAATTGCCAACAGAACTCTAAAATATGGTCTCAAATGAAATAATTTTGTATGAAATAGATTTCAGACAATCTGTTTTAACCTCAAAAAAATTTTTCGATGTCCTGATATTTACATGGTAAATAATGAAATGGAGCTTTCTCAAACTGGCTTTTGATCTGGAACACTTACCTTTCCAAACCAGGCCTTTTCCCTTTTCATATCCATTACATATACTCATTCTTTGCTGAAGACTCAGAGAGGTTTGGAAGATATTCTCAGAAAGTTTATATATACACGGGAAGAGTGTATAGCTGTGCAAGAACAGAATTCAGGAGCAGGCCTAATTGGCAAGAAATGTTTAGCTACTTAGGTTACATCCATTGTCCTGAAAATTCCTTCCTATCCAGTTATGATTCAGACAGTTAGGGACAATCTAAGATGAAGGAAAAGTGCTCTTTCCACATGTAGCAGAAGATGGCAGTGAGAACATCGCCTTAGGATGGATGCTGAAGTAGAAACCCCAGCCTAAAACTGGAGCTCAGTAAAATTTAGGGATTCAGGTTGGAGACTCAGTTCTTTTCTTTATTTTTTCTCTATTTTTAAAGTTCATTTGTCTATTTACTCATATTTTAGGACAAAGAGTCATTTTTATTTTCATTATCAGCCTTGACGTCAGACCAGCACAGCACATGTACTTAGAAGATGCAAATCTTGGGGAAAGGGCCAGGCAAGCCTTGACATTGTACCCCTCCTTACTATCCACACCTCTGCTTAGCGTGAGAGGGAGCCTCGTCCTGACTTAGCCTGGAATGCACATGAACGCAAGGTGGGAGCCAACTGACCCAGTGACCTGTGCTTTCAACATGTCTACTGTTCTGTTAACAGTGAAGAGGTCCAGCTGGGCTTCCACTTCCACTCCTATTCTGAGAATAGGAATTCTCAGAAAATCGTTTTCAATCTTTTTATTCTTATTTTTATTTATGGAATAAATGCTGTCCAAATAAATCCTCATTAGGTGAGACTGACTTTGCAACTTGAGACAAGTTCCGATAAGCATTGATACTTACAATGCAGTTCGTATTTTCTTCGAAGAAAGGGCAGTTCAGACAATTTATCAGTGCTGTGCAACCTTGTCAACATATTAAGGAAGTGACGCATTAATGAACTGCACTGGATTGGGAGCAGGTAAAAGGAGACACAGTTTCTTGGATGGCTTGGGATCTAAAGCATTAGACATCCCCAGGTGTGACAGTAGAATCCTACCACCCACTCTTCTGATTGTCCAACAACTTTGTATCATTCTCCTAAACTCAGGTCAAACTTGACATGATTAAAAGTGGGTCTTGCCTCCAAAATCTAGAGACATAGGTTTAAACCTTAAAGATGATGGCTGTTCTGGGCCCCTAGCATGGCTCACCAGAATGCACCACTGAGAGAAACAGACAGTTGGGGTTGGTTATAAAAGTCTCTCTATTTCCTTCTTGGGCTCCTTTCTCAGTGTATCTGTCACTCAGGTTCATCTGTGTCCATAACAGCCCCTCCAACTAATGATTCCATCAAACATATGCATCTCCTTCCTCTTGGCCAAATCACTTACACACTGCTTTCCCTGACTCTCCAATAAGAATTAACTGACCCATCAGTTATTTGCTGCATGTTACTCTGTCAAAGCCTCTACCACACTACCTTGAAACAGTTTACTTGCTCCTCCTGTATTCAGACAACCCTCAGGAGTCCAAGGTTTGCTCCATTATACCAATTTTTTCAAACACCAAATCATGGCTTCAGGATTAAGACAGAGAGAGAGGAAGGAAAAATTATAGAAGATCTCAACTGTAACTGCTAGTGAACAGGGAAAAAAGTAAAAGCAAAGTGATTTTTAAAAATATGTCCCCTAAATGCACAGGTAAGTGATTTAAAACTCATAATTTTAAATCATACTGCCTAATGTTACTGAGAAGTACAAGAAACATAAACCTCTATAAGAACATTGATAGCTTCTGATATTCAACACATATTTTAGTTAGAATGATTCTGCCACTGGTATCAGTAGGGCAAAAAAGCTCTTTCTTTTAATAAATGGTAGTTGGACATCCATTTGAACAGTGTGAAACACCAGCTACCTTTAACAATATTCATCAACTGCCTTGTTAGACTTAGATGCCATCCTATGCTGGGAGGCAAACTGGTGAACTCTGTGACTTCTCTAAGTCCTTTTCAGCCCTCTGATTTTAGATCTTTGATTTTCTATTTATGATCTTCTAAGGCAGAGAAATGGAGTTGATTTATTCACATTAAGTCCACTGATATATTTTGAATAAAGTACAGAGGAGGGTTTTGTATGACTTCTCACTCATCTGAAGGTCTGTGACCTGTGAACTGCCTCAAGGCTCTGTCTTCAACCTCTCTTTGGAGTATTTCCAACCTATTCAAGCTCTTTCTTAAACTCTCCACTCTTTGGATGAAGATATCATTTGTAGCATTTATGGAATGAGTCTATCTACTACCAAATGTGTCTACTTTTTCTAATTAATATGTATCTCTAACAAATAAGCAAACAAAATTGTTGTAAGGGCAGAGCTTCATCAAGAATATCTCACTGCTCATGGAATACCTGTGATCTCAATGTATAAAGTACATAGCCCCCAGGTAACACTATCCTCTGAACTGAGTTTGCTCACATTTTTTTTTTCTGAGCCCAACTGTACTTGTTAAATAAGCTGAGCCCATCTGTACTTGTTAAATAAGGGCCAGATTCAATAAGCCCTATGTGCTGTTTCTACATCTTGAAGTGGCCATTTCACATCTCCCACTGTAAACTCCACAGACTCCCTACTGTGTAACATGCATTCCTTTGTTATTCCTTAAAGGAATAGCAATTCTGCTATGATTGTAGTAATTTCTCTAGAAAGGCTCTTTCTTGCAATTTTTTCCTTGTCTGGGGTCCTGTTGACTTTAGCGCTTATGGTTATGCCACATGCAAGGTAGCAGGAGTGCCTAGTGGAGGTGATATTGCAGCTCTGAATCTACCCAGAAAAGGAACTCCATGGGGTAGCCTTTTCAACAACGACCAGTTAGTTGGACTGTGGAATCAAGTGGCTATATTCCTTCTGCACTTACGCAGTAAAATTTCTTTTCATAAATCCTATAGAGATATAGCCACTTAATAATATTTTTAAGAAATAACACCCATAAATTGAATTGAAATATCCTTATTCATGAAATAATCCTTTTACAAGATGATTTTACACTAAAGAAGGACATTTTGTTTTGTAATTTGCTTTTGAAAACATAATTTGGAATTGTGTAAAGGAAATTTGGTCAAAAATATGAATAACTTGTCTGCAAGTAACCATAAATCCTAATACATATTCAATCTCAATCATAATTATTTATCTCAATCACAATGGTACATGATTCTTATTCTTACAGATGATAGAAAAAGCTACTCTGAAACACCAGGTTGACAAAACTTTTAAACCTTACCTTTTAATTTTGTCATAAATGCTAATTGAAACAAATAAATGTAACTTCTCTTTTTTGTTGTTATTGCTGTATTCCAAAAAGGAAAGGGGAAAAAATAAGTCAAAAAAGTTAAAAAGAATTTATTAAATATCTATTGTGAATCTGGCACCAGAATAACATGTATGAAAACAGCTCAAAAAAAGGTTTGCCATGTTAAGGGTCCTCTTTATTACCTCCATTAATGCTGGTAATATTAGAAATACATATTATTTCTGATAATACAGATGCCATAGAAAACCACCAATTTTAAGACTTAATCCAATAAAATTTAATTCGTGACTCACATAACAGTCTAATTCCACTGTCCCTAGCTAGCATGCAACTTTTCACATTTTAATTTAGAGACGAAGCCATATTCATATTGTGGTTCTGCCTTCTCTGAGGTCTTGGAAGAGTTATATTTTAGCCAGACAATGGAGAAAGACAAGAAAAGTCATATACAAGAGACATTTAAGGGTCAAGTCTGAAAAATATTTCTATCACTGCTTCTTACATGCCACTGACTAGAACTCTAGTTATGTGGGCACATCTAAATGCAAAGGAGAATATAGGAAATGAAGCTGTGTGCCTAAGACGAAGAGGAAAGAGACTTAGTGAGCAGCTAGCCACATAATGACTTAGTGAGAAGAAGAGTAGATGAAAATCAAAAGTCATAAATTTTAGACTTTGTGGTACTACTAAGCAGTGTATGCTGTAGAGTAAGTTTTTAAACATTTCTGGGCCATAATTTTTGCATAAGTGAAGTCAGTTATATTCTGATTCCGAATGAGAAAAGTAGGAGAATGAATTCATGGAAGCACAATAAAGTTGGAAGAAAAATAAAAATATGGTTGTTATAAAGCAGAAAGTACTATGATAACTGCCTAAATCATATTTTCTCAACCATTTCATTAAGGTATAGATGCCACACAACAAAGTACACATATTTAATGGATATAGTTTAAGATTTGACATATATGTACACTCAAGAAACCTTCATATCAAGATAAACATATAAAAATACTTATGATGAAGGTTAAAGAGGAAAGTGGAAAAGCTGGCTTAAAATTCAACATTCAAAAAACTAAGATCATGGCACCCGGTCCCATCACTTCATGGCAAATTGAAGGGGGAAAAGTGGAAACAGTGACAGACTTTACTTTCTTGGTCTCCAAAATCACTGGGGGGCAGTGACTGCAGCCATGAAATTAAAAGATGCTTCTTGGAAGGAAAGCTGTGACAAACCTAGACATCATATTAAAAAGCAGAGACGTCAGTTTGCTGACCAAGGTTCATATAATGAAAGTTATGGTTTTCCTGTAGTCATGTATGGATGTAAGAGTTGGACCATAAAGAAGGCTGAGTGCCAAAGAATTGATGCTTTCAAATTGTGGTGTTGGAGAAGATTCTTGAGAGTCCCTTGGATAGCAAGGAGGTCAAACCAGTCAATCCTAAATGAAATCAATACTGAATATTCATTGGAAGAACTGATACTAAAACTGAAACTCCAATACTCTGGCCACCTGATGCCAAGAGCAAACTCACTGGAAAAGAACCTGATCCTGGGCAAGATTGAGGGCAGGAGGAGAAGAGGGCAACAGAGGATGAGGTGCTTGGATGGCATCACCAACTTAATGGACATGTGTTTGAATAAGCTCCAGGAGTTGGTGATGGACAGGGAAGCCTGGCATGCTGCAGTCCATGTGGTTGCAAAGAGTCAGACCCAACTGAGTGAGTAAACAACAGCATCCTCAGAAGTTTTCTCCTGCTGCATTTATAATCTCTTACACCCTTCCCATCCATTCCACCATTTCCAGGCAAC
Organism: Cervus canadensis; assembly: GCF_019320065.1. Classification (NCBI taxonomy): domain Eukaryota; kingdom Metazoa; phylum Chordata; class Mammalia; order Artiodactyla; family Cervidae; genus Cervus; species Cervus canadensis. The sequence continues at coordinate 58,924,826 of NC_057387.1, forward strand.
CACTGATCTAGTATTTGTCACTATAGTTTGCCTTTTCTAGAATTTTGTACAAATAAAGAGATATTCTTTTTATTGATTGACTTCTATCATAATTATTTTGGGATTTTATCCATGTCATTGTATATGTAATTAAAAGTTTCATTTCTTTTGATTGCTGAGTAATATTCCATTGTATGAATACAGCATGATTTTCTTATCCATTTTCCCATTGGTAAATAACTGGATAATTTCCAGGATTTTGTTAGTATAGATAAAACAGCTATGAACACTTGTATATAAATATGTCTATGGACAAATATTTTATTTTACTTCCATAAATACATAGAGGTAAAATGGCTGGATCATATTATCCTTTTTTTTTTTTTCTATATTTTCTCCCTTCTATTGGGTTAATTGATCAACTTTTATGATTCCATTAAATCTTTTCTATTGAATTATTATTTATATCTTTAAAATTTTGCTACCATAGTATTTTTCAATAGGCACTCTTAAGCTATCTGAATTTACTTTCAAATAACACACCACTTCAGTTGTAGTGTTAGGATTATATAAGAATATAAT